>NC_138171.1:4297500-4827500 GCF_964165515.1 Mesoplodon bidens
AATCCCTAGTCAGGTGCAAGCAGGACGCCCAAGAGATCCCAAGAATACCTAGAGACATCTAGAGACGTCTGGTCCAAGTCCCAGATTTTAGAGACCAGGAAGGCAAAGCCCAAAGGCTGGTGACCAGAGCAAGGTCAAGCCCTCTTCACAGTTTGCAGGATGATGTTTCTGCAGAAGGGGTTCCTGAACTGAGTCGCTGCCCACGGCCTCGGTAGAGAGTGGGCTTTACAGCAAGGACACCCCACAACTAACTCAGTCTCGGTCCTGCAGTAAGAGAGTTCTTAGGGACCAGAAGGGCCAAAGGGAGCTGTCCGGGGCAGGGGGTGACAGTGGGCACGAGAAGCCAGCCTGGGGAGAACCCGTGGGCTTGTCCCCCCAGGAGGTAAGGAGCCTGAAGCCCATGGAATTTCACCCCTACGGTGCAGGTTCCACTAGGCCCTGCCAAGCCCACCCCTGTGCTCCCTAGAGAGCAGGCTGCTTTCAAGGAATTTGAAACTCCTTGGAGCCTGGCAGGGTCAGCAAGGGGGGCCAGGCCCACTTTGCCCCCGGGGCAGGAGATAACTTTCGGGGCTTCTTCCCTCCCAGAGGGACTTCTCAGGTGTCTAATCCCTCTGGCTGGCTCATTTCACTCAGAGGGAGGGCTCGCCCTTCCACCGGATCAGAAACTCTGGGGTTGGGTTTCTCCTGGGCCAGACCCTCAGAGGGGATGGGGGTCACATCCTTGACCTGCAGACCTGACCTGGGCAGGCAAGAGAGCCTAACAAGGGCTGAAGGCTGTGCCAGGCGGGCTCTGGGCTGACCAGGCTGGGATGGGACCAGGTCATCCGGGAGTGTGAAGAGAGGGGCCTGGCCCAGGAGCCCCCGCCCCCAGGGCTGACTCACTCAGGAGTGTTGATCCAGATGATGTCCAGGTGGCAATAGTAGACACACTCTTTGTCCTTGTAGGTAAAACATGTACAGCGCCGGGCTCGGTGGTGCACAGGGTCCCCCTTGGCCGCCTGCTCCCCAAACCGACCAGGTCCCTCCTCCTGCCCAGGGCTTCTGGGGCTTGGACCGCGCACTGCTGTTGTGGCCACAGTCTCGTCCGCGTCCCCCTCCGATCTGGCAGCAGAGGGGGTCCGGGGCTCGCCGCTCCTGCCAGCGTCCCCAGGCTGGGGGCGACGCACCAATCCTGAAGAAGGCAGATTGAGGGGCTCCTGAGTTGCCGAGGGTGCAGGCCCCGGACACCCACCATCCCCCAAAACCCAGGGGAGGGGGAGAGCCAAACTTTCTGCCAAGTTTGCAAGCTAATGGCACTTTGTGTCAAGTCTCCAAGCTACGCCCGAGGTTCGGAAAAGTGTGCAAAGCTAGGCGCGCCGTTTCCGAAAAGTTTGCAAGTTGCCTGCACACTTGGTGAAAAGCTTGGGAGCTCTTCTCGCCGCGCAGCGCGCAAGCTATCTGTGCCCGCTGAAACCGTGCAAGCATTGTGCAGACTTTCGGAAAACTCTGCAGTCATTTTGCAGTTTCTGAATCGTTTGCAAACTTTTGGAAAAGTTCCCGACTTCACGAAATATCGACAAAGTCCGCCCCGGGCCCCGGGTCTCCGGCCTGCGTGAGGGTTGCAACCTCCCGAGCGCGCGGGGGGTCCGTGCCCTCAGCTTCTGCCCCCCAGCCCGCCGCCCGGGCGCCTGCAGGGGTGGCGAGCCGGGGCCAGAGGCCTCTGCCAGCAGTACCCCCTTCCCCGCGCCCCCGCCCCGCCCCGCCCGTCCCGGGGTCCTTTTGTGTGCGCTCGCGCCGGGAGCCGCGCGCCGCCCCGCCCGCTTACCTGCGGCGGAGGTCACTGCGAGCCCGAAAAGGAACCACAGCCGCAGCTCCATGAACCCCGACCGGCCGCGGGAGCACCGGGCCGGAGGACGGACGCCTGTGGCCGCGAAAGGGCGCTCGTGCCGGGCACGGCGGGCCTCGCCCTCCGGCTAGGGGGTCTTCGAGGCCGGCCGCTGGCTGGCTGCGTCCCGGGCTGCGGCCAGGAGTTGGCTGCGACGGTCTCGAACTTCAGAGCGCGCTACCCATCCCGGCGCAGGGCTGGCCGGCTGTGGGCTCCGGCTCTTCTGCTTCCCGCACCACCCCCCTCGCCTCCCCGCCCCCCGGAGGGGCTGGAGCTGCCGCGCAGGGCCTTTGAACCCGGGGCGTACGGGGGTCGCCTCGCAGGCGCGGGGGAGCCGGCCAGGCGCAGGGCCGGGTGCGATGGGTGGGGGTGGGGGGGCCGGGACAGCTGCCGGAAGGCCACGCACACGTGCGCACTCACGCTCACGCGCCCACCCCGCCGCGTCGCTGCCCGGACCCTGCAGCTCCCACTGCAGCTCAGTGGGAGAGAGAAAAGGCTGCACCTGAATCCTATCTTTTATCTCTGAGGCTCTGGAAAGCAGCATTTCTCAGCGCTCACCTAATGACACCTTACCCTTGCACAGACCTGCCTGCCAAGGCCCTGGGCGTACTTTACACTCGTGACTCACGGGCACCGGCAGCGTCTCCCTGCCTCTCCCGGGAGCTCAGAGCTGGTGGGTTTGGGCAGCAATCAGGGGCAAAGTCAACCAAGAAGTGGAGCTAGCGGTCCTGGGGTGCCCCTGACTTGCTCACAGCCCCCTGCACTGGGGAGGTGGCTTCGGTGAGAAGCAGGTTCCTCTCCCAATCGTGGTCTTCCCACCCCACGTGTGGGAGGCGCTCCTAGCTCACCTGAGACTGGTCTCCTGCCCTGAGCACCACAGGAGAGAGGGTCGGTTAATTTCCTTATTAAACACCCCCTTTGCTGAGAACTGTGCCTGGGCACAGGAAGTACTCAAGAAAGATTTGTCAATGAATGAATGAATGAAAGAATGAATGAATAAATGCTTCCCATGGACTCCGCCCTGGACTGCTGACCTCTGAGCACACCAAGAAGCCCTTAGAGCCCCTCCCTGGCCAGAGTTCCCCGACCAGAGGGAAGGACGTAAAGAGAGGCAGTGCTCCAGGTGGCATCGGGCACTTCCCTCTTGGCCACTGCCTACCCCATCAGCTTGGACTGGATTGGAGTTGGCTTTCCTTGAAAACTCCAGGCAGGGCAGAGAGTCACAGGCCACACAGAGGAAGATAAACAGGTCTGAGGCCCTGGAGTCACTCCTCATGTCGCAGGGTACTTGTGGTGACTTGAACACGTCCACCAATCCTTTGACACTCCTCCCACAAAAGACGCAGTCGAGTACCACCCCACTCCCCTTCAGCCTGAATGACCCACTTGGAAAAAATAGAAAGCAGCAGAAGTGACATGAGTGCCTTTGGAGGCAAAGTCATAAAAGGTGGTACAACTCCCATGTGGCCCTCTCTCTTGGGATCCTGGTCCTCTGAATACAGCCACCATGCTGGGAGGAAGCCCAAGCAAGCCCACAGAGAGAAACTGAGGCCTTGCAGACAACAGCCCATGCCAACCACTGTGTGAATGAAGGAGCCTTCAGGTGACTAGAGCCCCCAGTCTCGAAGACTTCCAACCGAGGACTAGCCATCCCCGCTCCGTGCCCTGTCTGAATTCTGACCCACAGAACCCATGGGCCTAAGAAATGGTTGTTCTACACCACTGTGCTTTGGGCAATTTGTTATAGAGCTGTAGTAACTAGAAAGGTACGCAAGTCCCCAGAATTGAGCTGATGCTTAAATTTCTCCATCACCTCCAGCCCCCTTCCATCCTACCCAGTCCCTGAGTCCAAGTCAAGGTGTGGAGAGGGACAGATAACATCTTTTAAGGTCACTTGTCACCAAACAGGACAAATACTCTACAGGGGCCTCTTCCTCATTTTCTGTGTTGCATGTTTTGAAAATTAGAAAAGCCCAAGACTAGGATTATCTTCTGTTCCTGCCAGGCTAGAATCTGGATCACTTTGTTCTCTCTCTCCTTGGACTTAAAATATTCATCGCCTACAAAATTAAAAAATCTTGGATTGGGGGATGGCTGGAGAAATAGAAAATACAGTATACTAATCAGCTAAAAAGAGAAAAGGGGTAGAGAGCAGTTTCCTGGTATATCCAGACACGGGAGGTGTCAGGGCTCTGGGACCACTCAGGGAGTCTGCGGCCTTCCACAGCTTGGACTAAAACCTGCACCACCCGGGTGAGCCTGCAAGGCACGCGTAGCTACGGAATACCAGCATGGCGCTGGCCCGTCCTCAGTCTTCTAATCTAGTTGAGAGAAGGAGAGTATGGTCAGCTGGAGAGTCAGAAGAGTGAGAATTTTAACTGGTCCTTCCAGCAACCTGAGGACCATGATGGAGGTGTACCTGCCATGACACTCAACAGCAGCCATGCATAGGCGAGAAAGGTCTCCCCTTTTCTACTCCTTCAGTCCTTCAGACTGTGCCCAGGAGGCTCCTCAGTTGGGTGTGTCTTTAACGTTCTAACAATCTCTCATTTTTGTGCTTAGAGTCTTGAGCAGGCCACAGAATCTAGCTAGGATTTTTTTCTCGTTTTTTTTTGTTGTTGTTGTGCTAAAATACGTATAATGTAAAATCTACCATCTTAACCATTTTTCAGTGTACAGTTCAGTGGCATTAAATCCACTCATAATGTTGGGCAACCATCACCAACACCCATTTCCATAACTCTTTTCATCTTGTTAAAGTGAAATGCTATACCTGTTAGACATTAACGCCTCATCCCCCCCTCCCCGGCCCCTGGCAACCACCATTCTACTTCAATCTGTCCCTGATTTTGAGTACCCTAAGTACCTCATGTAAGTGGAATCATACGGTGTTTGTCCTTTTGTGACTGGCTTATTTTACGTAGCATAATGTCTTCCACATTCATCCATGTGTCAGAATTTCCTTCCCTTTTAAGGCTGAATAATATTCCATCATATAGATAGGCTACATTTTGCTTATCCATGCATCTGTTCATAGACACTTGGGTTGCTTCCCTGTTTTACCCCATGTGAATAACGCGTCTTTGAACCCGGGTGTACAAATATCTTTGAGATCCTGCTTTCAGTTCTTTTGGGTGTATACCCAGAGGGAGAACTGCTGGGTCATTAGGTAATTCCATTTTTAAGTTTTTGAGTAACTACCATACCATTTTCCACAGTAGCTATACCATCTTAGATTCCCACTAACACTGCACAGGAGTTCCAATTTTTTCGTACTCTCCCCAACATTTGCTATCTTCTGGGGGTTTTTTTTGTTTGTTTTGTTTTTTTATAGTAGCCATCCTAATGGGTATCTCATTGTAGTTTTGATTTGCATTTCTCTAATGATTATTGATGTTGAGCATCTTTTTGTGTGCTTATTGGCTATTTGTATATGTCTTCTCTGGAGAAACGGTTATTCAAGTCCTATGCCCATCTTTTTTTTTTTTTTTTTTTGCCACAGCACGTGGCATGCAAGATCTTAGGCCCCCTACCAGAGGTCGAACCTGCGCCCCCTGCAGTGGAAGCGCAGATTCTTAACCACTGGACTTCCAGGGAAGTCCCCTATGCCCATTTTTTAATTGGATTGTTTGGGAATTTTTGTTGTTGCTGTTCCACTTAGGACTATGTAACATCGTTTTCATTGCATTTAAGTTTATATTTATCTTTCACTTAAGGCATGTGTGGTAGTAATATAAATTCCTTTCTAAATTAATTTAAATTTTAAAAATGGAGATGAGCTGGAGAAGCTGGGTTGTGTCCTGATTTGAGGCCCTGGATCCAACTGGGCCTGAAATCCATACTATCCCTGTACTTTTCATTTGTAAAAGCTCATAGTTTCTTGTTTTTTAAAGTTTATTTGGGATTCTGTCACTTTCACCTGAAAAAAATCCTGGCTGGAACACTACCAGTCTTCCTGGGCTCCAGGCTATGCAGTATACAAAGGAAACACACAATTCACAAGCTGGTGGTGAGGGTTTTAATCATTGTTTTGCCCTATGATAACACAATTTGTACTATCATTATCCTCATTTTACAGATGAAAAAATGAAGGCTCAGAGAGGTTAAAGTGAATGTTCTACAATCACAAAGCTGTTAAGTGACAGAGTCAGTATTCAAATTCAGTTCTACCCAATATCAGGGACACAGTTCATAACCATTAGGCAGCGCTGCTTCTAGACCTCATGCCCTGTGTCTATAATCACACCCATTTTCCTCTGTGTGTCATTGACGAGCCATTGCTTCTCCATTTGTCTTGTTTCTTTATTCCCATAATCTCTGATGAAAGGTCATGGGAAGGAATGGTGACCGCATGTCTCCCCCGCAGAGGACCCTAAGGAAGGGTCCTTCTCCCCCTCTCGAGTGTCCATCCCTCCTTAGTCACCCTTTGCGGTCTCTGCCATCAAATGCCCCCCTAAGAGAAGTGATATATCAGGACACTTCTACAACTCAGCCAACTGCATGGCTAGGGTCCTTCTGTTTATTTTTCATTAACATTTTCTAAGTTGGTAGATGTGTGGATGTATCTTTGAGACTGTACCTCTCGCTTAAATTTTGACTAGAAATCCAGCTGTTAAGAATATTGTGATTTACCTAGATAAGCATCCCCTCAAGATGCCTCTTCATGTGCTTTATGACTCTTTTGAAGATTGTTTTCCCTTAAAATTAGGGGATTTAAGTGAGAGTAACATAATACGTTATGTAGTTTTCCAGTATCCTGGAGTTTCTTCCTCTCGCCTGGCCTCATCAGTGGAAACCCTGAACTTGCCCAGAAATCAGATAATTAAGTGCTTTTCCATGCTGCCCAGGTCTTAGCTGTGCACCTCCCCATCTTCCTGTGGTCACTGGGATCCACTGGAGGAGGTACCAGGCTCCAAATTCCTTGCTTTAAAAGCGACATAAATTTTTTATCAAGTTCTCAGTGAAATAAAATTACCACAATGCATTCCAAACTTCAGCCCTGCCAATTCCATGTGCTCAAGGGCTAAAAGAAATTAGTCAATCCCCAAAAGAAATCTGACAGCGAGTCTAAAAAAATTTGTTTAAAAGAGTTTTTTCCTGTGTTTTCTGTTACGGATGCTTGCTGTTGCTGCCCCTTGGGCATTCCGTTCCTCCAGCTCTGGTTTGGACTACATCTTCCCCTGGAAAACAGCTTCTCCACACACTATATGGTTTGGGTGGGGCTGTAAGACCAGGCTTGTGTCTCTGGATTATCCAATCAGAGCATCACATCATATTTGAGATAGGTAGGCCTCCAGAATTATAAGATAATAAACTTGCTTTGTTTTAAGCCACTATATTTGTGGTCATTTGTTATAGCAGCAGGAGGAAATCAATACAATCTTGAATACAGTGATTGGTTCGGATATAAGCCTGTGAGCTAAGCCCAGCCCTATCAGAGCCAATGGGATTCAGTTCTAGGACTTTGAGTGGGACACTCTTCTCTTTTTCCATGGAGGTGCTGAGAGGACCAGATAGAAGCTTGGAGGTGCTGGCAGACATCTTGTCACCATGAGGGAAAAAGTCTGTCCAAGAATGGAGCCAATATGGAAAGAGCAGAAGTACAAAGTGGAAGTAGGGAGATGAGACTAAGTCTTGAGCCCCGGATCCAACATGGTACACTAGACTTTTCACCTACATCAGCCACTACTTTCCCATCTGTGTTTAAGCCAGTTCAAATTAGGTTTCTGCCACTGGCAGTCAAAATCATACTGATATATTTTGTCTTAACTCATTGTGAAATGGGAGTCAGTTGTCAAGACAACTGATTCAGGGGTGAGGCATCAGTGGGTAGCAACTGGCAGTAGATGTGGCTACTGGTGGTTGCCTCAAGAAAGAGTAGCAAGATGTCATGCTGGTTGACTTGGCTGGGAATGAGAAGGGCTACCAAAATAAATATTTTAAACTTTTTAGAACATCTGAGGTTCCATACTTCTAGCAGGCGAAAGACATGAGTGCCTGTTCAAAAGTCATTTCTTGTGGTAGCAGGAACTACACAGGAGGGGCTGGGAGAGCTAGCTGAACCGTGAAGCAGCATGTTATACAACCATCAAATGCAGTGCCAGCCCAGAGCCTCGTGGCTGCCTGTCACAAGCATCAAACCATAGAGAGACCATTGCCTGATGGAAGGGCACAAAGACTCCACCTTTTCCAGCATCAGCCCTTGGCAGAAGCAGATTTAGTATGGGAATCTCTGGTCTACATTTCAGTGTCTGTTTTCCTTCAGCAATGCCTCCAACTCATACCTTTCCCACGCCCTCCTAAGAGCCTCCACCCAGACCACTGTCTCACATACCCACTCTCAACCTACCTCCAATGCTTTACCTAAAGGTGGGAATTTCAGGCATCCCATCAGATTAATGGGCGAGATACTTTTGAACAAGTTAAGTCAACATGCCACAAACACACCTGCCCCTTTTACCTGCCCTGAAGTAGCCTTGACTTTTATCAGAGGAATTTCTCACAACCTGTATCCTTCTAAAGCTCACGGAGGGGTAAGTTCCCATGTCCACCAAAGGCAACCAATCACTGCATTTGGGAAGCTTGATTCCAGCAGCTGTCAGAGGCCTTGATCTGTATGCAGAATAAAAATATTCGCAAAACTTTCCTCCATTCCCTTCACCTCACGGCACGAATCTTGCCCAAAGCCGCTTTAAAGCCCAAATGCTGCCTCTTCTAGAAAGTTCTACCTGATTTGCGTGTTTAAAGGGAATACCTTCTGAATCTCTTAGAGCTGCTGAAACATTTAGACTTGCAGTCAAGCCAAATGGTAACACTTGCGGGTCTTGGAACTGAACGGCACCTAACTGAAATCTTGACGCCCCCTAACCTTGCCTAGCTGTGTGACCTTGGCCAGGTCACTCCATCTCTCTGAGTCTCAGCTTCCTCATCTTTGAAATGGGGATAATAGTAGTAGTCACCTAGTAGGGTTGCTCTATGGATTCAATGAGAGACCATAGGTAAAGCATTGAATATAGGGCCTGGCACAAAATAAATAAGCATTTCATACATGTTATCCAGCTGTAGTAGTAGTTGTAATAATTACCGTTGTGTGCAGACTTTACTGATCGATTGGAAGTCCTTTGAGGGTGGCGTTTTCATTACCTAGTGACACAATAGTATGTGTAGTAACGGTAACAATTGGTCAACAAAGCACTCATTGGCTAAGCAGCTCTTCAATCTTGCTGATCTCACTCATCTATCCGGTGGTCATCTGACTGCTGGGGAGCCAGGTTGACCTTCACTGAGACAACAAAAAATGACTCAGCTCTGCTCGCATGATTCTTACCCTCCGGCAGACCAGCCCAGCCATGTCCTTCCTATGGCAGTAGAAGGGGCTCCAGAGAGAGAAAACCCGATGCACTGACCCTTCTCAAGCCTCTGTTGTTGCCACATCTGTGAGCATCTCATTGGCCAAAGCCACTCCCTTGGCAAGCCCAAGACTGGGGAGGACACTACAAGGTTACAGGGTCAAGGGCATGGTAAGGGAGGCATGAAGAATTGGACCCCTTAGCAACCAACCACAGGCAGGAACTTAAATCCTCCAACATGCCTAAAATGGTAGGTAAAACTGACCCTGAGAAATCTGCAAAAGTTGGCTGAGTCAGACACGACCTTGGGCTCCAAACCTAAGTTGCCAATACTGCAACATCAGAATTGGCAATTAAAAATAGAGGAATTTACAGAGTACAGGTGATTCACTGTTATTGAAGTTTGGGGTTTTTTTTCTCCTCCAAACAGCTAGCTTTACTTCCTTAAATGGAAATCTTTAAACTTTTGTTCCCAGGGTCAGAGAAAAAAAAAGATCTATTCCATTTGCCTAAGTTCCCTGGTTTGTCAAGCACTTTTCTCCTCATCCAAGTCTGTACACCTGGGGAACCGTCCAGACTTCCAAGAGAAGTAAGGAAACGAAGGGTGAGAGGGACATGAAATCAAATGGGAGGAAGAGGAAGTTTTTGCGGGGGCGGGGGGGACAGAATCCTAAGGGGCTGCCTGATTCTGGAACTTTCCAAAGTTAGAATAAAGAAGGGACTCCACGGAACTTCTCAAGTTATGGCACGGACGCACCCTCTTCTGAAAGAAATTTCACAATCGTGTTTTGAACGAGCTCCACATTTTCTCCTATGAAAACGCTTTCCTTCTAAAAGACAAGAGAAGCCTCCGCAGCCTGACACCAGTTAAACAAAAGAGCAATGAACTGAGTCTGGAAGTCATAACTCAAGTTCAGAAATCCAGAGAGGCCAGGATTTAACCTGATACCTTCTCAGAGATGAAGAGCTCTGAGACGCAGCAAACTCTCCGGCCGGGCAGTGGTGATGAACTGGGGGAGGAAATGGAAACAGTTTGCTTTTTTTAACCTTAGGATTAAACTCTCAGTTCCCAGAGATGTCCACGGGTGTCACAGGGAAAGTGCATTTAAAAGGGTCCTAAGTGCGTTCCTTTATACATTCAACAACCGTTTGTGAAGCAACTGTCAGGAACCAGATACTATTCTAGATACTGACATTAGGACTTGAATGAGATGGATGTTCCCCGGGGTGCCTGCAGGCTATCAGTGAGAAAGACAATAACCAATAAACACACAAATGATTAATTCAAATGGATTTGGGTTGGGATAAGTTCTATGAAGAAAAGTGCATGAGGTGAAGGAGTAGCAGTGACAAAGAGGGCAGGGAGGGGCCCTGTTTCTGCCTTACAGCACAGTGACGCGGTGATACATGTGTATGTGTGTATATGTATACATATCTTCTTCTTCATATTCTTTTCCATCATGGTTTATCAGAGGGGCCCCGTTTCGAACGGACTGGAGAGGGAGGTTGCTCTGAGGACGTGCCATTTGAGCAGAGACCCAGAGCTGAAGGAGAAAGCCACGCCATGCGAAGACACGGGAGAACGTTCCAGACAGACAGAACAGCACGGCGGGAATGAACTTGGCATGTTCCAGGTAGGGCAGCAGGTCCAGACTGTTAGTGACTCTCCACAGTATCACCTGATCTGCCTTCTGAGCCCGGATTGAGGGCGGCTCACTCCCCTCCCCGTTTAAGCTGAGTGCGGTCTCCCATTCTTGATGCTCCTGGGGAGACTCCCGATTTGTCCCTTATAGTGTTCTTCAGAGTTGTGACCAAATGCCCATTTCTGTGATGACCTGGTGAGTGTCCGGTGCCCCCGTGGCCTTGCTGGAAGGCATGGACCACGCATCTCCCTGTTCATTGCTGGGGCTTCACTGCGTACTCCAGGGCCTGACACTTGGCAGCATCTCCCCAGATGCACTCGGCACCTTCCACGCATTCTCTCCTTTAATCCTCATGACAACGCTGCCACGTGGGTACCACCATTTCATCTGTGAATGGTTATCCTCATTTCACAGAGGAGAAAACTGAGACAGGGTGGGGAAGTGACTGCCAAAGGTCTCACGGTTGCGGGAGAGAGGGGCGTCAGGATTTAATCCAGGCCTGTTTGCCTTTAAAACCCAACCAAGGCACCCCACCCTCCGGAGAGGCGATGTGTTCAGGGGTGGGCAGAGCCAGTGATGAATCAGGCAATACTGCTGGGGCTTCTGGGGAAGAGAAGCCACCTCCGTGGAGGATAGGATGGGGCCACTGAGAGAAGCAGGTCCACGGGGACATCTTCTGAGGCACTGGGTCAGCCTCACCTGAGTCAGACCTGCACACGGACAGCCAAGACTTCCTGTTCTAGGGTGGTGGGTCTGTGTCTTTGCCTGGAACATCAATATTTTCTAATTGATGGAGCATTCTGGCAACAGTCATCACCATCCCTACTGGGGTTAGTGTTTTATAGAAGAAACTAAGATATAAACATGTACATATTTTACCAGAGCTGGTTTACACATTGAGTTTTCTAGAAAGGTTTCATCCCCTCCCATGTTCTCTAACCTTCTCAGCAGCTCAAATTTCCCATGGTAAGCCAGCTGTCCCCATTCCCTGCTGTGGCTACCATAGCTCCAGAAGGAATGAGATGCCTGGAAAGTCTGGTGGTAAGAAAATTCTGAGCCCTGTCTGCCTTTTCCTCAATACCATGAATAAATGATTAATTCGTGTCAAATGCTGAAGTCAGGTAACGGTCATGTGATCACCGTTAAACCCAGGAGAGATGAATCCATCAACCACTGGCAACTCAGGAGCATTGTGCTTGGGGCCCAGGGGCAGGCAGAAGTGTGACCCAGTCTTTGCACTTTAAAAGCCCGTGATTTGCCAGGGAGATGAAGGGAAAGACAGGGGATTGTTCGAGCACAATGCAATCAGGGCTAAGTCGTGTCCCGCGGTCTGTGTGGGGGACGGGCGCTCAGAAGATGCAAGGCTGGTTCTCAGATGTGGTCCCTGCAGCAGGGCTGTCACACACACTCCACCACCACAATTCTTGCCCTAGCTGGGGACTCCGTCTCTTCCTTTTTCCCTGTAACTTTTTTTCCTCAAAATTTTTGCTTTAGAGAGATGGCATCAGCTACACAGACACCAGTCTCATGGGCCATAAAGAGAAAGGAACTATAAAATTAAACCTAATGAAAGCACAAAGCAGCAGCATCTGACATCTAACCAGACCTGATCTTGTGCAGAAGACTCTCAGCTCCTGGCTGGCCCTCTTTCTGCAAAAAAGGGAAGTGAACAAGTGCTAGGGAGGTGCCCAGGCTATGCTATTGGCAAAGAGATAATGACTGTCTTGGAGGCAATCAGGATTGAAATAGAACTCGGGAGTGGCCTTATCAGGAGGCGATTAGTGTCAATGTCATGTTCCCTGCACCGTCTAAGACTATCTCACTCGCCCACTTGGGCACACCTGCAGGGTAGCTGTGGGCAAGGGCGTCAGCATCCCAGCACTAGTTCAGATGCTACTCAAAGTGTTGGCTCTGAGCACCAGACCTGTATCGTCCTTGGAGAAACGGAGGCAAGAATGACCCCTAACCGGCTCGCAGCAAGATCCGGAGGATTTTAAGTGAGATGACCTATGTGCAATGGTAACTCATCATAACTCGACAACTCTAAGCTGCTTTATTTTTGCTGCAATTATGATGGTGACGGTAACACCAAGACCCCCAGCCTGCCTGCTGCGGGGAGTGGCTCAAGGTTTATTTATCTGGCACTCACTATGAATGCTCCCTTGTCTCAGACACTGTCCCGTCCCTCCCGGAGTTTAGACTTCAGTGGGGCAGGAAGTATCAGTCCAACAAAAGCAAGGTGACAACTTTGACGACGGCTGCAAGGGATGAGCCCAAGTTGCTAGAACAGGGCAAGCCAGACTGGTCTGAGGAATCAGAGAAGACCTCCTGGGAAAGCGCCCAGTGCTGGTGAGGGGAGGACAGGTGAGAGGGAACATCCCTGCCATGCAAATAAGCAGGTCTGGGCAGCCAATGGGAGAGCAGCTCCAAGCACCTGGCGGAGATAGATGGGCCCTGGGAATTTCCACCCGGTGTCCTTCTGGGCAAAGGCCAGGCAGGCCTCACAGGGAGCTGATTGATCCTGGGTGAGGGTGTGGCCAGGGAGGCCCTCGCTGTGTTCATTCCAAAGGGCTGCCTGGGTGTTGCCTGGCCGTTGCCAGGGTGAAGTGCTGCCACCACCCTCCGTTCCCATCACCCAGGAAACCTTGCTTTCCCCGTGAGAGCGCCTTGCTGACCGCATAGCAGTGGAACCCGAGCCAGGCACGCCCAGACATTGGTGCAAAAGTAACCCTGGAATCACTCCTTTTGCAAAGTGTAGGAATTATTTATAAAGTTGAAAACTTCGATGTGTCGTGTCTGTTTCCAGGAGACCTAAGGGCACCACAGGACACAGTCTGGAGACAACTCCAGATGGTCCATCTCAAACCCCAAAATTCTTCTTTGCTCCCAAAATGCATCTCTGGAGCAGCTTTCCATTGCAGTGATACTGAGTATGATGTAAGCACAGGAGGGGATACAGTTTACCCTCTGCGGGGCCAGATGTGAAACCCAGGAGGTGGGTTTCTGCAGAGTTGAGTACAAATCATAACTTATTATTAAGATTAAAAGCTATCATTTACTGATTCTCCGCTATGTGCCAGTCACCAGGCTAAGCTCTTCCCTTATCTCATCTCATTTAATCTTCATGTCAGCCCTGGGGTAGATATCCTTTTGATCCCTTTTTCGCTATCTGGGAAACTGAGGCACAGAAAGATCGAGTAACTGGCCTTAGGTCAGAAAGCTGGAAAAAAAAAAAAACGGAGGCACCGGAGCCAGGACTCAGGTCTGTCTGACACCAAACCCAGGCTTTTCATCAGATTCTCACACTCCCTCCTCTGCAGTAGCGGTCTTGCCCTGGCATGTCCCCGCTAATGGAAGGGGAGCTCCTTGGTGTGAGGACCGTGTCATTGTCACCTTCATGGCCTCAGCATCACACAGTACCTGGCAGGTGATGGTGCCCAACTGAAACTCATCAGGTGAGTTTGCAGAACTGAGCTGACATTGAACATATGTGAACAAGGAGTGGTTGGTGTCAAGACGTGCTCTGGTATCTGGGGTTTATGTTAAAGAAAAGCCAACCCAGCCCCTCCTCTGGAGGAGAAGGCGGGAATCCCCTGGGCTTGGGGACCTGTGTGCCTGTCTCCATCCAGAACTGACTTGCCAAGGGCACCGTCTTGGGAGCAGAGGCTGGGAACATGCAAGGTGGCATCAATAGGACCCCATGGCAATGCCACCAGACCTTATGAGGGTTGCTCCAGGCACCAGCTGCCCCTCAATTTCCCAGGTCCAGTTGCTCACGAGCAAAGCAGTTGTGCAAAGACCAGCAAGGGTGGAATCAAGCCTCTTAAAAGGACACTTGTCATTGGACTCAGGGCCCAGCCTAATCCAGAATGATCTCATCTCTTAATTATACCTGCAAAGACCCTTCTTCCAAATTAGGTCACCCTCACAGTTTCCCTGGGGACATGTCTTTTGGGGAGCATTACCAGTCAACCCACCACATTCTGGCCTCTGGCTCCATCTGACGTGCAAAACATATTCACCCCAACCCCAATTCCCCACAAATCTCAACCCATTACAGCATCAACTCTAGTCCCAGATCTCATCTAAATATCAACAACTCAAAAGTCCAGCATCTCATCATCTAAATCAGCATGGATGAGACATGGGTTATGATCCATCCCAGGGTAAAACTATTTTCCACCTGCTTACTTGTGCACTGGGAAACAAGTTATCTGCTTCCAGAATACAATGGTGGGACAGGTATAGGACGGACACTGCCATTCCGAAAAGGAGAAACTGTGGGAAATAAAGGGGTCACTGGTCCCAAGCAACTTAGAAATCCAGCAGGGCAACTTCCATTAGGTTTCCAGGCCTGAGACTAATTCCCTGTGGCTCTTGGCCCTCTAGCAGCAGGTAAGGGATAGACTTTTGATTTCAAGGACTGAAGCACGGAGCCCAGTTAGGAGGCTTGTACAGACCACACAGGAGAGGACGATGGCTTAATCTGAGATCATGGTGGTGGCAGTACAGAATCACGGTCAAATCAGATTCAGAAAATATTCTGGGGGCGGAGCCAACTGGATTTTGTGATATTGAACTTGGGAAGCAAGAGAACAGTGACGGAAAGGACTCAAAATGCCCTCGAGGATTTTGGCCTGAAACTCAGGAAGAAGGAATGCATGCAGATGTGTTTTGGAATGCGTGGAATTCTGAGTGAAGAGAATTTTTCATACCGTTTCAGACACTGAAACTAAGGGGTGGGCAGCCCCTACACCCCAAGATTAGAGGGTCACACCCCAAAGTCCTTACCCTTGGCACTCAACTAGTTCCTTTCTTTTATTCCAACCCTCATCTCTACTTCAAACTCAAAGCACATTTCCTATAGACGAGTTTTTGTGGGTGAGAAAGAGAAAAAGAGTTAACTTGGAGGCCGACTCTGTAACCCAGAGTGCTTGGAAGGCCTCCCTCCAGCCCTGGGACCTCCTACCCACCCTTCTATCACTTAAGAACAGCCAGGAGATGCTAGGATCTACAATATTTTAATTCTTGCTTTCATTTTCCCCCCAAGTATTCCTTATTAGAATTGATCTTGGGGGCTTCCTATAGCTGAAATTTAATAAAGAAACTAAAAATAATGCTTGCCACTTGCTGGACACCTGCTAGGTGCTGCATATTGACACACAATATGTATAATACACAGCAGCAAGGAAGGTCATTTTATCCCTGTTTTACAGATGAGGAAACTGAGGAGCAGAAAGGTTCAGAGACTCAACTACAGTCTGAAGATTTGAATTTGGGAGTTGTCAGCAGATGGATTGCATGTAAAGCTTTCAGGATAAGCTCATTTTGGAAATAAATGGGGATCAAGAAGACATCTGGAGACTGAGACCTGGGGAGATCCAAAGTTTAGAGCTGGAAGATCCAGGGAAGAGGACAGAGAAGAGAATCTAGCTGTGATTCAACCCAGTGGGGCCACTTCTCCCCACTGATAAGGGTGGGAGGGTACAGACCCAGACGTCCGTGGTCACCCCCATATTCCCAACACCATTTACCCACAGCTCATCTGTTTACCCAACAAAACTTCTTGAGACGTGAGCAATGGGCAGGGTATTGCCAAGGTGCTCACTGGCTGGAGGAGAAGGCTTGTGGTACAAAATCATTCGAATTCTGCATAAGTTACCTATGAAATGCCTGCGGGTGGGGGTCAAGTTTCAAGTCGGGATCAATGTAGACCCACCCACCAGGTCACTTACGTCAATACGCGCACCTGACTACATGGATCCGGACAATCTCCCAAATAAAAAAGAAAGCCACCAGGCGACTCAAAGAAACAAAATAATGAGAAAATCTGTTTAACTGTTGTTAAGCATTTTATAATCTAGTGGAACTACGATATAGGAACCAGGATCACACAGATGCTGTTAGAACATGGCAAATTCAAATAATGCATAAATACAGTAAAAGTTATGAATGAAAAAGCACAGAAGAAAACCCTTGCATATATATGCAAATGATTTTCAACCAGGGTGGCAAGGTCATTCAATGAGGAAGAGACAATCTTTTCAACATATGGTACCAGGAAAACTGGAAATCCACATATAAAAAAATTAAGTTGGACCCTTACCTAACACCATACACAAAAATTAACTCAAAACTGTTCAAGGACCTAAACCTAAGAGCTAAAACTATAAAACACTTAGAAGAAAGCTAGGGGAAAAAATTCATTACATTGGATTTGGCAATGATTTCTTGGCTATGACGCCAAAGGCACAAGGAACAAAAAGAAGAAACATACTCTTCTCCACAGTGGCGGCACCAATTTCCATTCCCACCAGCAGTGCACGAGGGCTCCCTTTTCTCCACACCCTCATCAACGCTGGTTGTTTCCTGTTGTTTTGGATAATTGCCATTCTGACCCGTGTGAGGTGCTTTCTCACTGTGGTTTTGACTTGCATTTCAAAGCCAAAAATTAAACTACCATATGATCCAGCAATTCTACTTCTGGGTATTTATTCAAAGAAAACAAAACCACTAATTTAAAAAGGTACATGCACCCCTGTGTTCGTTGCAGCATTATTTACAATAGCCAAGATATGGAAGCAACCTAAGTGTCCATCCATAGATGAATGGATAAAAAGATGTGGTATATATATACACAATGGAATATTATTCAGACATAAAAAATGAAACCTTACCATTGGCGACAACATGGATGGGTCTGGATGGTGTTATGCTAAATGGAATAAGTCAGAGAAAAAACAAATACAGTATGATTTCACTTACATGTGAAATCAAAAAAACAAAACAAAGGAACAAACAAAACAAAACAGAAGAAGACTCATAATACAGAGAAGGAACTGGTGGTTGCCAGAGGGGGGGGGGGAGGATGGACAAAAAAGGTGAAGGGGATTAAGAGGTACAGACTCCCAGCTATGAAATAAAGGGGCCATGGGGATGTAATGGACACATAGGGAATATAGTCAACAATATTGTAACAACTTGGTAAGGTGATAGATGGTCTCACTGCAGTGATCATTTCATAATGTATAAAAATATCGAATCACTATGTTGTGTACCTGAAATTAATATAATACTGTATGTCAACTGTAACTCAATAAAAACACCAAACAATTTGGATTTCATCAACATTAAAAACATTCGTGCATCAAAGGACACTATCAACAGAGTAAAAAGGCAACACGCAGAATGGGAGAAAATATTTGCAAAGCACATATCTGATAAGGAATTCATATGTAAAATATGTAGAGAATACGAAAACTCAACCACAAAGAAACAGATTCAAAAGTGGCAAAGGACTTGAATAGACATTTCTCCAAAAAAAAAAAAAGTACAAACGATTAATAAGTACATGAAAAGAGGCTCAGCATCACTAATCACTAGAGAAATGCAAATCAAAACCACAATGAGATATCAAGTCACACCCAGTAAGATGGCTACTATTAAAAACAGAAACTAAGAATTGAGAGCAGGGACGCAGACAGATATTTGTACACCCATGTTTATAGCAGTGTTATTCACAATAGCCAAAAAGTGGAAGCAACCCAAATGCCCACTGATGGTGGAATGGATACATAAAATGCGGTACATACTGCATACAGTGGCATATTATTCAGCCTGAAGAAGGAGGGAAACTCTGACACATGCTGCAACAGGGATGAATCTTGAAAACATTTTGCTAAGTGAAATAAGCCAGTCACAGAAGGAAAACAGTGCCAGATTCTATCTATAGGAAGAGAGGAGAGGAGTCAGATTCCTAGAGACAGAAAATAAGAGTGGTGGGTGCCTGGGGCTGGGGCTCGAAGGAGCGGGGAGGAGAGGGGAGTTCGGATCTCATGGGCAGAGTTTCAGTTTCGCAAGATGGAGAACGTTCCAGTGGCGTATGACCCGGCAATCCCACGCCTGGGCATGTGTCCCGAGAAAACTCTAATTGGAAAAGTTACCTGCACCCCTATGTCTGTAGCAGCACTATTTACAGTAGCCAAGATGTGGAAGTAACCTACACGTTCATTGACAGAGGAATGGTTAAAGGAGGTGTGGTATATGCACACAATGAAATATTAGCCATAAAAGAGAATGAAATAATGCCTTTTGCAGCAACATGGATTATCATAGAGATGATCATACTAAGTGAAGTAAGTCAGACAAAGACAAACATTACATGCTATCACTTATATGTGGAATCTAAAAAATGATACAAATGAACTTATTTACAAAACAGAAGCAGACTCACAGACATAGAAAACAAACATGTTTACCGAAGGGGAAAGCGGGGGAGGGATACATTAGGAGCTTGGGATTAACTGATGCACACTACTATATATAAAATAAATAAATAACAAGGGCCTACTGTATAGCACAGGGACCTATCTTCACTATCTTGTAACAACCTGTAATGGAAAAGAATCTGAAAAAGAATCTGGAAAGAATCTAAAACGGAATCACTTTGCTATACACTAGAAACTAACACAACATTGTAAACCAGTTATACTTCGATTAAAAAAAAATGGTCCAATGGTGGTGGTGATGGCTGAACGACATTGTGAATTTTACTTAATGCCACAGAACTGTACACTAAAATATAATTAAAATGGTAAATCTTATGTTATCTACATTTTACACCATTAAAAATAAATTAAAAAGCGGGGGGGAATCCTCTCCCCCGGCCCCAAAAGTTACTGATGACAACAGCGGCCAAGTAAGTTTTTTTTCAGAGCCCTGTAGTCCAAGGGCAGAGGGTGACTCTCTGAAAGAGTAATTAGGGCAAATCAATTCTCTCTCCCCCCAGCTCCTCTGCAAAGCGTAACTGGTCTGCAGTGAGCTGCTCTGCATCTTTCTCCCACCGTCTCTTGAAAGGGGAGGTGAAGCCCCCGGAGAGGGGACCCTGAAATACAATCCTTGTCTTAATGGCTGCTGTAATGCTGCCCTGCGACGCCCAGCACCGAGCGAGGCACTTGGAATGGGGTGGGTCCACACTGCTGGACGGATGTCTGGGCTTCTCTGTAGTTTTTCCAAAGGCAGTTTTAGGAAGCGGGGAGGCGGGGGTTTGAAAGATAATGCAAGTTTCAACGGGGGTTTGAAAGATAATGCAAGTTTCAAGTGAAAGAGATGTTCCGAATCTCTCATTTTAAAAAAGTGTCAGGAGAAAGGCCAGGGAAGCAGGGTTACATGGAAATGAAGGAGGCGGGCGCAAATGCCAGGGGGGCTTTGATTTTTTATTTAAATCCAGTGCTGATCGCTAGCTCCTGCTTTCCATGAATGCTAAGCAGAGACCGTCCAGATGCGGCTGAGGCCTGGGGCGATCAAACCACACCATGTTGCTATAGAATACGTTTCTCTGGGTGGAGCGTTCCAACAGGTGCTGATTTCCTGGGAGGAATGACCTCTTCACCCCCAGGCGAGAAAACACCGCTTTCGCATATCCTGCCCTTCGAAGCCGGAAAAGCGTCTCGGCTAATGTGTGACTGATTCCCTTGGTAGGTGTCACCTCCTTTGCTTTGGGGTCACTTGAATTATAATTTTTGAACTTGCCTGGCCTTTGGACAGACACAAGCTCTCTTTGAGCAGTTTTTCTCTCTGGAGGGGAATTTTAATTTTAAATACCAATAGCTATACAAATGAAAGCTTCCGTGCCAGCTTGGGCTTTGTTTGGAAGAGAAACGTTATTTTATGACATCTTGGAAAATATTTCAAATGAATGGATTCCTTTGATGTTCAGACATATTAAAGAGTAAATCACTCCACGAAGTTGCCAGGGACAGGAAACAAAATTACTTCCTATGTGCACGGCTCGTTTGCTTTAAATACTTATTCTGTATCAGTCCCTTAGATTTCCTTGAAAAATCAGTTTTTAAATGTACCTTGACATGGGTTCATCCAGGCAGGACCTCTGGATCATCCCTCGATTTGATCAAATCCGTGTACAAATCTGACATATTGGTCCATGGGTCTTGCTGGGGTTTTTTGTTTGTTTTCCGGCATTGGTTACTTAAAGTACTTTAAATTCACCCTTTTCATGTGTCATTGAGGAATATACGATTGTTTCCTTGGATTGCCTGACGTATTCTCTTGAGCACAGTCCTGCCTCCTTCTGCAAAGTGTGTGTGTGTTTGGGATGGGAAAGAGGTGGGGAAAGTCTCTGCCAAGTTGTGTCAGGGATTTAAAAAAAAAAAAAAATTCCGGACAAAGCAGGGGTAATGAAATCAAAGGCTAACGTGCAAAAGAGTGCAGTCAGCCCTAAGACTTTCAGATTTGGTTTTTGCCATGGGTGCATTTCCCCCAAGAGTCAGAAATACCGGCCCATTTTCTGGGAAACCGAGAAGCATTGCGGGGAAAGATGGGGCGAGGGGTAGTGATGCTTTTGACTTCTGAGGAGGTTCTGTAGCTGTGGTGCCTTTGTTCTGTATCACAGTAGATTATGAATAAGATTTCATGGTTAGAAGTAGCCTTATTCAGCTGGGGAAGCAAGGCAGGGGCCTCAGGAGAAAATCCTTACATCAACCAAAACGGAGGCCAGATGTTGTCTAAATAAGCTTTGAGAAATAACAATTTGGCAAAAAACAGAGCCCAATTCTGTGGTGTAATGAATGTTCAAAGCTGTCCAGATTCAACAGAAGAGATGGCTGTGTGCAAAGGGAAATCCTCCTGACGTCAAAAGCCAGAGAAAAAACTTGTGTCCCTGCAGGGCCAGCCTACAAGGTCCCGTTCCCGCAGGCTAAAACGCATGGAAGCTTCACCTGGCAAGGCCGGTTCTGGGACTTTTCACACCTGCAAACTGAAGCAAAGGGAAGCCTGCATTCTAGTGATGGAATCCAATTAATTACACGATCCGTTCTAAACCTTCAGCTGCAGAATTTTGGCAGAAAGCACATTTGTCATCTCAAGAGGACTTCGCTGTTCTAAATAAATAAGTGCAATTAGGACGATAAGCAAACTTGCACTTATTGGAAACCCCTTCATTATTAAGAGGGAGAAAGATAGAGACAGGGCGCAAATGTGAGCTGTGCTCGGTAAGACACTAAATGACTCCAAAACAGACCAGGGGGTGAAGGGTGACTGGCAGCCTCCGATGAATGAAATCCATTTCTCTCCCAGAAGCTTCGGGAATATAAATGGCTTGGATCAGCATTGGCATCTGAAGATGGCAAACCTCTTCTAAACCAGAAGGAGCACAAGAAATAAGATCTTGACCTTTCTTTCATTTCAATTCACCTTATCTCATTTTATTTTAGTTTAGTTTTTGGCATTCTTATCCAATCCATGTGGTACTTTTTATAGAAGATGTCCAATAAATTCTTCAAAATGAGGTATTCCAGGTTTGTTTACATCAGTGGGTCTCAACTGGGGGTGATAGGCCTGCTCCCCAGGGGACACTGGGCAGTGTCTGAAGACAGTTGTTTTTTGCGGTACGCGGGCCTCTCACTGTTGTGGCCTCTCCTGTTGTGGAGCACAGGCTCCGGACGTGCTGGCTCAGCAGCCATGGCTCACGGGTCCAGCTGCTCCGCGGCATGTGGGATCTTCCCGGACCGGGGCACGAACCCATGTCCCCTGCATCGGCAGGCGGACTCTCAACCAGTGTGCCACCAGGGTAGCCCTATTTATTATTTTTATTTATTTATTTAGACCACATCAAATGGCTTGTGGGATCTTAGTTCTCCAACCAGGGGTTAAACCTGGGCCCACGGCAGTGAAAGCCCATGTCTTAACCACTGGACCACCAGGGAATTCCCAAACTTTTATTTAGAAACCTTACATTTGTACTGCACTTTTTCTTTTAAAGTACTTTTTACATGTTTTGTACCTTTTGAGTCTCGTCATATTCTAAAACTGAGCTTTTTGAGGACTGGGATTTTTTTTGTCTCTGTATCTACATGTACCCAAAGGCTAATCAACTTAAACTGGAGAAAAAGTCCACTTCACAATGACTGCCCCCATTTTTGCATACAAGGAAATCAACAATGGACATTTTGGAGGGGTGATTCCAAGGTAGTGTGGGAAATCAATGCAAGAGATGCTGCAGGTGTTCCTCTCGGCCACTGGGTTCCTCTGAGAGCTATTTCAAGAGAATCCCCTCCTTTCTAGTGGCTCGCTGTCCCCACTGCAGGCTGAGCTGCAGCTCTGTAAACCTCTATTCCTTTGTCTGCTGGGCTGTTCATCCCTGGCCAGAAATTGCTGTGTTGGTTCATGTTCCTGTTTCCCACACATCCCAGTTGCCAGCAGCTACAGCCCTGACTCTGAAGCAGCTGAAAAAAGCATCATGAACAAAGCATTATGGATTGGAAGTGGACGTGGTTGTCTACACCTGGGACTGGAGGGTCCTGGAGGGTAGGAATGGGGGCTGATTAATCTTTGTCTGAAATAGACACACAAACTGACAAAGCAAAAATCCTCAGCAATCACTTGCTCAACTGTTAATCCATTTGTCTAATCATCGTGGACCTGCTAGGGGCCAGGGGCTCTTCCAAGTGTCTTAGAAGCATGATATCACTGAATCCTCAAAATGACCCTCCAGGATCAAGCTGGAGGATGGCATGAACTCCTGACATGACGTGATGAGAAGGGCACTTCACCTTTGAGGTCCCCTCCCCAAATGGAGGGACATGCCACAAAACAACTGACCAGTGCTCCTCCAAACCGTCAAGGTCATCACGGCCCAGAGGAGCCTAAGGAGATGCGATAACCAAATGCAATGTGGTGTCCTGGATGGGGTCTTAGACCTGCAAAGCGACATTAGGAGAAAACCAGTGAAATCTGAATAAACTGCAGAGTTTAGTTCATAGTAATATACCCATGTTGGCACTGTCATTGTCCCCAATGTACCACAGAAATGCAAGATGTGAAACATAAGGGACACTGGGTAAAGGGTGATGGGGACTCTGTACTGCCCTCGCAACTTTTCTGTAGATCTGAAACTATTTTAAAATTAAAAAAAAAATTGTTTAAATTGGAAAACTTGCTAAAAAATAGAACCCTTTAAGGTAGGCATTATTAATTGGCCCCAATGTGATGGTGAGGGGACCATCCAGGGGAGTCAAAACTCACTGTCTCCTAACCTGCTTATCATTCTAGCAATTTCTCTGACCCTGCTCTAAGGCTCCTGTTTACATCACGGTAACCCTCCCAGGGCTCCTGAGCGCAGATCTCCAAGGGATCATTTCTCTGCTTGGAAGCCTGAGTCACCCAAGTCGCTCTGAGGGGCAGGCAGTGAGTAAGCCGACAAGGTCTGGGAGCTCGGGGCTCCCCCAGTGATGGAATCAGTCGAGCCCTCCCAGGGAAAACATGGCCAGGTTGATTTAGAGGGATGTTCAGAGACCTTCCCAGAACTCCTGGAAGTCTTGGATGTCTGAGGAGGTTGAAAAATGGTTCCAATTCCGTGGGGCTTGGGTGGCAGGAAATCATCCAGAGTAACCTCTCACACCATCGAGACACCAAACTTTCTGCCTCTCTGCAAGGTTCAACACCCACAGCTGCTTCCAATCAGGGGAAGCAAACTTTCCTTCCAGAGCATCTCTCTCTACCCGTTCCCACTGCTGGCTCTTCAAAGCACAGTTGGTTCCCTTGCCCCGGTGCAAGGAAGAAAACCCACACGCTTTCACCATCTGGGACCTGGGTTCCTTCCTCCTTCTCTCACCAGTTTACTGCTTTTCTGAGCCCTCAGCAGCCTCCAGCCTTATCCACTGGCATTTCTTAGAAGGTCCCCTTGCTTTTGCTGTTTGCATCATCCCAGTGAATTTCCCCCAATGACATTCAGGTCTATAACCTTCCAGTGCTGCAAAAATATGCCATGGACCGCACTGGACCCGGTGGATTCTGTTTTCCCAGCAGCCAGGCTCCCATTCTCCCATGACAGCTTGGGCGGTGCTGCATCCCAGCCGGCCGGCTCTCTACCCCTAGGTTCTGATGGGAGAGGCCCCACCTCCCTCGTCCAGGCCTGGTTTAATCACAGTCCCAGTGAATGAAGGGCTCAGGGACGGGGGATACGAACCAAGCGGATTTGCCTGGGATTTGGTCACCAGCAAATGTGAACCCCGAGTGCTCTTCGACGCCAAGGAAAGTCCCCTGTGGTATGTCCCAGGGGGCTTCCATTGGCCAATGAATGATATGACCATGCTACTCATGACACCACCATCCTCTGAGAAAGCAACCTCAACAGCTGTGTGATACATATTCCTGTGTATTCCACTATTTTCCTCTAGGCTCTGCTACAACGCATTATTGCTTCTTGCTTTTTTTTTTTTTTTTTTTTTTGCGGTACGCGGCCCTCTCACTGCTGTGGCCTCTCCCGTTGCGGAGCACAGGCTCCGGACGCGCAGGCTCAGTGGCCATGGCTCACGGGCCCAGCCACTCCATGGCACGTGGGATCTTCCTGGACCGGGGCACGAACCCGTGTCCCCTGCATCGGCAGGCAGACTCCCAACCGCTGTGCCACCAGGGAAGCCTGCTTCTTGCTTATTTTTATAAAAATGTGGGCATCTGATAAATACTCTTAGACTCAACTCGGTGGCCATTCCCTATGATACTTACCAATCGACTCATTCTTTTGAACCCTGCAGCATATGCACTGAACAGATGTACTGTGGTTTATTGAACTTTTTACTTGTGGGTGGACATTTATGCTACATTCTCCTAAAAAATGTCTTGGGGCACCTGTCAACGTGTTTTTGTAGGATAAAGGTATAGAAGTAGACATGTTACTTGAAAGTGAAAATGGGCAATGACCACACATGGATGGACCTCAAGGGCTCCGCCATCATCACCTTGACCCTGGCCCTCTGTGGCCACCACTCGGTGGTGCCTTGAGGCTTGTTCTGTGAAAACTAAGGACAGAGCTCATGTTGAATGAGAACCTTCTGTGTGTGTGTGTCGGGCTCTGAGCATTTAGAACTTTATGTGCTTTTAATCCTGTGAAGCTGGAACAATTCCTACCCCCATTTTACAGATGAGAAAACTGAAGCTCAGGGAAAGTCAGTAATTTGCCCCAAATCATAGAACTGATGCATGAACAAAACAGGAATTTAGCTCCAATCTTGCCTGACTCCGGAGGCTGTGCTCGGCACCTCCCCTCCCCCTCCCGGTGGCTGTTGGTGGGTGGATAGATGGATGGATGGGTGGGTGATGGATGGATTACTTCCACAATAACTGATTAGAAATCAGAGCAATTGGTGTGGGGTTAGATACGAAGTTCTCTTCATCTGGTTTGAATTATTACAAAATCAAGATTATGTTGCTATTTTTCAGGCTACATCCTGGAGGACAGTGATTATTTTCTTTTATTCATTTATTTTCTTTTTCTATCAGCTTTAGCTGCTAAATCCTCCTCAGTATAACCTTCTGGATCTTCCCAAAATTGCACAGGAAGAGGAGGCTTTGCTGTGTTCTAAGCCTTCGGCTTCATAGGATAGGTCAGATGGCCTCACGGGCAGACGGGCACTTCCAAGGTCTTTGTCTTTGGGGCTATTTTGTCCAGAGACTTCTGGCTTCTCAGGGAAAACACGTTTCTAGATGTGGAGAAAAGGGAAGCCTCGTGCACTGTGGTGGGAATGTAAATTGGTGCAGCCACTATGGAGAACGGTATGGAGGTTTCTCAAAAAACTAAAAATAGAGCTACCCTGTGACCCAGCGATCCCACTCCTGGGTAGATATCCGAGAAAAACAAAAACACTAATTCAAAAAGATCCATGCACCCCAATGTTCATAGCAGCATTATTTATGATTGTCAGGATATAGAAGCAACCTGAGTGTCCATCAACACATGAATGGATAAAGGAGATGTGGTGTGTATACACACACACACACACACACACACACAATGGAATACTACTCAGGGGATTCCCCACAAAGAGACTGGGTGGTCCCGTGCTGGGCACCCACTGTCCCCTCACTGCTTTGACAGAGCTGGGGAGGCGAGAGAGGAGAGGAACACGTCTCTGAGGCCAGTCTTGCCAGCCAGACGAAAGGCACTAGTGAAACATTAAGCTCCAAGCCAGCAGCAGCCAGAAGTAAAACTGCAGAGATGAAGGAAAGGACCATAGTGGGCACAACGTGTGTGGTATTAACAGGGTTTCTCACCCCTGATTGCTGGTAGGGTGACCAACCACCCCGGTTTGCCCAAGACTCAGGGGAATCCTGGGATGTTGGGCTTTCAGCCCTAAAACTGGGAAAGTCCCAGGCAAACTGGGACAAGCTGGTCATGGTGGCAAACATCTCTATCCCGTTAGGGATAAAAGAACGGACAGAGCTCATGAAGGCTCAGACTGGACCCCTCCCCAAAGCTGGGCCCGTGGCCCTGGATTCTCAAAGGCACATTCTGAAGAAGTTTGATGCAGTTCGGGAATGCAATAAAAAATGCTAAATATTAATGACCTTTCCCCCCAGGCGCTTCTGATTAAATCTAGAGTGTTTATCCCTGATGTGGGGCTCGATGGTGATGAAGTCAAATCCCCTTGCTGTCCTGCAGTTCTACCCAGGGCAGAACTCTATTCCACGCAGCTATCAAAGCTAAACCCACAGAGTATATGGCAGGGCCTTGGAAATTGCAAAGCATTATGCAAATGTAAGTAAGATATTATTATCATCCTAGTTTGTGAAGGTCCCTTGTGGTACTGGTGACTTTTTATATGACAAAGATCTATGCTTTTTCTAAGAATTAATAATTCACTTATGCTAATAAAACAAAGAAATCCAGTTGCCAGTGTCTCAAATACAATCTCATTTCCTCCCATGAATTCTAATGTGGCTGGGTTTTTTCCTCTTCTTTTTTTCTTTTGAACTGGCAAATGGGAACAGGTGAGTTGCAAAGTCTTGGCATATTTTGAACCAAAAATGGTCCATGGATTTTTTTAAAGTGTGAGACATATTCCTGTGCTTTTGTTTGGCCTCAGAGTGTACCACCCCCCCCCACCCCCGGCCCAAGCTGCAAGCCGTTTGAATTAACTACCCACGTTTTTGGTCAAAGCATGAGAGACCTGTGCTGATGGGACATTTTCACCCCTCTCCCTTAAAAGCGTGTGTCTTGTTTGTTCTCCACGAATTTACGTGGTGCGTTGGCCCCATCACAGCATAAGCCAAGGGGGGCAGAGTTGCTCTGAAGGCCGGGGGATTTCTAAAGCTTTTCGGGTGCTCAGACAGAGACTCTTCTCTGTGAGTGACCTCTAGTCCCTGGAGGTGTTCTAGAATGCGAATTCAGTGATTAAGGAATGTTCAGATTCTTCAGGACTGTTTTCCAAAGCCTTGAATCTCCATTCCAATGGGCTTAGTCCATCTCTCCCTCCACCCATTTCTCTGAGCACCAAGATGAACTGGCCCTTGGAGGATGGGGTGGGATCATTTCCATAACAGAAGGATGTCACACTGCTTCCTGGCTGTCCCACCCGGTCTCATTTACCAAAAGCTTCCTGTGTCTGACGCTATTCTGGGTTCTCTGAATGAGAAGGGGTAGGGAGGAACACAGACCCTAGGGGCAGACAGCTGGGTTTAAATGCCAGCTCTGCTGCTCTTAACTGTGTGGCCTCAGGTGCCTCAATTTCCTCATCTGTTAAACGGGAATGAAAATAGTACTTACCTGGAGGGTTAGAGTGAAGATCAAAGGACTTGCCACAGTGGTGCTGTGGTGAGACCTGGGGTCCCTTTCAAGGGGTTTGACACCATTTTCACAGAAATACTCAGATGTTATTGGCCTTTTATATTCAGATTCTCTTAGGAGCACATGGTGGAATTTTCCAGAGACCACATGGAGTGTGATACTGCAACAGACATTGAAAGAGATGTGCAAAAATGGCAAACAATGCCCCTCTTTTCACTAAATGCCTGGTTTGGAGAATGTTGCTGTTTTCTATATAAAGATATGTAATGGGTTTATTATTACTACTTTAAAATGAATTAATACATAATTTTAAATATTTTTCATGTTGATTTACAGAATGATAAATATTGATCACCATTTTGTAGTAGAGATTTTGTTATCATTTTGTAATCATTTCAGGTTCCCAGTCATTCTTAGGGTGTCGTCAAGTTCTGAGACCAGAGCTGCTGGCTAAGAGATGAAAGGCCCTCATTTAATGCAAGAAACCCAAGAGCTGGTTCTCACTGTCCCTATTTTATGGAAGGAAAAACTAAGGCACAGAGGAGACTCAAACCAGACAGACTCCAAGCAGAGGCAGACTCAAGCCCAGGTTTGTCTGGGTCCAAAGCATTGAACACATGCTCCTAGAAGCCTGTGTTTTATCTAGTGACTCGTGGACGCTGACTCTGAAGATTTTAGGCACTCTGGCTTGTTGGTGGCTGTTGAATGAATGAATAACTGAATGAGCATTCCAGCTCACACTATATAATTGAACATATCTTATTCTGAGCCTTCCTGTGAGCAGAAACAGGTCTGTCTTGGTCTGGGAATCTCGGATAGCCAGCACCAGCTGGACCCACAGTGGCTACTCATATGCAAATCGGCCATCCCCGGTGATTTTGGGGGGTCTCTTCTCCATGAAAGCAAAAGACTTTCTTGTTCAAGGAAACCATCCTCCTTTCTTATAATCAACCCTATCACAAACACCTTGTCTTTTGTTTGAGTGCCGGAGGAAAACTCTGGAAGCTTAACCGAAGAGGATCTTTCAAACTTGGATGGTAAAGAATGCATATTAATTCGGAAAAGCCTCCCCCAGCTGACCTTCACCTTATCTCGACATTTAGTGAACCCCTGAGAGATCATTTAAATACAGACACAATCTGCCTTTTGTCTCTCTGACTTTCCGAGTAGAAAATGGCTGAATGCACCCAGAGGTAGTTCGTATTCAAGGCAGATCTGAAGTCTATTCAGGTCAGGGCTATGGCAAAGGGCTCTGTAGGAAGGAAGAGAGCATGTGCTTCAACAGAGCGCTGACCAGGTGGGGCCCTTATGGACTGGGGCTTTTCACCCACACCCCCAATGCTCTGTAATTCCACCATTTTATGGGGTGGTGTAGTTCTGCTCAAGTGCGTCCAGAGATGGGTTGCGACTCCCCAGCCACACGAATTCTTCCCTCTGGTACACCAGGTGTCATTTGAAATTCATACGTATGTAACTGGAAGCTACATTTCCTCCCGGTGTGCAGGAGACCCCCAAGCAGTGACCACAGGGCTGATTAATAATATAGCTGCTCCTAGGTTTAGGGTAGAAATCAATTAGATTTCCACCTTTAAGTTCCCTGCTGCTCCAAAGCATATTATTTCATTCTATCTGTCAGTAATTTCCAACAATCTGCTTATAAAATCAAAGTACAATCCTTAGGATTTTTTCCCCTCCATCCCTCCTCCTATAAGCTCTTTCTCCCTCAGATGAAATTGTGATGAAATCTGCACGATGAGGTTCTTATCTCTCGGCGTACGGCGGCGCCCTTGCACGGTCCCACACCTGCGGGTCTTTCCAGGCAGAGAACCATTACTTCTCCAGCTCTGTTAATGTTTTGTGGCAAATGTGTAACCCCAGGAGGGGACTGCGGCTTTGCTTCCTTTGCCACTTGTGAAAATTGAGTTCTCACAGCACGGGGAGTCGATCATCATTTCTAATCCCCCCTTGGTGGGAAGCATTTAGCTTTGGGTCAGTTGCACGGGCCAAGGCAGGTACCAGGACAGCGGGGGCAACAAGCCCATCTTTGTCACCCAGGCGCTTCCTGTAGCTGTGAAGCCACCGGTGGTTTAAAATGTTAAATGTTCTTCCTTTTCAACCGTTTCCTTAATTAAAGACCAATATGCACCTTCTGTTCCCAGGCTCCCAGCCCTGAAGGGTTATGTTCTGACACTTTGAAGACAGCACATTTTGAAGTGCTTTTTCCGGATGCCTTCCTGGTCGGATGTGGACCATTTTTATAAGCATCAAATAAAAGACGACTCATCTACAATGACCCAGGAACTGTTTTTTTTTAATTGGCTGATCTCTACGGGGTGAGAGCTCAGCTACTGACTGAAAAGGTTAAGCTTTTCAAACTGTAAATCTACGTGAAGTAAGAACGGAGATAGCCGAACAAAATAAAGCAGCCCCGGCGGGTGCGGTGTTCTGAGTGAACCTGGGTAAGACCACACATTAGTAGAGTCTGCTCCTCCTCAAGCCAAAAATAAGCTTGTTTTTCAAATGCTTCCCCACCATTCTCTCTCAATGAAGAGGGAATGAGAGGGAGAGAGAAGAAGGAAGACTCCAAATGCGAGTCTAAGACTCTGGAATTTTATCAGATCCAAATTCATCTCAATTCTGTCCCTCCGTAGTCAGAAGAGAAATGTCTTACTTCATGAGTCTCATAAGACGCAACCCCGGACAGCAGACATTTGGAGTCTTCTGGTTGTTACAGTGACTTATTTTCTTTCATCTTTTCATCCAGGTGACTGTAAAAACTGCAAGGCAGGGGCTTCCCTGGTGGTGCAGTGGTTGAGAATCTGCCTGCTAATGCAGGGGACATGGGTTTGAGCCCTGGTCTGGGAGGATCCCACATGCCGTGGAGCAACTAGGCCCGTGAGCCTCAACTACTGAGCCTGTGCATCTGGAGCCTGTGCTCCGCAACAAGAGAGGCCGCGATAGTGAGAGGCCCGCGCACCGCGATGAAGAGTGGGCCCCGCTTGCCACAACTAGAGAAAGCCCTCGCACAGAAACGAAGACCCAACACAGCAAAAATAAATAAATTAATTAATAAACTCCTACCGCCAACATCTAAAAAAAAAAAAAAAAAAATCACCGGCAAGGCAATTCAAGCCGTCTGCTTCTTCATTAGAGGGTTTACGGATGGCAGTTCTCAAATCTTGTGGGCAACTGACCCTTTTAAGTATTGCATTTTAAAGCTTAGATTATTCCATTGAGATGAGCTGCTGTGAAAATTACCATGGTCAGGGTGAACCAGATGCTGAGACGAAACCCTGAACGGCTCCGTATGGAATTTTGTGCAGCTCTGTGCAGCTCCCTCTTGGGCCCGTTGGAAGATGGTATTTTCATCTTAGGTACCTCCCATTCTCAGGAACTGTATGAACTTTGCCAACAGGAGTGTGCATTTACAATTTAAGCCAATTTCCAGGTTTCTAGTCCCAGAAGAATCTCCTTCCTAGATCCCCAAGCATGGTGTGGATTTTTTGGTCATAGCCTTTAGAATAAAAGCACACTCCTTAACTCTGCCCATAAAATCCCCCAGGTCTGGCCCTTGCCCCCTGCAGTCTCACTGTCTGCTCCCATCCCACGTGTCAGGGCCACACCACTGTCCTTTCGGTTTCTGCCACTCAAAGCTCCCTCCACCTGAAACATCAATTTTCCTCTCATCCTAAGTCAGCATTCAGGCTCAAGGTACCCCGATTCTGTCAGTTCCCCCAATTCTTTTCTCTTTTCTCACCTGGTATGGTCCCTTTTTATCATTTGACAAATTTTAAGTAAATAACGTGTACTATTTTGTTTAATGACAGCTTCTCTACCAGGCTATGCCTGGCAGACGGCAGGTGTTCAATAAATATTTGTCGGATGCATGGAAGTAAGGAAAGAAGGAAGGGAGGGGGCTTCCCTGGTGGCGCAGTGGTTGAGAGTCCGTCTGCCGATGCAGGGGACGCGGGTTCGTGCCCCGGTCCGGGAAGATCCCACATGCCGCGGAGCGGCTGGGCCCGTGAGCCATGGCCGCTGGGCCCGTGAGCCATGGCCGCTGGGCCTGCACTTCCGGAGCCTGTGCTCCGCAACGGGAGAGGCCACAACAGTGAGAGGCCCGCCTACCACAAAATACAAAAGAAACAAAAAACAAAACAAACAAACAAAAAACCAAAACAAAAAAAAAAAAGAAAGGAGGGAGGGAGGGAGGATGGATGTGCCCGCAGGGGAGGGGAGCCTCACTGTCGTGGATACTGTGAAGTGCCACCAGAACCTCTTTAGCAAAGGATTGTTGCCCCAGGTGCCGGAAGTGCTGTCCGCAGGCACTGTTGGTCCCTCTGGCGACGGCCTCAGCTGCAGAGATCTGCCTCCCCAAGGTCATACCCCTTCTCCAGAGAAGCCCATGGGTTGGCCAAGGCTGTCATGGTCTGTATTAGAGTTCAGCTTCTCGCTCCACCCAACCTGCTTCTCTAATCTCCTTTGCACAGCTGTGGACCTCAAGGGCATCCCCTGATAGACCCCGGCACTGAACACTGTTTCAGAGTCTGCTTCCAGGCAAAGCCAACCTGAGACTCGTAAACCTCTCCTTACGAATGGATGTCCCCTAAGCCTAGATGGACCAAGCCCTAAAACACAGGTTCCCATGGGGGGCAAGGGGACAAAGTGAGATTCCCAGCTGCATCTCTAAAGTTGAACCATAACAGTTTTGGCAAAAACCTCAGAAGAATGGCCTTTCTCGAACTGTTGGAATCCAGCAATGAGGCATCTAGTTCTTGACTGAAAGTAATTTTAAAAGTAGAAAAAGTCACAGCAAGTGTAGCCTGGTGCCTGGCAACATACTAATACCCAATAAATGTTTGTTGAAACAATGAAAGCTTCTTTTTCTTTTCTCTTGTTCTCTGTTTCTCCCCTAAGAATTTAAAACCAGAAAAAGATAATAAGACTAACATATTCAGTCCCATGTAGTTATTTTCTCCAAATCACTCATTTTTAGCACAAAAGGGATAACTACTTATGATGTATTTTTCCATTATTTTCTTTGTGCAGGAGGTTTTTAAATTAATTTATTCTCTCTCTGCATCAGGTTGTCTTATAATTGAAGATGAGAAGTGTTTGTCTTCCAAAGGCTTTTTGGTGATGTCTTTTTTGCTGTTAACATCTTCTTTGTCTACGCTTGTGATCCCTGCCAAATTTATTGTACTCAGGTACATAAATTAGGGGACCACATAGGCACCACTCACATCTATTTGAGTCCAGATGTCTTAGGAGAGAAGTTTTCTTTTTTCAAAACCAACAGAATCACACCTAGATTAACTAGAACATTTGGGGAACGGGTTAGTCTGGATAATTTAATTTTCTGGATGATTTCCAGTTAACCAGATCTCCATTGATATTTCCCAATCCTGATGCAGAAAACCTTTATAAAATGTATTGTTCTGGGCTTCCCTGGTGGCGCAGTGGTTGAGAGTCTGCCTGCCGATGCAGGGGACACAGGTCCATGCCCCGGTCCGGGAAGATCCCACATGCCGTGGAGCGGCTGGGCCCGTGAGCCATGGCCACTGAGCCTGCGCATCCGGAGACTGTGCTCCGCAACAGGAGGGGCCACAGCAGTGAGAGGCCCGCGTACCGCAAAAAAAAAAAAAAAAAAGTATTGTTCTATTTGACACTCTTAGCAAGGACAGCAGACATAATGGAAGATTTCAGAGGCAGGATCTGGTCATGTCATGGCAAGCATGTTGGACTTTGGGACTTTGGTATCAGTCACAGCCTTGCCTCTGACTCGAGCCAGGACCAAATCCTCTGGTTCTCAGTTTCCTCTACAAAGAAGAAGGTTCAAAGCAACCTTTCAGATTTGGTGCACCGCAACCAAATCTGAAAACTCCCCGGTTCCCAGCAGCAGTATTCATGTTCTTTCATTCCATTTGGCTGTAGAGGTCAATGGAGTAGTATGGGACTTTGGGTTGCATTTACCCTCACAGTAAAAGCTGATCTTTTTTTTTTTTTTTTCTTTTTTTTGCGGTATGCGGGCCTCTCACTGTTGTGGCCTCTCCCGTTGCGGAGCACAGGCTCCGGACGCGCAGGCCCAGAGGCCATGGCTCACGGGCCCAGCCGCTCCGCGGCATATGGGATCCTCCCAGACCGGGGCACGAACCCGTATCCCCTGCATCGGCAGGCGGACTCTCAACCACTGCGCCACCAGGGAGGCCCAAAGCTGATCTTTTGATCTGTCTTTACTGAATGTCTAGTTGATACTCACACATCTGTTCACATTGACTTAACTTCCCATGTCCTGGTTCTTTCTCCTCAAGGTGGAGTGAAGAGCGAAAGAAAAAATGAAGTTAATTGGACCATAACCCATAGATGGTGTGTAGACTCAAGACACAAGTCCTCACGCAACTTGGAAAGTTCCAGATATGAGGCTATGGAAAGCATACTGGACTGGGATACGGAACCCCGATTCTGCTTCTGGTCCTGCCAAGGCAAGTCTTTCTCCCCGTTCTAATCTCGTCATCAGTTTGAGGACAGGGCTGTTCTAGGGTCTCTAATAGACTGTGACTTTACCTTATTAGACCAGAGTTCCTAAACCTCAGCACTACTGGCAGTGAGACTGGATACTTCTTGATGGGGACCATCCTGTGCCTCGTAGGATGTTGAGCAGCATCCCTGGCCTCCACCTCAGATGCCAGTGGCACCCCTCACCCAAGCTGTGAAATCAAAACTTCCTTTGGTCAACACTTCTCCAAAGAAGACATACAGATGGCCAACAGGCACATGAAAATATGCTCCACATTGCTAATTATTAGAGAAATGCAAATCAAAACTACAGTGAAGTACCACCTCACACTGGTCAGAATGGTCATCATTAAAAAGTCTACAAATAATGCTGGAGAGGGTATAGAGAAAAGGGAACCCTCCTACACTGTTGGTGGGAATGTATAATAAATTAGTGCCACCACTATGGAAAACAGTATGGAGGTTCCTTAAAAAACTAAAAATAGAGCTACCATATGATCCAGTAATCCCACTCTTACGCATACAACTGGACAAATCTATAATTTGAAAAGATACATGCATCCCAATGTTCATAGCAGCACTATTCACAATAGCCAAGACATGGAAAACACCTAAATGTCCATTGACAGATGAATGGATAAAGAAGATGTGGTATATATATATATATATATATACACAATGGAATATTACTCAGCCATAAAAAAGAATGAAACAATGCCATTTTCAGCAACATTGAATGGACCTAGATATTATCATACTAAGTGAAGTAAGTCAGAAAAAGAAAGACAAATACCATATGATATCACTTATATGTGGAATCTAAAATATGACGCAAATGAACTTATCTAGGAAACAGAAACAGACTCACAGACATAGAGAACAGACTTGTGGTTACCAAGGGGGAGGTGGGGAAGGAATGGATTGGGAGTTTGGGATTAGCAGACACAAACTATTTTATATAGGATAGGTATACAGCAAGGTCCTACTGTATTGCACATGGGACTATATTCAATATTCCATAATAAACCATAATGGAAAAGAGTATGAAAAAGAATGTATATGTGTATAACTGAATTATTTTGTTGTACAACAGAAATTAACATAACATTGTAAATCAACTATACCTCAATAAAATCAATTTTTAAAAATAAAACATTAAAAATCTTTTTTAACTGTCTTTGGTGGGCTTCCCTGATGATGCAGTGGTTGAGAGTCTGCCTGCCGATGCAGGGGACGCAGGTTCGTGCCCCGGTCCGGAAAGATCCCACATGCCGTGAAGCAGCTGGGCCCGTGAGCCATGGCCGCTGAGCCTGCGCGTCCGGAGCCTGTGCTCCGCAACGGGAGAGGCCTCAACAGTGAGAGGCCCGCGTACGGCAAATAAATAAATAAATAAATAAATAAAACTGTCTTTGGTCATTGTCTTACGTCTTCAGGGAGGTAAAACTGCTCCCTTTTGAGAACCTCTGACTTTAAGGATGCTTTCTTAACCTTTCCTGAGAAAAAGAATCCAGACTTGAGCACATCAAGTCATCAAATGTTTGATGGTTTCTCTCGAGAAACTTAGCTGCAAAATAGTGCCCACCTGGGTTTCTCTGCTACCGTGGGATCCAACAGGCGTTCATCGTCTAAGTGCTAAGGTATGTGGAATTCAGCACATTAGCACAGGTAGCCCCAAATTACCATGCTTCCTGATGCTAACTGAAGCTTTCAGGAGAGTAAGAGAAATTATAAGTACAAGACTAGAGACACGTCATCCTGCAACATTCTCTGCTTCATGTGCGAAGAATTGAGGTGGTGGCATGAAACAGAAAAGGAGATAGATCTTAATGTGTAGGATGGTTTCTCTTCTACTGAGGACAACAAAAGAAAAATGTTTATTTGCATTAAACGTTTTGAGTTAGGGTAAGATAAACTTTCTAACATTCCCTTTGCTTTCTTAGCCATTGGCAACGTCTGGTAACACGTTGCTTACATATTTGTTTGCCTGGTTGGTTCATGAATTGGCATTCTCTCCCCCAAATAAAAGCTCCACGGATCCTGTATGCCTTTTCCACCCCTATGTTCTCCTGTGCGTGCTATGTACTTAAGCACTCAATAAATATTGGGCGAATGAACGGGATGGAATAGGTAATGGAAAATCATCGCTTAATTCTGAAGTTGGTGAACAGGCACTTGTCTCGATGTCTTTGTTCATCTCTGACAAGGAGGCAGGTCTCCATCAGAAAAGGGGTGTGTCAACTTACTCATCTTAGAATGTTTCTTTCCTCTCCCTGACTGGTGAGCTATTTCCATTCATTTACTTAGCAAGTGTGCGTTAATACCTGCTCTGAGCCAGGCACTATTCCGAGATGAAGACACCATGGGCCCCGCCTCCAAGGAAGTCTCTTTGGGACAGTTTATGTGGCCATTTCCTACCTCATTGGCCCACTCCACCCAATTCTTTAACAAGAAGAGAACTTTCAGAGTAGGGTGTGGCTTACCTGCGTGTGTGTCTGTGTGTGTGCGAACGCACGTGTGCCCGCATGCGCATAAGGTGGGGTTCTTTAGACCAAACACAAGCCTAGATATCTGGCCTTTCATTTACGATGGGGTCAAGGGGCTCTGTCTGAATTTCTGCTGAATTCTGCTTAATTCTACTCTATTTCACACAACATACACATCGAAGACAAACTAGATTGCCACTGAGGCCAGAGACAGGGCTGGGTCCCGTGCCCAGACGCTGCTCATACAAACCCGCCAATTCCCTATAGGAATCCGTTCACGCCTGCATTTATCCAGAAAACAATTTCTCTACTTCTGGGTAGAAATCGCCTGGATGCTCAGTTGTAAAGGGTGTTGAGTTTGCCCCCGGCAGAAGCTGAGGGAGGCTGAAAGCAGACGTCTGTCACAGCTGGAGACAAATGTCCTAGATGTTACCAAGCAATTCCTTCTGCGTTTGCAGCCCAGAGATCAACAGGCTGTCCCCAAGCAAGAGACTGGAGAATTGTTCTCCGTGGCTGTTAGTACAGCCAAATCCATTTGCTTCCAATTCAAGAGTATGGAAGCGGGTGTGTCATCAGAACTGATGGGAGTACTGGTGGCTCAGCATGAATCCCTAGCTACGCTTTCCTGTATATCATTCTGTACTCATTAACCAACCAACCAATAAAATACCAAAGAAGAAAAAATATATATAGTGACATTATATGATTGTTCCTTTGAGACTAAAAGAAGTGAGAATCCTTTGACTTGGAATGCTAATTAATCAGCTGTAAAGTTTGACTGAAGACACTTACCTGATAAACCGGCCGCCACCAGTTCTGCTGGACTGGAGAGAGAGCTGAGCTTAACAAAAACTGGAGTAACTTGGTCTTCCCTGGTGGCGCAGTGGTTGAGAGTCCATCTGCCGATGCAGGGGGACACGGGTTCGTGCCCTGGTCCGGGAAGACCCCACATGCCGCGGAGCAGCTAGGCTTGTGAGCCATGGCCGCTGAGCCTGCGCGTCCGGAGCCTGCGCGTCCGGAGCCTGCGCCTACGGAGCCTGCGCGTCCGGAGCCTGTGCTCCGCAACGGGAGAGGCCACAACAGTGAGAGGCCCGCGTACCGCAAAAACAAACAAACAAACAACTGGAGTAACTCAAGAACTAACAACACATGTACCTTTTAGATTAGCTCCATGCTTCCCCCGAGTGTGGGGCGTGTGTCGGGTAGTACAAAGATGATATTTAACTGGTACATGGATGACCAATCTTAATACTTTTATTTTAATGCGTATCAGAAGATACAACTACCAAATTAAGGCTGAGATTTCACATATATTATTACTTAGGAAAAGAATAGCTTCTTTAAGACAGAGATGATTTAAATAAAAGTATTAAGTAAATAATGTACCCACATGTGGACACATATGGCAAAAAGCAGTAAGATGGTTCTCAAATGATGGAAATTTGGAAATAATGCATTAATTTATCACTATTAGAGTTTGATAAGTTAGCAAAAAAAGCTATGAAGATCCATCAGTTGGTGTATCTGTTCCTCCCATGTTTCCACTCCCACTTTTTCTCCCAATGCATTGTGTCTTCATTGACTTCACGTGGCTTCAGGAGGTATAGAAGAATATTGTGTTGGTATGTAAAATAAGTCGACTTATTCTTGCCAAGAGTACATGATTTATCTTCATAAGGAGGCATTGTTTTGAATTACAGATGTTTTTTTCTCTGTTAATGAATAATGTTAATTATCTAAGCAACATCAATTCTAAGGGGAAAACTTTGGGATTATTGCACTGTGGATAGTGCCCTCATGTGGCTTCAAATTTTAGCTACATTTAGGAATTTAAAAACACATTTCTAAGTTATGAACCATAAAATATGGCAGACAAAGACAGAAGAGACACATAGGAAAAGAAAACAGCACAAGAAAATGTGATAATTTGCCATTACCTAATTTTTTCGTTGAGTGGAATGGGATACCAATATGGCGGCCAGGACGCTTGGTCAACTATTTAGGAATAATCAGACATCCAATTTATATAGGATATTTTTTGTGGTAGTTTTGGTTAAAATGTGAACAAATCACACAAGGCATTTTCATTTTCAGTTTTATTTTTATCAAAACAAAATAATTTAACCATATAAAGAAGGAAATACATTTAAACAAACAACCAAAAAGCCAATAGCTTCTTGATTCTGAACAATCAATAGAGTAGTAAGTTCTGAAGCGCTGACTGCATATATAAGGTATTGAGTCATCCTCTAGGGCTTCAACTGACTGAGGCTATTTTCCCTGGCTTCTTTTCTTCCAGTGGTGAAGTAAAATGCTCAATGTTCTATACTTCAGATTGAATTATATGTATTCCCACATAAGTACAAAGCATGGGTGAAAAGCATTGGACAAGGTACAAATCTAGCACTGGATTTTTTGGGTCCTGACACCTATGTTTAATGAGTATCTGAAAGAGAAGGGCAAAAAATTGTGCTTTATATATTGAGAAATGTAGTGTTTCAAAAGCCAAAGAGTCTCCCTCACAAGAATTATGGGAATCACAACTGAAGTGAGAAGAAATACACAAGCCCTGTTTGCTGTGGTTGTAGAAATATGATCACCATAGGGCCAGGCAGACCGTTTTCTCCTCACCATATTGAATTATGTCTGGGGATTTGAGCAGTGGTACATCCCAATAACGATGAGTTTCCATAACTATAAAAATCTGCTACACCAGGCAAATTTTGTGCAAAATGCAAATTTCTATGCTGGGGGAAAAATGAATAATGTGATCATTCTAAGTAATGAATGTAAATGCAAGGAAATATGTTTTGGCGTGAGGCTGCAAATTGTTCACCTGTCATGCCAAGAACTGTGGCCACGATGCGTTTTTACAAGGCCACTCTTCCCATCTGAGCTTTAGAGGAGGGATTTTAGGAAAGGGAAGTTTAACTTGCCCTCAGGTACCCATCATGCTATTGACAGGGTTTTGATTCGAATCTAGAAGCACCAATCCCGTCTTGTTTTATCTCTTGACAAATGAACCATAGGTTCTTCTGGATTGTGAAGTAAAGGATATTAGCTTCGTCCAGAATCTCAAAGGTTATATGCAACAGGAGGCATGAATTGTCTCCATCATGCTTTACAACAAGGAGGATTCAGGTTGTCCATCAAAAAGCACATGACATTAAGAGCCACTTAACAGTATAGGTTGCCAAGGGGGAACGTGAAAGCTCTTTTCTCTATGCATCTTCAACAAGTGAGATCTGGCCAGGTGTAGGTACAGCTGGAGAAAGAAACTTGGCAGTATCTTGAGCATCATGGTTAGTGGCATTTGTATACCTTGCTCTGAGAGAAAAGGAAGGAATTCAAGGTGCCCTTTATCTTAGTCAGTGCCAGCATCCCAGGAGTTATTTTCTGTGGGAGAAGCTGAGACACCAGGCGTTAAGACCCTTACCTGAAGGTACAATGAAATTAGCAGTACTGAGGAGAAAGGGGAATCCCTGATCTTTAAACTCTAGTTTGCCCTGTTCTAAAATAAATTTGTTTTCCCTGAACCATTACACAGCACACACTTGTAGAGTCACTGCAGCAATGATCAATCCATATTACTGAAGTTTTATTTTCAATAACCCAAACTGGGTTCTAGATCACCGATATTATCTTTAAAATGTATCCGTATAGTTGCATTCCACTTTAAGAAAAACCCTAGGAAAGTTAAGATTTATAAAATCAGAGATTGTTTGTTGCTTTATAAAAGAGTTTTTCATCAAAAAAAATATTTACCTTGGGATGATTTTCAATAGCCAAGTCCCCTCGGGTCATTCAAAATACATTAAAAAAATTTTTTTAAACCCAGTGAAATATAGCTTTTCACAAATTCATGTTGATATAAAGTAAGATACACTTGTAAAACATTGCCACCAAACTAGCTAAATGACCAGCTGAGACAGGAAATTTTGGTAACCTGCTCACTCTTGTATGAGAGACACGGGGAGTTCAAGATGGAATCAATGTCCCGCCATGTTTGATGGAGGTTGGCATGTGGCAGCCAGCATCCGTGGCTCGTAGAAGGATCAAGTTTCCACCTAACCTGACTATCCTGAGGTCAGTGCTACTGGGAGCAGTGACTTACTGACCTCAGTCCAGTGGTCCAGCCAACAGCTCAGCAGCCGTCCAGGAGAGAAGCATCTGGATGACCAGTACCTCCCAACACAAAGTAACCAATCCAGCCCACAGACATGTTGTCTTCCACTCACACCGTAGTGTTCTGTTTTTGCTTCTAATTTTTGCATTATGAGCCACCATTTAGAAATGGGTTGATTGCACCCCCAAATCTAGAGCTCTGGAGAAAAAAAAATTAGAAGGAGGTTCCCTGAGCTCACATTCTTCAAAAAAATAATTGGCTTTAGTTCCCCACAGCACCCTCCCAGACTCCTTGAGTGCAGGACCCTTTCCCATGGGGACCACCTCCGAACCACTTGCACAAGGATCGGGGCTTGAAGTCACATTCAGCACATCTTGTCTTACTCTCTTCTTCCCAGTCGGAGAAACAGGTACTGAGAGGGCATGAGTCTTCACCAAGATTCCCCAGCCAGCTCAGGACAAGGTCACTTTCTCTCCCTCCAGGATTCAGATCATTTTCCTAGACCTCTCTCTCTCATTATAGTGGCACGGACAATCCACAGGGTAGATAATTACATCACTTTTGTTTGGTTTAGAAAGTACACGAAGTGAATGCTTAGCATCCTTTTACCACCCTTATGTTTTTCTTGGCTGGGCTTGAAATCACTTGGCTATGTATGAGTGCATCTGAAATGACCACAGACATATGCTAAGTCACCCGGGGCAGCTGGTCCCACCTTGAAGTTTCTAGAGTTACCCTAAAATTGGAAAATTCACTTGAAGATACATGAAATCGAACCATCCTTCATCACAGGTAAGGATGTATTAAAGCATCTTGGTTCGTGGGAGATGTTCTGCATTGCTGCCCCGCCTTTGAACTACAAGATGTCATATGAACATCCTTACATCAAAGTGAAGCCAAAAGAGCTCAGCTATAAATTTCAAATTGTACAAAACCATACCAAAAGCAAGTATAAAATTTTATTGGAATGCAGCAGTGTAAATCTCTTGAAGTTTTTCCTCTCCCATTTAAGGAGGAGGAGAAGAGTGCAGTAAATCGGAAGCTTTGCTCACTGCGTTGTCTGACGCAGATCACCCATTTTCTTCTGCACAGGGGCGCACGGGCTTGGAACACTGGCGAATTTTCTCTGTGCTGTTCTGACTTGCACAATACAGAGGCTGATTTAATTTGACAGCAAAGTAACACCAAGCCCCCAAAATAAAATTACTGAGATGTAAAACAGCGTCAAAACTCCAATTAGTTTTGTATCCTTGAAGCTTCTGGAGGAAATCTAAAAGGCTCCCATCACGAGGAGCAGGCATCAATTTAAGCTGCAGAGATTACTAAAATGTAACCCTCTAATTGAAATTGCTCAGAGCACAATATGACAGAAAGAATCAGAGGAAAATAAGTGAATTTTTCCCCCTCAAAAATGACTCATTACAGAGACTGTTCTATTAACTTTTAACACAACGTTCCTTTTGCAAGAGCTGGAAAAACCAAGGGTTTCAGAGGTCTCCACAGAAGAGGCACCGGGCACAAGAGCTGTACATGCTTGTGTCACGGAATCATACATAAGCATTGACCATTTGTGCAACACTGAAAGATACTTAGTATTTCACCAGATCATGGGCATTTTGAAGTATATTTACAACTTCCATTAAGGAGGCAAATTATTGGGACCAAACTTCAGCTTTTGAATGAATCTGGATTTTGTCTCCAGAATAAACAGAAGTATCTCGATGCCCAATTCACACCCCACCTCTTTTGCAAGCTACCCCAGATTTCCCAAGTATGCTCACTCCCTTTGAAGCCAACCTCCAGCTCACTAACAGAGGAAACCTGTCCCCCTGACTCTGGGGGGTTCACATTTGTTTGGAAACAAGTCGATCATGGCTCTCTGGGTCAATGCCATTTTCCCAGATGAGGCAGTGAAGGACCAATGCAGAGGATCCAGCTGGGAGTCAAGCCACAGTCATTGTGTAGGTCAAGACTTCTTAGACCTTGCTTCACTGCCAGCTTTGCCCAGCCTGGTGCCTTGTGAGCAGGGCCTCTTGGGAAGGGTGAAGCTGAGTTTGGGTTTCAGAGTTGGTTGGGGAGATCATAGAAAGACCCCCAAATGGCTTTCCTCTCTGTAGGGGCTTCATGAATAGAGTTCAGTTCTCCTGCCCGCTTGATGGCATTTACTGGGAAGCATCATCCGTCTTTGACCGTGGACGCATCTTTCTCTGGAAGCTTCAGATCTCTATCACCAACCGATCTTCATCATCGCTGCTGGTGTCGCTGAACTCCACACGAGTTTGCTTTCTCATTCCTTCCAAACTCCTCTTCCTGAGGGTTTTCGAAGGGGCTGCAGGGATCTCCGTGGGCTGCCCTGGACTAGACGGAACCACACCATCCTTTAGAGCGATGAGTCCAGATCCTTGACATTTCCCACTGTCATTTCCCACAGGAGGGCAGGGGACCCGCACTTCTCCACACCCATATTGCCCCCCGGAAGGGAAAAATGTCTTGTGTTTCCCTTCCTCTTGGTGTGAACTAGCTGAACCTGGTCCTGAAGCTGGTATTTCAAGATGAGTTTTTCCAGTGGACCCCAGTGGAACGGAACCTGAAAGTCTCTGCCCAGATGAAGGTTTCCCTGGCAAGAGGGATGGGGATACGCCCTCTGCTATCGTTTTTCTGTGGGGGGAGCTTTGTGTCAGAGTCTCCCTTGCACCCTGGCTGTGGTCTTGTGGTTCCACACTGTGAATTCCCAGGGTTGTGTGACCTGCTCTTTCCCCCAGAGAAGGACAAAAGGCAGCCACAGAGGTAGCAAGGTCATGGCAGAGAGAGGTTCCTTTGGACTCAAAGGAAGAAGGCTCTTGAGCATCTGAGAAAATGCGTGGTGTGGGGTCTGTTGAGACTTGCTCCTGGGGGGGCGGCACGTGAGTCTCAGGCAATCCCACGTCCAGACCTTTGCCACGGGCTGGAAGTCTGTCATTAGCCACTGCCACCAAGGAGTCGGATGGCAGAGATAATCCTGACCTCACAGCTGTATTCTGAGGACGACGATCCCCATGCTCACCGGCAGATGGAGAAATCTCCTGCAGCAATGTGCAAAGGAAAATAAATGCAGGGAAAAAAGGTTAATTGGTACAAAAAAACTTGTGGTCAGAAACATGGTCCTCAATGGGAACAAGGTCTGGAGGTCTTAATGATTCTTTACAGAGCCTGAACTTCAATATAATGTTCTCATCCGTTTTCATTAATAACTAATTGAGGCATTAACTCCAGTAAAGTTCCGTGTTGACACACAATCAGCTACTGACACAGCTCTGTATTTGTATCTGGCCTTGTGAAAACCCAGCCACTCAATTATCCAACCAGTTCTGAGCATCCGATTTAAAATCATCACTGCTCCTGCAGCGGGTGTGCTACTACCGTGCATTTGAGTTTTTCCAGATTAGCGGTTTTTCAAGGTGCGGTCTGGACTAGCATTTTCATGTTTCTCAACCCAAGGCCCCCCAGTCTGCCAAGGCCCCCCAGTCTGCCTGGCGTTGATTCCGCATTGCAGTGACCTCCGCAGGTGATAGGCATCTCTATTCAGGTATGAAATAATAAGGGACTTGGGATTTTTTAATCAACTGTGAGATCATCCCAAGTTCACAGCCCAAGTCACCGGCTGACTGAGCGCCATGTTTGGAGGCATCTGTTTGCCTCACGGGGTTTCTGTGCCAAGAAACCTCTAGGTGGCCCAAGGGAGTTTTGCCACACTGGGCACTAACAAGAAAAAAGAGGCATAAATCTAGAAAAGAGAGAGGTAGACCGCTCAGAACCACAGTTCCCACCTTCGAGGTTGATCGGTCTGTTTCCCTGACCGCTCTTGAACTTGGGTGAGGACAGGAGCTTCCCGAGCTGTGTCTATTGCCCTCCTTCTTCTCCTCCTTCTCTCCGTCCCCAACACAAAGAGATGATTCTGGGGCAGCACAAGGTGGCTCCCCTGACAGATTTAGACCTAAAAAGGGGGGAGGCACACGGATATACACCTGAAGTTATAAAGTCAGCCAACAGTCATTTCCTAGGAGTTGATCTGTGTCTTCAGGACCAGCCCCGAACTGATAACCTCATCTCACACGGTGTATCTGGGAAATGGATTTACCGTGCAACAGTTCACATGGTCAAACAAAACGTCTCCACTGCTGATAAGGAAAGAAATGGCAAAACCAATTCCCAAGGCAGAAAAATCCCTTGATTATAGATATTTTAAAAGATATTTCATGTGAATCTTTTTTTCATCAAAGTCATCTTCCTGGCCACATTGGTTAATTTTGGATCGGTTTGAATTCTCTGGCCATTCAACTGAGGGTCGAGAGTAGAAATTTTCCTATCACGTAGGATGCCTTAGTCTCCATCAGAGCACTGACAGCAGGAGGGAGGTTGGTTTTTGTGTTGCTGTTGTTCTGTGGTGGTGTTTGTGATGTGTGGGGGGAGAGGGGTGACAAAGATATGGCCTTGACAGCATCCCCCAAACAGCATCTCCCTTTCAGGGGAAGAGGTGCCCTTCCCGCGTCCTTCATCATTACTCTCTCCTCCATTTTGTCATTATTGGCCTGGGATACAAGTCAGAAGGACCACAGAGTTTCTGATCTCCTCTCATGATGGGATCAGAAAAACATTCTAGAAGAGCTGTGTCATCAGAGAAAAGCATTCAACCCACTTTTACATCTGCTTTTAGCTTGATTAACGCTACACAAGCACAGAGTTTTTAAAAGTCAAGTATTTCTGCGTATTAAGAGAAACAGCCACACCTGCCCACCCACTCATCTTTTCCCACTTTGGATTCCTTTTGTATTTATCTCCTTCTCTCCTAAGAACAAGCGTGTAGCACCCCTTCTAGATTCCCTGTTTCCGGTTTGGAGGATAGCCTATGACGTCATGAGGGCAGAGGAGGGTTTAGGACGAGCTCCCCCCACAATCCTTATCACCTGCACACCTGGGCACACCCCCCTCCCCTCTGTCCTCTCTACAGTCATACGACTATTATGTCATAATTTTGTTTAGGATATCCAACGTTTACACCACTATGTTCAGGAACACGCTCTTCACCACCAAGCCAGGTAGTGTGCTGTGATTACAATGACTTTCTTGCCAGCACTGTTTTCCCTGGAGTTAATCATTATTTTGTCCTTTTCTTTTGCTTACTTTTTTGTACGGACTTATTCCTAAAAATCATCCTCCCACCTCCTTCCCAGTGGTCTTTTATTTCATTTATTAGGTTCCATTTCATTTCCTTGGAAATCTCTCTCTCAAAGCTTTCTGACCTGCTCCCCGTGGACCACTGCTCCCTTGGCCCGATGGGGGCTGAGCCCCTGTGTCACCCTCATCCTGGCAATTTTCTGCACCTCCTTGGTTCCTGGACACCCACGCTTCTTTTTCCTGGGTTTACTCTCTTTGCATTCTTTCTTAATGCAAAACTTCCAGCAGCTTCATGAGAAAGGGTGAAATAAAATTGTTTAGACTTTAATTGGCTACTTGTCTGGGTATAGCTGTCTGAATTAAAATTCATCTTCCTTCGGAATTGAAGATGTGGCTCCACTGAGCTCTAGTTGTTGAGAAGTCTGGAGCCAACATGATTTATGGTTCCCGATCCTTTGGAGGAAACCTTTTGGTTTCTCTCTCTCTGGAAACTCCTAAACTCTTTTTTATGCCAGTGTTACCATGGTCCTGGGTCTATTTCCATTCATTGTCTGGACACTCAGTGGGCCCTTTCAACCTGAACCACGTCTTTCCATTTTAGAAAAATATGTTATTTCTTTGATATATTTTTTTCCTTGTGTTTTGTCTTTTCTCTTTTCCTAGAACTGCTCTTCGTAGGTTATTGGACATCTTGATCTCATCCTCTATTTTTCTTATCTTTTCTCTCCTATTTTCTAATTCTTTGTCTTTTTCATTTGGGAGAACTCTTTCAACTTTCTATTTCAACTCAGAGGTGTCTGTGTCTGCTATCATGTTTTTAATTTCCAAGAGCCCACTCATTATTATTATTAATTATCATTATTCCTTCTTTATAGCATCCTGTTACTATTTCATGGCTCCAACATCTTCCCTTCTGTCTCAGGCAAGATTAATAATGATCTGTTGTCATTGTTATTGCTGAAGTTTGCCTCTTCCTATATTGTCTCTCTTTCTTCCAAGTTCCTTTGTTTCTGTATGTTTTTATCTCTCTCTTTCCTACTGAAGGCTTCCCTGAGATACCCGGCAATCTTAATTACCTGCTCATGTTTAGGAAATAGGCACTGAAAAACTGGTTAGAAACACTTTACAAACATAAAATGTCAATCGTGGACCTCCCTGCAGGGTTATCTGGTTGCCCTGTTGATGTGGGAAGACCTGAAGTAATCCCCGTTAGGTCTTCCACACAGGCTGGTCGGCTTCTGCCCAAGGAGTTCTCTGATCTCCTGCCTGGAAAGTGTAAGGCAGGTGCCAGCATCCTGCAGTCAGAATTGGGATTGAGAGCAGGGGCTTCAATGTGCGGTGCCAACCTTTGGTTAAACCCTCTGTTTTCAGTACAGCCCCCTTGCTCCCCAGCATTTTGTAGAGTCTCCAGAGACTAAGCCCCGAGTATTATTTGGGGGCGAGAGTGAGGGACGTGACCAGGCTCTGAGAAGAGGGGTGGGGTGCAGATCTGGCGGGGGGGGGATGAACGCTGCTGATTCTTTCAACCAACGCTCCTGTTTTCAGCCCCACCTGGTACCATGGATTTCTGAATGTCTAGGGCTTGACCACCGTTAAACAAGGATTAAGTTCACTTGGGTCTGCTAATCAGTGACCACTCAGCCTCTGCATTCCAGCCCCTACAACTGTGGCGCCATTTCTTCTCCAGTCATCTTGTCCCCTTGGGCCAGGACATTCCAAACACATTCCTTCACTAATGTCTGGGAGGAAAGTGTAGGAAGTGTATGTCCTCCACCTTGAACCCAAAAGAACAGACCTCCTTCTTACACCCCCAGGGGTAGGTCACTAGATGATCGAGCACACTAATCTTGAGCAAATCAACTTTAAAAATCCATCAACGTTGCGACAATTTGGGAAAGGAAGCAATGATTTTTCCTTTAATACAAACAATCTTCACTTGAGCACCACGTTACTGAGATCACCTAAAGATGCAGCACAGGGGTCTTTGGTATTTCATTCCTCCACTCAACAGACATGTCCTGGGCTCCTTCAGGGAGCCAGGTACCATGTTCAACCCTGAGGAACTGGAGGACAAGACCAAGGTGGCCTGGCCCTCAGGAGCCTCTGTTCCAACGGGGAAGAGAAACAGAGACAAGTGAGATAATTGAGGTTGTGACGGGGGTCACGAAGGAAATAAACAGGGGGGAACCCCAGAGAGGAATGATGCACAGGAGGCTATGACAAAGATGCAATAAACAGGAGAGGGTAGAGTAATAACAGAAGTGATGATAAACAGGGAATATTATAGAGAGTAACAGTCCCTGAAGGGCAGATTACAGAGAGTAACTGGCTTGCCTAGTTGAGGAAGGCATCTCTGAGAAGGTGACACCTGAAATGAGACCTTCAGGATAAGAAAGAACCAGCCCTCAAAGGCCATTCCAGACAAAGGAGGAACAGAGGCAGGGACCCTGCGGTGGGATGGAGCTGGGAGGATTAAGGAATCAGTGGAAGGCCGCGGTGGAAAGATGGTGGGGAGCAAGGGGCAAAATGAAGCTGAGGGAACCACTAAGGGCTCAGATCTTGTAGGGTGCAGGCAGCCCTGGGAAGGGGTTTAGATTTTATTCTTCATTCATTGTGAAGAAACCAGTGTTTCCAGCAAGAGGTCTACATCTTCTAAAGAGGCACTTGGCTACTATATGGAGACTGAAGAAGGAAAGAGGGGAATAGGATGGGAAAACCAGTTACAAGGTTCCCAAAGTAGTCTAGGGGGCCAGGTGAGATGACTTGGCTAGGGCAGTGGAAATAGAAATGGAGAAAATGTACGGATTTGAGATCCATTTGTATTCTCACCTATGAAAAATCACCCAAAGACCACAATGATGAAAAACGTTTCTAGAGCCCCAGAGTTTACCAAGCCCAAGCGCCTCGCTCTAAGTGGATTAAGCTGTGCTCCCACAGTGACAAAACCACCAGGCAATTCATTCAATTCAAAGAAGAAGTAAAACCAATTAGTACAGAGAAAATAATCAGATTGGCCAAGCATCTCCTCAGTAGGTCGTTTGGGTTTTTAAGCTCAACGAAAAGGCCATGCACGCCTTTGACCAATAACTTCTGACTCATCCGAGAAAGCAAGGGAAGAAAATACATTGATTTAATTTGCTTGTGACCTAACAGTCTACAGAGAAAAGTGCGTTATCTTTAATCACTGTGAAAAATGCCCAAATAATGTCACAGAAGTGTGTTAAACGAATTGCGACTCTTGAAGAAGGAAAGCATCCTTGCTATTAGATGAATGGCCCTTCTCAAAAAGTCAGTAGGGCTCCAGTCAAGTGTTAAAGCACAGAATGGCATCCTCTTTACGTTTCGGCATCACTCTGTGAATCACTTTGTACATCTTCAGAAATTATGGATTCCACCATCCTACCGCAATCTTTGCGAATTCGACCGCTCTTACGCTATTACCAGAATCTTACTATAGAACCCCTCTCTCGTCACAGCTCTGTGTGCTGTTCTGCCCCCCACCCCGATTAAAGGCTGCGTTTTTAATAATTTCCCTCAGAAATAATTGCCAAACCACGTGGAGAGAGGAAGAGACTGCTTAGTATTGTAGCAAATTTAAATTTAGCCATCTTGAAAAGGCGACAGGAAACTGTAAAATAATTAGAAGGAAAATGGAGTGAAGAAACAACACGATGAAACTTACAGCTTAACTGGTGACATCTTTAATGTCAAGCCTCCTGCAGGCTGTCTCATTGCAAGGCCTTGTTAAAATGCTAATAGACATATTACTCAAATATCATTATCTGAAAATGTAAGTAATTTGATGCCTTTTCATTAGTTGCCCCAATATACCCCAAACCTCCATGAATTTGGAGTCCAAAGACACTGAATTATAAGGAAGGGGTAAAAATGAGTCTATCACGTTGGCCTCATTAAGTAAGCTATAAGCATCAACACAATCCCAGGGGTAATCTCCCAGACTACTAATTTATCTGAGATGAAATTGTTTACAAGCACCCCTGCCATTGAAGGATGCAAAATGTGCTAGCAATTAAAATTTGCAATTACTTAAGGAAAGCGGGGCAGAACTCTAAGAGGAATCACTATGTGGGCAGTTATTTGCTCACATTCCAAATACTAGTTGAGCCCCTTTGAGTCCATATTTTTTGAGTCCATTTATGAGCCCATATGATTGAGCCTAAATATTTATTGAGCACTGAGCACAGTCAATGCTCTGTGCCAGGAACTGTGCTGAACACAGGCAATTTATTCAGTGACAGAGGCAGATACCCTCACAGAAATGACAGTCTAATGGGGGGAGAAATTCAGCCAGCAAATAATTATACCAAAAAAAAAAATCACAAATAACAAATGCTAGAGAGGGAGAAAAGGGAACCCTCCTACACTGTTAGTGGGAACGTAAATTGGTGCAGCCACTATGGAGAACAATATGGAGGTTCCTCAGAAAACTAAAAATAGAGCTACCATGTGACCCAGCAATCCCACTCCTGGACATATATCCAGACAAAATTCTAATTCAGAAAGATACGTGCACCCCTATGTTCATAGCAGCACTATTGACAATAGCCAAGGCATGGAAACAATCTAAATGTCCATCAACAGACGAGTGGATAAAGAAGATGTGGTACACATGCACAATGGAATACTACTCAGCCATGAAAAAGAATGAAATAATGACTTTTGCAGCAATATGGATGGACCTAGAGACTATCATACTAAGTGAAGTAAGTCAGACAAAGACAAACATCATATATCACTTGTGTGTGGAATCTAAAATATGACAAATGAACTTGTCTACAAAACAGAAACAGACTCACAGACACAGAGGACAGACTTGTGGTTGCCAAAGGGAAGGGAGGGTTGGAGGAGGGATGGACTGGGAGGTTGGGGTTTAGCAGATGCAAACTATTATATATAGGATGGATAAACAACAAGGTCCTACTGTATCACATGGGGAACTATATTCAATATCCTGTAATAAACCATAATGGAAAAGAATATGAAAAAAATAAGAAAAGTCCAATTGGAAAAAAAAAATCACCAAACATATGTAGCACATGCTAGGAAGGGAAAAGCAGAGGGTGCAATGAGATGGTACAATGGGGCCCTGACCCCACCTGTATCCATGGAAACGAGTAAAACCATGCATACTGTAAAACTGTTCCCACAGGCCACCTGTTTGGGGCTTGTTTTCTCTCTACCAAGTCTGAATCATTCATTTGAGTAATTATTCAACCAATATTTTTTAAGGCTCTATGGCACACCAGATATCGGACTAAAATTTTTTGCAAATAAATTCATTTGTTTCTGCAATCCTATTACAATTTTTGTTTATAAGGCCTCTGAAGAAGAAAAAAAATACGGCTGAAAATGATGGAGGGAAGAAGCTTTATCCTTCTCAGGCAAGGGCTGGGGACAGTCATTCCAATCAGAAAACGATCAGAAGTGGGTGGACTGTAGGAGGTGGGGAGCGGCCACCCACTTGAGCCCCACAGGCAGAGAGCGACTTGAGAGGGAGCCAGGAAAATATATTTATCAAGAACAGCATCGGATATTTCTGTGCTACCCTAATGCAGTCTTCGGAAAGTTCGCCTCTAAGTAATCACAAATGAATCTTTTATTTCAGAAACCACTTTCCTTCGTGGTTCTCATCTCTTTTCTATTCCTTTGATGAAAGGCAATCAGGACAAGAACTCTTCCCGCACAGAAATTCTTCACCTAGACTATGTTTAGTGCAAAGTGGTGTTTAAAATCTTGCTTTAAGTTAAAAGTTGTATCCTGTCCAGACAACAAGAGAGTGACTTTAAAATACAGAGTGAAAATAGGATGATGAAATCACGTCAGGAAACGAGATGATCAAAGAAATGCCATTTGAAACGTTAAATGCCAAGACAGAACGCAGCAGCCCATCTAGTCTATGTATCGTTATTTTAAAAGTTTCCTATGGCTAAATGAAAATTGTCTACGAGGGTCCCTTCCTGGGGACCTAATTGATACACTCACAAAAGCTTCTCCTCTTGCCTCGAGAGTTACACCTTGGAAGGAAGGAGAAATTACTCTGTTTCAGCAATTCCGGAGCTCTGTGACTTAACTAATAGCTTTAGGGAAAGAATTAATACTTCTCTATTAATTCTAATGAGAAAAGATGTAGGAAAGTCATTTGCTCCTGTCAGAGAAGGAGAGAGAAGGCAAAGGGGGAGAAAAGCCCTGGAGAGACCCCTCCCCAGCCTTCCTGATTCTTCCTGATGCTCAGGAACATTCTGAGGAGAACTCTTGTGAGAACAGAAGGGGAGAAGGGTGCTTGCCCGAGGCCCTAAATCACAAAAAGAAACCATTGCAGAAAACCCAAGGGAAAAAAGGAAATGTCTCCCTTTCTTCCAGGGACTTATTCAAGCCTCTTCATCCAGTATTTAGAAACTGTACCTTTTATGTGTGTGTAATTAGGTAAAGCTTTTACTTGAGAAACCACCTGGAATCACGGCCGTGTCTACACTTCTGTTCCGGAGATGAAAGGAAAGTGTTTTGATCACTTTCTCCTCTCAGATATTTTCTCCCAATTCGGTGAATGGGGCTGGTTTGAAATATTTCCGTGACTTTAAAGCTTGGTTGTGTACAGAATTCAACAATATTCCTTCAGAAAGCGAGACAGAGGCCTACAGGATAGAGAGAAATAATGAAAGTGGCTCAGGAACACTCTTGGAAAAGTTGATCTCAACATCTACCGAAGAAAATGGGATTTGTGGGTCTGTTTGAGCCAGTGGTTTTCAGCCGGAGGTGATGTCCAGGGGCTTTCCTGGACGTGTGGTACACAGGATGGACCCACGGCCCACCCTGGATGGACCCACGGCCCACCCTGGATGGACCCAGCTGCGAAGGTCAATAGGGCCACGGCTGGGAAACCCTGGTTGAAACCAAGAATCACAAACTCAAAAGCTACAGGGCCAGACCAATAACAGAAACAAGGGCTTCTGCCTGGGGTGAGGGCTGTGGATGGAGAGGGAGGACAGGTCCAGCCTCCAAGGGCAAGGCTGCCCCTCAGCTCCCACCCACCAAGACCACCGAGGACCAAGCATCCAGTTCGCCAGAACTATCCATTTTCGAAGAGAAACCAGAAATCTGAGTTCCATGAGTCCCTTTCAAATACTGATAACGCGTTAATTTTCAAACAACAGCGCCGTGCTAGCCAACACATCCGTGGCCTGAGTGCTGCCAAGAGAGGCCAGCGTGAGACCCTTTGTCCATGAAGAGGTTCCAGGGCGCCCACGTTGGAGGCGAGGCTTTCGTCTCCACGCAGGCTCTGGTCCTTCGCAGAAGCAGTTTCCTTTCAAAACGACTGTTAAAAAGATATTTACGGGAGAGTGACCCTGTTTTCGAAAAGTAATTTAGTAGTATCTTATAAAATGAAATTTATAATTATAAAACACGCATTGATCCAGCAACTGCTCTTTGCGAAATGGAGCAAGAATATTTACTGCAGCAATAGCTGTGGTAGGAAAACCAACAGAACCAACAGGAACATCCATCAATACAGGAAGAGTTGAATAAATAAATATGGTACAGCTCTACTGTGGGATTTTGTGCCATTATTAAAATGATCTATCTATCCATCGGTAATATATGCCTAGAGTTACAGACGAGATATATTAAGAAAAAAGAGTTGTCGATGACTATGTATGGTACAATCTACCTGTGTAAACAACAAAATAAAGTGTCCATCATGTACGTGATGGCACATCAGCCCAACCTTGGCAACCTCGGGGGGCCATGAGGCTGGGGATTGTCAAGCTTTCCTTGCATATGTCAATGTTGCTTTTTTTGTTGCAACAAGTATGGGATTGCTTTATTCGTCTGAAAGAAAAATCAGAGGCAAATAATGACACTGGCTCTAAAATTCAGACTGAAAGTCATGAAGAAAAAGCCCCAGAGTGTGCAAGGCAAGTCATTTCAATCAGAACACACATCTGACAGAGGGAGATGGACCCTCACCCCCTCATACCTAGAGTTCAGTTTCTCAGGCAGAGAAAAGGTTGAGAGACTCAAAAGGAAAAGAAAAATATATTTTCCCATCTCTAACCAAATCTGAAGTATTTCTGTTCTAGCCTCATTTTTTTGTGTGAAATTTTGCCTCTTCTGAGTAATTATTTTCCAATCTCTTTTTTCCAGAAACCACTTTTCTCTACGATTTAAATTTCTCTTCTCTTTCGCTGATGAAAGGCAATCAGTTTGAGAACACTTCACTTACCGTTTTCTCTAAAAAAATATATTTAGTGGGAAAGTATGCTTAAAATCTTTTGATAAGTTGAAACTTGAATCATCCTCAGACAATAAGAGAATGCCTTACAATAAAGAGAGGACAAATTGTGGGGAAGAGAGAAAATGAAATGAAGAACAAAAAAAAAAGAAAAAAGAAGAACCCAGCTAATATTATTTGAATTATTTAGTGCCAAAATTAAATCAAGAGAACCTACTTTAAGGGATCATTACTTTCAAACTTTCTTAACTCTAAATGAAAATTGTAGCAGAAAAAAAGTTCAGGCTTTGGAATATAATTGATGTGTTTAGGCAATTGCCTCATCATTTCTTAAGATTTACACCCTGAGAAGGAGGTGTTATCCCTGTTTCAGCAATTCTGTAAGCAATATTACTTAACTAATGGCTTTAGGAAAAGAATATCTCCCCATTAAATCTGACAGGAAAAATAATGGTACGGAGCCATTAGCTCTAGTCAGAGGCGGAGAGGGAACTGGTGGGTGCGGGAACCCTGGAGCTCAGGCTGCCATTTTGTTTCTCTCAGGAAAACGTCTGGAGGTGATGTGTGACAAAGAGAGCAGGGCACGAGTGACATGAAGTAAACCTCCCCAGTCCCACCTCTCCCAGTTCACTCAACTAACAAAAGTTGAAAGGGTGAAAAAAAAAAAACCCACAACAATTCACAGCTACTTAATTTCAGAGAATTACATCACCATCCTCCCATAATATTGAACTATTCTACCTTTTCAACAGGATTAGGTAAACCTTTTATCTCAGGAAGTACCTGTCAGAGAAGTTCTCTTTACCTTTCTATTTTTTCAATGAAAGACAGCTGCTTTGATAACGTCTGCCTCTGAGGAATTTTTCCTAAACTATGTTAACAGAAAAAAAATCCAGTTAAAATATTTCAGTCCCTTAAAAGCTTAGGTAGGGACAGAAAATTCAAAAGAAGAGATTCCGGTGAGAAAGAAAGTAAATGAGACCAGGAGAAAGCATAGAAGTGGTTCCTTCACCCTGGAATTAAATATGGGCTTATTGTTAATGACTTAAGAAACTCAATTTTGCCTCGCTGAGGTAGTACACACGTAGGTGAAGAGAAGAAAATTAGGACATAATTATATAAGGATTGGTATTGTGGCAAATGCCACAAAGGAGATGGGTTATGAGTCATACCACAAGGACACCTCATCTGGCTTGAGAGGAAATGACCAGCCTGAGGAATCATGAAAATGTCACCTCACAAAACCATCCAAGGATTGGACTGAATCTGCAGATTGCCTTGGGTAGTATAGTCATTTTAACAATATTGCTTCTTCCGATCCAAGAACACAGTGTTATCTTTCCATCTGTTTGTGTTGTCTTCAATTTCTTTCTTCAGTGTCTTATAGTGTTCGGAGTACAGCTCTTTTTGCTTCCTTAGGTAGGTTTATTCCTAGGTATTTTATTCTTTCTGATGAGATGGTAAATGGGATTGTTACCTTCATTTCTTTCTGATCTTTTGTTGTTAGTGTCTAGAAATGCAGCAGGTTTCTGTGAATTACTTTTGTATCCTGCAACTTTACTGAATCCATTGATGAGCTCTAGTAGTTTTCTGGTAGCATCTTCAGGATAGTATCATGTCATCTGCAAACAGTGACAGTTTTACTTCTTTTCCAATTTGGATTCCTTTTATTTTTTTTCTCCTCTGATTGCCGTGGCGAAAACTTCCAAAACTATGTTGAATAAAAGTGGCAAGAGTGGACATCCTCGTCTTGTTCCTGATCTTAGAGGAACTGCTTTCAGCTTTTCGCCATTGAGTATGATGCTTGCTGTGGGTTTGTCATGTGTGACCTTTATTTTGTTGAGGTGGGTTCCCTCTATGCCCACTTTCTGGAGAGGAATAGTATGAAACCTCAACTGGGTTCTTCAGAGAGAACATGGCTGAAGGACCCACCAGAGGGACTGAAAAACACAGTTATCGAAATCTCACTACATGCCAGAGTATTTCTTTCTCCTAATGCAATTTTCTAAGCAATCATATGTTTTATTTCAGAAACTACTCTTAGTGGTACTTACTTCTCTTCTTTGATGAAAGGCAATCAGTTTAAGATTTCCCTCTCAGAGATTTTTTTTTCCCCCTGAAAGATGTTGAGTGGAAAGCCATGTTTAAAATCAATCCTGAAGTTTGTTCCCAGACCATAAGCATGTACCTAAAATTTAGAGAGCCACTCTGGGTATGAGGTGAAAGGGAAAAAATACAATTACTGAAAATACCATTTGGGGTCTATAATGCCCAGATCGAAATCAAGAGTATCTACCCTTTGAATTATGGTTTTCAATGTTTCTCATTACTAAATGAGTTTGTAAAAGATGGTCCATTTCTCGAAATATGATTGAGATATTTGAGAGAGCTCATTTGTTCTCAAGATTTGCATCCTTAAAAAGAAGAAATTGATCCATTTCAATGGTAACAGCTGGGAAGAAAGAGCTTTCCTTTTCTCCTTCACTAATCCTGATAAGGGGGGAAAATTGACTAATTTCCAACTAGAAACAAAGACAAGAAAGAAAATATTGGCGTTGGCCTCCTCCATTTTGGTTATCCAATCACCTTAGGAAAGAAAACATTCTAAGTTCAGTCTCTGTGAAAAGATAAATGTTCAGGGGAGAAGCTAGCTCTTCCCTCAAACCTAAACTGCAGTAAAACTTAATTAGACAAGAAAACCAGGAAACAGAATGAGAGAACACTTTTTTGGTTTTGTAACATGTTTAGGTACTCCATCTCACATGGTGCTTGGGCATTTCTTTTCTTTCTTCAGAGCACCTGCCACTACAGCTCTATCTTTTCTGAGGAAAGGCAAGTGTTTGGAAAGCTGAAAACTTTCTCCCACTGAGATATTTCTCCTAAACGACATTAGTGAAGGAGTCGGGGTAAAATATTTCAATAATGTGAAATCCTGTACGCGCACAGAATTTGACAGCATTTCTTAAATACTATTGAGAAGCAAAGGGGACTGGGAGAAAGGGAAAAGAATAAAAGCAGCTCAAAAGACTCTTTGAAAACTTTTCAGACCAAAATTTACTCAAGAATGTATGCTTTCATCCTGATTTTTTCTTAATAATGAAAGAAACTCTACTGGGTGGACTCTGCCATAACTGAAGGACTTTCAACTTGGCTTCAGCTTTTCTCAAGATTTCCACCTCAAAAGAAAGAGTACTCCTGCGACTGCAATTCCGTAGCAATGCGACTCAATGAGTGTGTTTTGAGCCAAAGCCTCTATGTGGTTTCTATGGATGCTGGCAGAAAATAAAGGGGGACAGTCATGAGTTCTTTCAGCCGAAGTAGGAAATAAAATACCAAGGGTTGACTCTGCCCTGAGATAAAGAGGCTTGACTCGGAAGTGCATGTAACAAAGGGGAAAAGAGTAATAGCAGGAAGAGATGGACCCAATTCTTTCAGAATCCTATGAAGTCACTCTTTTGTCCTCCCACCAGCTTTAGAAATTCTACCTTTTATGATGGGAAACTTGAATTCAGGACTTTTTTTTTTTTTAACTTCAGAAACTCTCCTAGACTCAGGGTCACACCCGTTATCTCCCCCTACATTTAATCAGTCTGCTTAAAACACACTGGAAATGTAAAAGCTCAGTTACACAACCAAAAGCTTTCCGGGAAATACAGGTAGGACTCCCAACACAACATTAAGGAAAAAGAGAGGCTAAAAAAGAAAGAATACCGCCCCAGAAATAAATGTTAACCCTACCAAACTCATTAAGAAATTTGATATCTAGATTTTTTTTTTTTTAAGCACAGTGATTGACACATTAGGAGAATGTTGAGAAAGTCAACGCTTTGAGGCATTTAAGAAATCTTTACATCTTTCCTTGAAGATTTCTACTCCATCACCCATAAAGGGAGTCTGTTTTGCAAGTCAAAACCACTTTAGGAAGGAAGACCCAGATCTGACAGAAAGTGGGAGATGCCCCTTAACTCTTGTCTGGGCAAGAGTATAAATAATGTCACGCATCCAGAAAATTCCACCTGGGGAAGGAGTAGGGAATGGAGTGGAAGATGAGACTTGAGGTAGATATACAATTCTGCACAAATGATATACAGAGGCGAAGGAGGTTGTGGGAAAAACAGAATTTAAAATATGCAAATTTTGGGACTTCCCTGGTGGTCCAGTGGTTAAAAATCTGCCTTCCAATGCAGGGGACGCTGGTTCAATCCCTGGTCTGGGCACTAAGATCCCACATGCCGCGCGGGGGCTACTGAGCCCGCATGCCACAACTGGAGAGAAGCCTGCCTGCCACAACTAAGACCCGACGCAGCCAAAAATAAATAAATACTAAAAAAAAGAAAAAAATTAAAAAAAAATGCAAATCTTGCTCCAGGGAGAGAAGACAGTCTTACAAACTCCTGCCTTCAAGCAGTTTCTGGAATCCTCACTGGGGGTGGTCCCGGGCAGGGTCGGGCTGGGGGCACCACTGCACCTGACCACACAGGTCATAACCCCTGGTTATTTTCTTGAATCAAAGACAGCTGGTTTTGATAAGACGACCCCCCACTCCAACATTTTCTCCTCATAGAAGTCCCAGGGTCTGTTTAAAATGCCTGGAGAAAGAAAGGATGACTCAATTACGTATGTAAAACTAAGGTCCAATAAAAGGACGTTAAAGAAGGGGAAAAAAAAACCCCAAAACCCGGAAACGTCAGCAGTTGTCATTGAAAAATTATTCAGGAAATCTTCTTGACTTCTGTTTAAAAATATGTTATTACGAAACTCAAATCAGAAAAAGAATACACGGCTTACATTATCATGGAGTAAACTAACATAATGGTTTTGAAATAAAGTAGTTTACACTGTTTCTGTGAAAGCTGAGAGAAAACTAATGAGAGAATAGTATGAACATCTATCAAAGAATGAGCGCTAGAGGCACCGAAGAGGGGCTTCTGGGAGGCTTTCTCAGTCAGACTCTCATGAAAATCTACAAAGAAGAAAAGTCACTGTGGGGAGAGCATTAGAAAGATGGGAAATGGGCTTGAACCCCAGAGGATGCTGGTACCCAGAGAGACAGGATGACGGCAGCCTGCCAGGGAGGGAAGTCATAACGATGCTCACAGAAGCTTTCTGCCCTTTCAAGGAGTTTTCAACGTCTCTATGCGAAAGCAACCTTCAACACTTTGAGAAATAATTAGTCTATCTTATCTCAAGTATTTCTCTCGGACAGAGGAAGACAAGCCTGCCCATTTCCCTTGCAGAATACCCTCCAATCCTGTATATTCACCGTGAGTGTCTGCCAAGCATACTTCATGATGATGAAAGTTCTCTCAGGGAAAGAAATCCCTACCGAGCCTCTAATACATACAAGGGGGGAGGGTGAGAGGAGGTGAAATAGCAAGAGGGAGATGATAAACTTTTAAATAGGCTTTAGTGTAGAAATGTGCCCTGCCTGGAAGGTCACCCCTGATCACAGCTTCCGAGTGTGTTTTCTGAGCCAGAATGGGGCAGCTTTGTTGCTGTCCCCCGCACATATTTCAAAGAGAAGAGAAAATTAACCCCTTTCTTCCCAGGGTTTGGCTTGGCAAAGAAAAAGTGAAGGTGGCCTTTCATCACTGGTGGAGTGACAGGACTTGGAGGATGCACGCCTCCCTCAGCGACCTCGCTTGGGGTCTGGGTGTCTGGCTGAGCGGCCTCAGGTCACAGAAGGAAATGCCTTATCCAAGGGAAGCAACCCAGAAAGCAAAGACGGGCAGAGGGAGACACAAAGGGAAGTGGGGAGAGAGAGAGAGAGATCAAAATAGACCGATGACAGGCGAAACTGGGGGGTCTGGGTGCCCAGGTGACCGGACCAGCCTCACACCCCTCTTTAGAGGCAACCGGCTAAGAGCTGGAACAACTGACAGCCCAGGAGTCAACCCAGCTGCAAGAAGAGCCCCACGCCACGCAGACGGGGAAGAGATGAAAGAGCACCCCCAGGCTGACCGGATAATGCAGACGTGAAATCAGCCATGAAAGAACATTCAGGTCCATTTTCAAGCACATGGAGTCCCCCCAGGATGGTCTGGGCCGGAAAGGGGCGTCTGAGGGCCTTAGGGAAAGGCGGCCGGATGAAACGTGGATGCCCAGTTAAATCTGAATGTCAGGTCAACAATGAATCATTTTTAGCATAATGTGTCTTATTGCCATGTTTGGGGGCATACCGCGCTAACATATATATATGTGTATATATTATATACGTATATACGCGCGTGTATATACATGTACGTATTTACTGTTCACGTGAGATTCGGCTTTAACTGGGTGCCTGCATTTGCACCTGCTAACTCTGGCCCCTGGCGTGAGGTGTGGGGAAGGGGAGCTGGCTGGGCTCAGAAGCATCTGCCCGGGCAGCCACCGCCTCCCCGCAGGCTCCAGGCACTGCACGCCGCCGTCAAGCCAGGGACGGATTGACTCAGGACGAGCCATTATTATCAATAAAGTCGCCTCTGTGAGGAGATGCCTCGCAAAGGTTTTGAGTGGGGACTTGGCCCCAACAGCCCTTGGTGACGAAATGACTTATGGGGTTTCCAAAAACCGTGTGGAGACGAGCCCACCAGCAAAAGACAAGAGGGGAGCAGCATTCTATGGCCCTTCTACTACGGTTAAGAAATGTTTAACACCACCACAAAGCAACAACCTTCAGAAATTCCCAGTCTCTACAATCTCAGAGTTGTTTCTCCCATCCCTGTAGATCCAAGGACCCCAGGCTATCTATGATCGTCCCCTAATCCAGCCCCACCAGGAGAGGGCACCATGGAGAGCTCACTGTTACAAAGGGTTTTTCTGGGTGAGAAAGCTGGGCGAGTCTCTAACAAACACAAGAGGGGAAGGACGGAGCGGCAGAAATGGCACGGTGGAGATATTCACATTCAACAGAGGCGCCACGTGGAAACGCTTTCTTGAGGTCAGAGCCCAACGGCCGCATTCCAATAACTGCAGGTCTGGACACATTTGCTAGATGAGAGTTTCGTTAGGCTCATAACTTCTACCGCTACAGTCGTTTTTGTTTTGGTTTGGTTTGGTTTGGGATTGCACTGCACGGTTTGTGGGATCTTAGTTCCCCGACCAGGGATCGAACCTGGGCCCCCTGCAGTGGAAACACGGAGTCCTAACCACTGGACCACCAGGGAAGTCCCCTCCCACTAGAATGTTTAAGCAGGGGCAGGGGAGAGAAAAAGAAGAAAACCCCTTTGCTTCCCCATTTAAGCTAGGAGGGGAAAAGAGTGCAGACTTCGGCTTTTATAGCGAAACTTGTCCATGGTGTGTGCTTCACAGAAGGGAAAGGGTTGACTCTGCCATTCACCTGAGGGCACAGGGCTCGTAAGAAAGTGGTACCCATCCGAAGGAGAGGACTCAGCCCACAAGACAGGGTTCCCTGAAGGGACAAACCAAGCCACCCAGGAAGACACTGTGTGTCCATCTCCGCCGCTTCACCTGGCAGAGGGGAGAGAAGAAAACGAATGGACGCATGGCAGGTCGGGTCCAAGCGGCCAGTCGGCCAGCAGGGCAAACACACACACTTCCTTTTGTGTCCGATGGAAGCAGAAAAGGTCCAGGCACGTCATGACAGTACCTTGAGTTTGGAGGGCTCTCAGGCCCAGATGGAGGAATGAATTTAGAACGACTTCAGACAGACCCAGGAGGCCACAACACAGACAGAAGGGAAAGGACTGATGGACGGTCAGGCTGTGAAAAATCGGAATCCCACACACTTCCTGTCAGTTCAAGACATTTTTAACCTCACTATGCAAAATCAGCCTTTGAAAAGTCTATTTAAAAAAAATTACTAGTCTGTTTAGCTCAGAAACATTTCTCCCCCGCAGATGAGGACTCTAGGCGATCCACTTTTTCCCACTGAAATCGCCCTCCCCTGCTACCTTGCCCTCCCTGGCAGAGAATCGGATGCGTGCTCCATTATCACAAAGGTCCTCTGAGGGCAAGGAGGCTATGCCCACCTGCTCATAAATTCAAGGAGAGGAGAGGGGAATCGATGAAAGAGTACAGGGTAAATAAAAAAATTCGAAATAGGTTTCAGTGTGGAAATGTACCCGGTGGTTCTTTCTTTTCTTTATATAGGTAACATCTCTCCTCTGATGATAGGTTCTGGGTCTATTTTCTCAGCAAGGATTCTCATGCACTGCCTATCAAATATTTTCAAGGAAAATAAAAGTAATTTACTTTTCCAATAATATTTTGGTTCGGGTAGAGACGACGATGAACTTGGTCACCAGTAGCGGCTCTGGGTTCTTTGTCCTAGAGATAATAATTACCTCCTGCATCACAGGAGACGAGATTGGGCGAGTGGGGAGAGTCTTCAGGGCAGAGTTTGCAACCGAAGGAGGCCAGGGGTAGAACAGGGACGCAGAGGCAGTCCTGGACACCGCCGGTGGAGAGAAGCAGAGTTCCTGTGGGTAAAATGTCTGATGGTGGGAGGAGGTGTGGGATCACTTGACAATGGAGAACCTGAGAGACCTCAGCCATGGGATCAAGGTCAACATCAGCAGTGATAAGCCATGTTGATGGTTTATCCTTGATAGGATGTTATGAGAAGGGCACTGCACATCTGGGATCTTGCTCCTCAGACCCATCCCCCTAGTCTAACCTTGAGAAAACCATTAGACAAACCCCAGTGGAGGGACATTCTCCACAACAACTGAGCGGGACTCCTCCCAACCGTCAAGGGCATCAAAAACAAGAAAAGTTGGAGATGCTGTCAGAGACAAGAGGCACCTAAAAACCTCCTGGAAGTGCACACTTTCTCCCTTACTCTTTAGATCTTGGGCACACGATGCAGCTCTTCTTCTGAGATGTATCATGAGAGCATTTTTCCTTCACTGATGGGTCTTGAAGTAAACATATATATATATGTATATATATATATATATATATATATTTTTTTTTTTTTTCAGTTCTCCCATTTCAAACCACTTTCTCTGACACTACCCAGGGTACTGGGCAGTCAGGACAAACTACCTAATTTGCAGGGCCGAGTGAACATGAAAATGTGGGGTCTTTATTCAAAATGATTAAGAATTTCAACTCATACAATAACCAAGATATAGAAGCATCAATAGGTGAATGGATAAAGTGCCCATCAATAGACAAAAGGATAAAGATGTGGTATATACATGCAATGGAATATTACTCAGCCATAAAAAAGAATGAAGTCTTGCCATTTGCAACAATATGGATGGACCTAGAGGGAGTTGTGCTTAGTGAAATAAGTCAGACAGATAAAGACAAATACTGTATGATTTACTTATATGTGGAATCTAAAAACCAAAACATCAAACAAACATAACCAAACAGAAACAGAGTCATGGGTACAGAGAACAGACAGGGGTGAGGAGAGGAAGAAATAGGTGAGGGAGATTAAGAGGTTCAAATTTCCAGCTACAAAATAAATGAGTCACTGTATGAAATGTACAGTGTAGAGAATACAGTCAATAATTATGTGATACCTTTGTATGGTGACAGATGGTAACTAAACTTATCATGGAGAACATTTTGAAATGTATAGAAATATCGAGTTGCTGTGTTGTATAACAGGAACTAACATAGTGTTGTAGGTCAATTATACTTCAAAAATAAACTCATAGAAAAAGAGGTTAGATTTGTGGTTACCAGAGGTGGGGGCAGGGGCGGGGGAATTGGATGAAGGTGGTCAAAAGGTACAGACTTCCAGTTATAAGACAAACAAGTGCTAGGGATGTAACGTACAACAGGATAAATATTATGAGCACTGCTCTATGTTATATATGGAAGCTGTTAAGAGAGTGAATCCTAAGACCTCCCATCACAAGGAGAAAAAAGGTTTTCAATTTCTTAAATTTTGTATCTATATGAGAGGGTGGATGTTCACTAAACTTATCATGATAATCATTTCATGATGTACGTAGGTCAAATCATGATGCTGTATATCTTAAACTGATACAGTGCTGTATGTCAGTTGTATCTCAATACAGCTGGAAGGAAAGAAAGAATTTCAAGTCATCCCAGCAGACCAAGCGTGGGGCCTTCTGAGTTTGGCCCTGTGTGCTGCACGGGTCACAGGCACACCAGGATTTCTGTTAGAAGGTGGTTATTTCTTCTGATGAAACCAATCTTAACATCAACCATGACAAGAACCAACAGAACAATTCTTCAAGGACAGAACGAGCTGAAGAATGGAGCTCCTATGTGGAGCGGGGTGAGGCTGTGTCTGAAGATGAGGGGCACACCTCTGTGCTCTGTTACTCCCCAAAGGACTCCGAGACCCCCAGACCACTGGCTGACCTTTCTTCTCAGGGAGGAACCCAAAGCCCATGGTGGCAAAGCTGCCTGCGGCCAGAGGGAGGGAAAGCAGTGAGAATGAGAGGCCCATCTGGGTTGTTTTCTCTTGTATTCTTTTACAGAGGATGGGGAGGGGGCGGAGATTGTCGGGCACAGACACAGACACACGGATTGACACACACACACACAGATTAACTCATCAACGCTGGACACAAGGTGAAGGCAGTTGTCAGTTTTGATCCTCAGGAAAATTAGAAAGGCCTTGAGAGAATCCTTCAAGGTCTCTCCCCAATTCCTGCCATGTGTTTGGGATAAAGCAGAGGTGGGCTTTAGGTCTGATAAATAAAACTTTCATCTGACCACAGCCCCCGTGTTTATGGAGGGAGAGGAACTTTGGATGGGGAAGAGGCACGGATGCTCTTCTTCCTCTGAAGTTATCGTTTTGAAACCCTTGGCTTTGGTAGAATTTAAGTTCTTGGCTATTTCCTGATCAGACTGGGGTCTCCTGTTTGTTTGCTTTGGAGTTTTGTGTTTTGGCCGTCCTATGGTCTAGGGTGGAAACAGACGCAGCTGAGTTTCCCTTGATTATAGTGAGGCCACCTGTGCCCCTGCTATGCAAGTTTCCCCCCCACCGCACTCAGAGGGGCTCAAAGGCAGATGTTGGGGGGAGACCATTGGCCAAAACGGCAGCCTTGTGAGGTACAAAGCCAGTCGTTTCGGGGGTGGGGGGATGGTTACTGAACCGGCCGGGAGTTGTAAAGAAATGCTCACCTCCATGCACAGATCGCGCCCCTCTGTGCCTCAGTGTCCTCATCTGTGCAATGGGAGGAAACTAGCACTTCCTGCCAGGGCGCTTGAAAGAGTTATATGGGCTCATACCGCACGCACCACTCTCAAGACCTGGGTTTTTAGAAGCTCCTGGGATAACGGCGGGGCTGTTATTCCTGCTGGCATGGCCTGTATCATCACCGCTGTGTGTTGTTGTCTTAGTCATTAATTTGTGGTTTGTGGCCCGTCTCCTTCCACCTGGAACGTCAGCCCCATGAGTGAGGGTTCATGGCCTGTCTTTATGGTCCCCATTTTTCCAGCACCTAAAGGTCTATGAGTGAACAGCACATGTTAGGTGCTTGATAAATACCTGTGAAATGAGCTTAGGGAGTGAAACTAAATCGGTCTGACTCGAACATTTGGGCCAGATGCTGCTTTTCCCCTTGATTTCTCAAAATGGCAAATATGACCCCTAAACAGAGATTTTTTTTCCCTTTTGATGTGACGGTAGGTGCACAAGCTCCAGGGGGAGTTCGTCAAGGGTTAATAAGTGTCCAGCATCTCAGCAACTCGGGTAGGGGTCCCAGGGCAGAGGCGGACCCCGGGGAGCATTCCCAGTTGGTCAGGCTTTACAGAAAACCTCCTTTTCTGATGAATTCATGGCAGTTCTTCCTTCCCAGCCCCACGAGTGAAATCAATAATGATTTGACTCTCCTCCACTATTCCCACTGATTATAATCATATTTTAAAACCCTGATCATTTTGTTCAACTCCATTTACTGTCAATTTGCATTCATCAAGGATTTTTTTCTTTTCTTTAAAGGGGTAGTTCTCTTCAAAGGCTCAGTTTGAATTCTGAAGGTAACAGGCTCTACGTCCGAAGGGAATCTGAAGAAGAAGATTAAAGGTGAACACAGTTTTCAGTCCTGTTTTCCCCGTGAAGCGACGCAGAGCCTCAAAATTTACAAGCCAGCTCACGTTTCCGGGCCCCCTACAGCTTCCATCCTCTCCGTTCCACTGAAATTAATTTTCTTTTAGGGGATATATAGGTATAACCATGAGTTCTCCCTGGCTGATCAGTCGGGGGTACTGGGAAGAAACAGTAGCGTATGTACGAATAATGGGACACCCTCAGGCAGCTATGACAGTCTCACACCTTGTTCTGTGTAAACAGTAGCAAGGTGTTTTTACTACTGTTATGACCATAGCTCACCATATAATTTGAGATTCCTTCAGTGGGCGATGCAGGAAAAGCAGCAAGGACTGAACGGAAGTGACAAGATGAAACCAGCCACCATCAGGTGCAGGACCTGGAACGGTGGGGACAAAGGAGGCAACCTGGTTCCTCGTTTGACAGTTGGGGGGGGGGTGAAGCATGCCAAAGGGGTTAAAAGCAGAAGCACGTGAAAGAACTTAAGGAAGGAATGCACATCCCCGAGCTTGTCGACGTGAACAAGGGTGTTTAGTAACAAGATGCCTGAAGTGGTATCACTTGCTTTCTCCAGGTAAACAAACAAAAACATGTTTTTCTCTAACTAGAATTTCAAAGTTCTGTCTGTAATTTTTTTTTAACTTGTGATGGGGAATAGGAAAAGGAATAACATGTTTCTACTGCCCAGAGAGACTCACGATCAAGGCACAGAGGGGAAATCTTAGCATGTACATAGTACCTGGAAAATGGCATGACTGGCATGAATATTAACTGAATTGAAAGCTTGGACTTTCACCCCGTCTACATCTCTAGCCCTAGTGGCAGAGCATGGGAGTTGTCTCCCTATTCTCTAATCCTTTTTCTTAGTAATGAGAACCCAGTTTCTGGATGGGGTGTGTTGCCACTCTGCTAAAAACTACATTTCCCCGTTTTTCTTGCAGCCAAGTATGACCAGGTAACTAGGTTTTGGCCAACGAGATGTGAGAGGATGTGATATACACAGTTTCCACGGCATGCCCTTAAAGGGAGGGCTGGTCCCCCCTCTCATTCCTCTTTTTTCCTTTCTATTAGATGGAGTGCAGATGTGATGGCAGGAGCTGAAGCAGCCACCCTAGACCACAAAGCAGGAAACCTATGGTGAGGAGAACAGAGCAACAAGACAGGAGGAAACTGGGTTCCTACCACACCATCGAACCACCATCCTAGATCGTTCTACTTACACCCAATTGTTATTTGTGAGAGAAATAAAATTTTACAAGTATCTTTTAAAATTCACGGTTATTTTCAGTCTTCACTAGAGAAGCCAAAGCTTTATCATACTAAATACCACAGTGATGAGAAATATTTTACAGTAAGAGTCTAATAAACTTTAGACTATTACCTAAACTTTGCTTATCCCCATACAACCTTGATGAATTTGGCTTGTCTGCTGAAGCCTGCACCATTTTGTGATATCTACAAATTATCTGGACCAGGGATCAGCAAACTACAGCCTGAAGACCAAACCTGGCCCTCCACCTATTCTTATAAATAAAGTTTTATTGGAACACAGCCATGCCCATTCATTTACATATTGTCGGTGGCCGTTTTCTCCCTACAATGTCAGAGGTGAGTCTTCGCAATAGAGACTTTATGGTTGGCAAAGTAAAAAATTTACTATCTGGCCTTTTACAGAGAGAGACTATTAATTACATAAAAACACCCACCCCCCACAATCCCCTTTGGTAACCGTAAGTTTATTTTCTCTGTCTGTGAATCTGTTTCTGTTTTGTAAATAAGTTCATTTGTATCGTTTTTTTAGAGTCTACGTATAAGTGATATCATATGGTATTTGTCTTTCTCAGTCTGACTTACTTCACTTAATATGATAATCTTTAGGTCCATCCATGTCGCTGCAAATGGCACTATTTTGTTCTTTTTTATGGCTGAGTAATATTCCATTGTATATATGTACCACATCTTCTTTATCCATTCATCTGCTGATGGACACTTAGGCTGCTTCCATGTCTCAGCTATTGTAAATAGTGCTGCTACCAACACTGAGGTGTAGGTATCTTTTCAAATTAGAGTTTTCTTGGGATATATGCCCAGGAGTGGGATTTCAGGATCACATGGCAACTCCAGACAGCTTTTTAAAGGCACACCCCTTTGGATCTTAGGCCTTTTCCCTGCCTGAAATGCAATCATGATGCCTGGAGGGGCTGCGGTGATGATCCTGTGCACAGGATAAAGGCACAGGGTGGGGAGGGCAGGGCAAGAAAATGGAGGGGCCCTTCACTGCTGGGCTCCCTGCCCAGCTGCACTAGCCCAGAGCACGTATCCCTAGCCTACCCATTACGTGAAAAGATGAACCACCTTTTTTTAAGGGCTGGTAAATATGTTCTAAGTTGCAACCACATGCACTAAATAGAAAGCAGGGTTGACTGATTACAAGAACAAAAAAACAAACAACAGTTTCCATTCTTCACCACTCCCTGTATCCACACCCTTTGCAATGTGATTTTTAAAGTCCCCCATCAGAAGGTGGAGTCAATTTCCCCCCCTTGAATCTGGGCTGGTCTGTGACTCTCCTTGGCCAGTAGAATGCATCAGGGTGATGTCATGCCAATTCCATACCTAGGTCTCAAGAGGTCTGTGAGAATCTGCCCTCTCACTGAAACCCTGGGAGGTTGGAAGACATATGCTTCATGCAACCCCACTCTCCCTGCTGACAGTCAATCAATGTCCAGGATGTGAGTGGAAGACCATCCTAGACCAGCCAGTCTCAGTCGTTTCCCCGCTGACCCCACAGATGCGTGACCAAACCCAGGAAGACCGCCAAACCTGAATGCCCTGCTAACCCAAAGACTCACAGGCAAGAATAAAGATTCATGAACCACTGAGTTTGGGCGTGTTTTGTTACATGGCAGTAGCTAACTTATATCACAGGTCAACCTATGTTTGACATAAGTTAGCTACTGCTATATGGTAAATATATGTATCATTACCTTTGATACAATGTATGTGCATATATTTATCATGACTAATATGTATATTTGGGGATGATTAAAATTCTTTCAGAATATCTGTTTATAAACCATAGACGTAAACGTACTTCATTTGGGGCTTCCACTGATAATTAGTGAGATTGGGAATGAGAAGCACAGCATTTCAGAACCTGGGTCTGGAGGCAGATTGCCTAGATTTTCAGCGCTTGCTTCTCATGTAGCCTCCTCATTTCCTGGCTTTAAAATGAGTATAGGGGAATTCCCTGATGGTCCGGTGGTTAAGAGTCCACGCTTCCACTGCAGGGGGGCGGGGCACGGGTTTGATCCCTGGCCAGGGAACTAAGATCCTGCATGCCGCACGGCACAGCCAAAAAAAAAAAAGAGAGAGTATAATTTTAGCACTTGTATTTCCGTCAAGAAGTTCACAGGGGATGATAAAAGGGCTCAGGAGAGTGACTCGCCCATGGCGTCCACCCCGTCAATATTTGCTAAGATTATTCCTCTTGTGAATCTTATTAGATAATATAAGACATTGCAAACAAATTATAATATGGCTGAACAATGAACAGAACTGAAGTTTGAGAATAAAGATGTTTATAATAAAGGAATTTGAAATGAATGACGTTTTAAAATAATACATGGGCTTCAAAAACAAACTTACCAAAGGGGAAACGGGTGTGCGGGGGCTAAGTCAGGAGTTTGGGATTAACGTACACACAGTATTGTACGTAAACTAGGTAACCAACAAGGACCTACTGTAAAGCATGGGGAACTCTACTCAGTACTCTGTAATAACTTATATGGAAAAGAATCCGAAAAAGAATGGATATATGTATGCATACAACTGAATCACTTAGCTGTACACCTGAAACTAACACGACATTGTAAATCAACTATACTCTAATATAAAATACGATTTATATTAAAAAAATAAAAGCATAATGCTAAAGCAGAAAACAATAAAATAAAACAATGCATGGGGAAACATAGCTTCTCCCAAATATCCCCATATGATTGGATCAGCATTTAGATATTAGGTCTTTTTCTACCTCTGTTTGTACTAAGACAGCAAAGAAAGCATCCCTTCTCCATGTCCTCCCAAATTTCACTTTGCTTTCAAGGTGTCACATCTGAGTCAAGCAAGACCAGCTGGTCCCATTTCGGTTCCTTTGATGATCATTCAGATGATATGATATGCCCAAGTGTAAGAGAGGTCCCCCCACCCTCAATTTATCCCTCAGAAAAGAAGGAGTTGCTTTATTAATCAAATGCCTACAAAGTCTCCCATTTTTCAGGAAGCTCTCTCCGTGACTTCATTGTAAATGACAAAATACTATTTAGGAAGACACATTAGCCTGAAACAATGCCAGTCAGTGCTGGTTTGGGTCCTACATAGATACCATCTGAAAAAATTGGTTTCAAAAAGTAATGGGAAGGGGGACCCTGAATATACATTTAGTCATTTTTCCTGGGTGCTTGGGACACAGTTATAAGCTTTGGGTGTTATCGTAAACAAGTCCCTTGTAGGCTGCTTTAAAAAGCGAAACAGGATGTGTTTATTTGGTGGAAATTGGGAACAGGCACCTACCTGAGAAATGAAAGTGGCCGTCCTAATATTATGTAAATGGGTGCTCAGGGCCGTGGATAAATTTCTAGGGTGGCATTGCACTCTGATTCTAGAAGTACTAAATCTCAAAGAGCTGGGATGAAAGTGAAGATGCTGCCCTTGGAAATCTCTATTAGGTGACTCAAACCAGGGGCTCTAGCGATGACAAAAGCCATCTCAAAGATGCATGCTACAAGTGCAGCTACAATGGCTTCGTGAAATGTGACTAGAAAACACAATGTCGTTACACCGATATTTTATGTAATGTGTGATTTAAAGGGCTATGTGCAACCAGTTGAGTACATTAAATAGTGTAAGTAGAAGTCTGCCTACTTCATCTCCGTCTTGATGTTGTATTTCAGGTTGGTCCAGAAACTCCTTCCGATCTTTGTGTTGAGAAAACAGGGGAGAGCCTTATACTGGGGAGTAAGTGGTGAATAGCTGTGATTCTCGATTCATAAATAACCGGTATCTTGGGCTCTTGTGTAACTGACTTATTGAGGGGGCCCACCTGAGAGAAACTTGAGATGAGTGAGAGAAGCCAGACGAAGTTAGATAACAAGGATTTCTGGAGACACCCACAGGGAGCTCTGGAGTGTGAATTGTATCACAAAACTCATCCCACCCGGAGGCCAAAGGGCTGAGTGGTCCTATCCCTCCATCAATCAGTCAGGGGCTGTGGACCAACCCCAGGGTCTGTGTGTATGTTGGGGGCAAAGTAATTCCCATCAGCCAAGGGCCCATCCTTTGGAGAAGGGTACAGATAAGAGAGGGCAGCAGCCAGGACGTGGAGATGGGTGGGCGCCTGGCCCGAAAAGGGATCTGGGCAGGGCACCAGTGGTACTGACTACAACTGTCACCTTGTAGCCCACGGCACGCAGAGTGCAACTGTCCTGCTCTTTGCTCTCCTCTACCTAGGACGCAAGAGTGGGTTGTTCTCTGATTTCAGCAGCCTTTCCTCCACCTTCCGGGAACATCTCTTCTCCATATGAGTTGGCTGGTTTATAATCAACACCACCCCCTCCCATCTCCAGGAGTGGGCATATTCCACTGATCCAGACAAACAGAAGGTTCAGGGCTAGGCATGAGACCCAAATCTCACTAAGTCAGAGTCAGTGCTGGACTTCACTTAGAACGCTCCCTACCGCAATTGCTAAGTGGGTAGGATGTACGCTGGGGCCTCTGGGGACCACCACGTGCCTGGGAATGAAAGCCACCCAGAAGGAGGCTAACTCAGATAGGAAGAGAGATAAACTCTAACCCTAACTCTGGTGATACTGTTTGAGTCCCTGGGCTTTTTGTTTCATGAGGAATCACGTGCTTAAATCTTTCTGAGCTGGATTTCGGTCCCATGCTGCCAAGAATTAGAACCCATGACAAACTGTTCTCCTGACTCTTACAGACATTGCTTACTTTCCTCTGTCCCAGAGGAGGAGGTGGGTGTGTGCCATGGATCCCCAGGATCCCCAGCCCCTTCCTAACCATGTTGAATGTGGGATTAAGGATTTACCTAACGTCACCTAGTGACAGACTTAAAATTTGAGCCCTGATTGTCTGCTCCCAGCCCCTGGAAAACCATCCAGTGTGGGCACACACCATGAGTCCAGTGAAAGGAGCCAGTTTCTTCTATTAAGAGTCCCTTCCAAAGGACAGTGATTCATCTAGTTTCCCATTCTTCTAAGCAAAATAATAGAGAAATCATCTTCTCCCTTATCTAACTACACAGATGACGGCTTCGTGACTCCTCAAATTTATTGAGTGGCAAAACTGGAAGCAAAGAAATATGTCCTCTGTCCTCAGAAGCACTGAAAGCCTCAAGCTGTCAGAACCAACGCAGGTCTTACTAAACGAGCTGCAGATAATCCAAGGAGAGGTGGGGGAAGGTAAACAAAAGCAAACACAATCAAAAAGAACCTCTTCCTCTTCAAGGAAACTTCCAGACTAAACCAGGCTAAGTGGATTTTCTTAGCTTTGATGCAGCATGACTTAAAAGTCACTAAAAATGTTCCCCATTTCTTAGTTTAAAAAACAATATGTATGCATTGAATCTATAATGAAATGTTACTTAAATTAATCCAAATTAATTGGAATTAAACACAATAGAACATAGAATTTAAAAGGTAAAGCAGATAGAGATTAACAAGTGAAAAATGAAGAGCCTTTCCCCCTCTACTTAGCAACATGCAGTATTTTGCTCTGCAGAATGAAAAGGGAAAGAAGAAAAAAAACAAAACCAAAAAAAAACCGTACAGACCCAGGAAGCAGTTTTAAAAGGAAAATAATTGCTTTCATACTAAAACACACAAAACCAATTTCTTTTGAACCACTAATGTGTGGATTTTTAAAAATCAGTAACATATTCTATTTACTCCATCTGAACAAAGATAAATGGGAATTCGTGCCTCTGGCTCTCGGTACTCTTAATGCTTTTTGGAATCACTGTGCCATGTAATTTCTGGTGTTGTTTTCTCTATGACACTTGGAGAAGCTTTAAACTCTCAACATTTTTGGAGACAATGGGAGCTCAGTGAAATGGGCTTGATTTGCCCTTCAAGGAACAATGTCACAGCACAATAGATGTTCAGTAAGTGGCCTCTGAGTGCATGGAGGGCCGAGTGAAGGAAGCACCTTGCCCAGGGCTGGGCCAGGTGCAAAGAGCAGCCAGAGCGATCAAAGCAGTTAAGAGTAGATGGGCAGTGAGTCACGTGCTCAGGCATCAGGGCAGAAGGACATGCCAATCAGGAGGGGACACAGGAAACCCAGGAGGGGACTAAGCAGAGGCGAGGCCCCCCCATGCTCTCCTCTCCTGGTGCAGGAACTTATGAGAAGCCAGCCTGGCAGAGGATGTCACCAAACCGAAGACAGAAGCCAAGATGTGCCTTGAAACACCAAGGCTGAAAGGCACCTGGGCTGGTGAAAAGCACACGGTTGCCAGGAGGGGCAAGCGGGGTCTCCAGGGACAAGGAGGGGAAGTCCCTCCCCCCACTCCTCCGTGGTTGCCCACATGCCAACACATTTCCATCATGGCTTCCTGGTGGGCATGGACTCAAAGTGGGTCCCCTCCCACGTTCTCGGGGGGACAGGTGGGGGGAGAGGAAAAGGGGTCATTTCCCCCAAATCCATTCACCCTGAAAGAACTGTGACGCCACTGGCTTCAGCATTTGGCTCAAGTGTCCCGGATGTGCGGGTAGTAGGTGACAGGGAGGGGTGACAGCCAGCTCCCTCCTCTATCCCCCCTCCCCTCCCATGCCTCCCGGCAGCCTGCCAAGTAAAGGTCTCAAAGTACCTGACTCTACTGGGGCTCAGACCACTGTGTATGTATGTGTTTGTTTTTTAATGTGAATTCATTCCCATCAAGTACAAATTGGGAGATTTAACTTAATGGAAAAGTCTGGGTCTCTGGCTTCTCTCTAGAGATAGATTAATAAACAGGAGCTGGCATGCTCACCGTAAAATATGATGCTAAGCCCTATTTTAAATGATATGTATGTGATATGTCAACAGCCCAACAAAACGGATACTGTTATTTATCGTCTCCACGGCACAGATGGGGAAACTGAGGTGTGGGGCAGCTGAGACGCCTCGGGAGGACGCGGGACCGCAGCTCCCCTCCGAGCCCGCCCTCCTGACGCTGCCCCGCTGGTGCCCCTGCGAGGCGGGCTGCCGCAGGCTCTCTCCTCTCCCGCATCCCTAGTTTAGAATATTTGCTTTTTAATATTTTTAACGTGTGCGTCTTAAAAACACGGCCAGTTCTGAAGGAGAACCGGTGTGTTTCCAAGTTGGGAAGGATAGAAGCATCTCATCTACTTGGCACGAAAAGATCGAAAAGTCCTGTTCGGTGTGCAAAGAGCCCGGAGCCTGCGTTTGCAGCAGGATCCTGGATCCTGCATCACATACCTTGGGACAGGGAGCCCCGAAAAGGTCCGGCAGCCTGCCCTCCCGCCCCGCTGAGTCCTTTATTTTACCCCCGTCTTATCACCCTGCTCTTTTCTTCCTCTCCCCACCCCCCCCCCGCTCCCTTCTCGGCTAGGGCTTCTGCTCCTCTTAGCACCGGTTGTTATTCTTGCACATCTGGGTAGCATTTACATGAGAGCAATGAAACGACCGGAAAAAAGCCAGGGTCGCCTGTGTGCTGAGACAGTGGCCAGAGTCGCTTCTTCAGCGGGGGCCCAACCTCTTTCAAACAGCACTCGGGCTCTTGGATCAAAACTGTCCTCTCCCATCCTTGGGCTGTAGTCACCTGAATTCCAAAGAACAGAAAATAAATTCGGGCCAAGGGGTCGCCTGGTATTCAGAGCAGGTCTCCCCGAGAGCACAGCTTCCCCCGCACTTGAATCGAGGTCCGGTCCAGAGATCAGCATCCCCCCCCCAACCAGAGAGGGACCCCAGAGCTGGGGTTTCAGCCGGGCTCGCGGGCGAGAGGGAGCCGCGCTGCCTGCTCCTCGCAGGCCGGCGCTAGGGGGCGCCCTTGAAGCTTGGAAGACGATTTCACATCAAATAAAAAGTCGTGCTGCTTTTTTTTTTTTTTTTTTTTCCGGGTAATAAATTCCCAGGGCTTCTTTTTTAACCCCCATCAGAGGTTAGAACAGTTTCATTTAAAAAGTTTTGGTAAATTCATGGGCAACTTTTGAGGTTATGTGAGGTTGTTGTCAAAAAAAAAAAAAAAAAGAGAAAAACAGCCTTTCTCTCTGCTCATGCAAGACTCAGCATCACGGGGTGTGAGGGCGCACAGGAGGGGGTCTTCGGGCTTCTGTGTTTTTCCAGAAGGGTCCACTCAGAGATTGGGGTTCTCGAGGGTCCCTGATGCCAATCAGGGGGGCAGGGCCCCCCGGGAGCTGAGCCCGAGCTCATCCTGCACCGGCTCCGATGCCGCAGAGCTGCCCGCGGCCCCGCTGCCCATCAAAGGCTGCCTTTGCCGCCTTCTCGATTTTTCCATCGATCCCACCCGCAGTCCCGGGCGAGTGCTGGTCACGGCTTTTGCACTCATTTCTTCCCGGCAGGTAGTCAGGAACAAACAAAAAGTTCCAGCCCCTGAGTAGGGGTTAAAAAGAATAAGAACTTTATCGGATTGATAGGAAAAGAGACAAGAGGGGGCAGGAGAGAAACAGCGCGGTTAAGGGAGGGGGCGTCGCGCATTAACTATGATTCAGAGACTCAAATGCACTGAGTTCATTTTTCACTCTGCCTTTAGCGAAGGGAAAAAGTCAGGAAATTATAGAAAATTGAGAAACAAACATCTCCGGGAGTGCTTTGCACCCGGGGGTGCTTAATGAACACTTAATAATTTCAAACGCGAGTACTTAGAAAAATGGCTTTTGTCCATTCCCGGCATGCCAGGTGCCTCGTAGCAAAAAGGGAGAGCTGAAAGTGACTGAAAATGATCACTAATGTCGGTATGGAGGGGGGCCCGGAAATTACTTTTTCGTGTCTCTGGAAGTTAGAGAAGTAAACAAGCCAAAATTTAAAGAGTTTTAGCAAAGGAAAAACCTTGGAATGGAACTTTCATTCTTTTCCTTCATGTCTGAACTTGGGCAAGACTTCTAATTAGGATGGAGAATGGCCACGACATCCCCCTCCTGACCCCATGGGGCCATATTGAAAATGAGATGAAGAAAAACATTTGGAGGAAACTCTCCAAATGCTCAAGCAGGAAGCAATGCCTGTTGGACCAGATTCCCCAGTGCTCCCTGCCAGCATCCAACGGTGGGGTGAAGGCCATCGAGAATGCATTTATTTAGAGGAAGACAGTGTCCCTAAGAAGAGCTCATCGTTGCCAGGGAGGTGTGAGATGGGATGGGGCAAGAGCAGAGGATTATTCAAATCCCTTTGTCTCCTCTACCTTTGGGGCCAGTCTCACCCCGGCAGGGAGAGCACCATCTGTATCCAAGTGCATAAATTCATGTGCCCCCAAGTGTCGGCTCAATACCACGTAGCTCCCTAGCTGAAATTCACTGTTCCTTGATTCATCGCTTTGACTTGCAGATGTCTTTCCCAGACCTGGGTGGAAATATAGCCCATGGTCCCCCACTGTCAGCCAGGATAACCAGCACACCTACAAAGTCCTTTACAGGTGACAGAGCATCTTTCCAACTCACCATCTCACGTAGCTTGGGTGTCTCAACCGTCCTCTGGACAGATGAGTGGGATATTTCTAGACTGCTCTCATAGGCTTTTCAAGGGCCAGGTTAGTGAGTGAGCATAGGTGAATGTCTCGGACACCTGCGGACTCAGAAATGGCCCCATTTCACAGATGAGGATCTGAGGGAAAGAGAAGGGATGACCTTGGCCAAGGAAGTGGTAAGAGGAGAAGTCAGGACTCAAATGAACTCTTCTGACTCCAAAAACAAAGTTTCTTCCCCGGCCCTATTCTTGGCCTAAGGGAGGCTGAGAGAGAGGGAGAGGGAAGTATTTGGTTTTTCAAGGCCTATTGTAGGAGGAAGCTGGGTGAGATGAAGTATCTGGCCTGAGAAGGCCCCTGTCAAAATACAAACAATAAAAACAGAACTGTGTTCTCAAATTCTAGCTAGAGGTTGAAACCCAACCTTTGTCTGTTCAAAGGGAGATTAGTAAAGACTTTTAGTTGGGCAGGTGTTAAAGACATATTAGCATCAAAACAAGACTTCCTTTGTGATGTAAGCAAGAGGCTTAACAGGGAATTGAGAACGACCTTCTCATTAGGACTCCATGTAGTTGGTCTATATAACAGTATTTCCCCTCTGGGCTCAATATTGGTGACACCATTCTGCCTCCCCTTGCCACTAATCCCTTAGTTAGAATTAACCTAAAGGCCACCTGTCTCCAAAACCAAAGCAGCCTTGCCCCTCCTGAAGACCAGGTCACAGTGGAGGTGGGAAGATCCAACAAGGGGAGCCCGGAACCCTTCATGACTTTGTCCCCCATCTGCAGGTCTGTTGAAATCATCACTTCTCATCTTGCCTCATCCTCTCATTCCATTTGTCTACCAGCCTTCGACATAGAAAATTCTAGAACAGGACTCCTTTTGTGGGTTTTGCTGAGAAGGGGCTCTCCCAACGCAAAGGTGAGGACAGTTTCCAGAAAGTCCTTCCAAAGCAGAGCAGTCTCCATTTCAGGTTTGGGACTGAAGGTAGGTGCCTCTTTTGTTTTTAAAATTTTTTAACATAATACACATTTATCTTTCCAATATCCAGATTTCAACCTCTTTAAATGACTCTACGGCCCTGGCCTCCCACCTCCCCAGTGGAACTGGCCATGAGTGCACTGGCCACTTTTGCCCTCCCACCTTCTGTTGGCGCAGAAATCAGAATTCAGATCGTGTCGCCCTGTTTCTTTAGGAATCTGTTAGCGATTGCCAAGGGAAACACTTAGCATTTTAGGTAAATAAGTAAATAGTAGTTAAGTGCTGTGCACCTCCATTTCCAGCCGTTTAGTGTGGATGGCAAAAATCCTGTATGATCCAAAGAGGAGAAAAGGAATGATAAAGAGGGACAGGCTGCGGGTCTCCGTAGGGGGCCGCACTCCTCCTGCAGTGGGTGCCCCGATGGAGGGGCCTTGGGGATGAGCGTCAGAAGCACGGCCCCCTCCTGTTTTGTTCCTGTTTATGCTAGCCCACTCTCCCTTCCTGCTCCAGCCGGTCTTGTCAGGATCCCTCATTTGGAAGCTTAATCATATCAGCGAGCTTACCGCATTGCATGTGTAATGACTTGTTTACCAGTCTGTGCCGGCTCCCTCTGCCAGACTGGGCTCTCCCTAAGGACAGGGTAGTGTCGTGTTCTTGTCTGCCTCTCATTCTGCTCCCACACACTGCCTGGCACAGAGCGGGCCCCGCTAATTGTACAGGAACTCTCATCTATTTCACCAAGGTGTCTCAGTCCACCAACTGGTCCCCAAGCTCCTTGAGGAGAGGACTCACGGCATCTTGTGCTTCTCCCCTCTCAGGGGGCATGACTGCTCACACAGAGATGCTGAATTCCATTAAGCCATGAGTAAGAGGCGGTTTGGACATCTGGGCCCCGACTCTTTTGGGAAACTGTCTCTCCTCTACTCTTAAGGGCTGTAGCGGAGGTGGCCCCAACCCGTCCCTCCATACAAGGACAGGGGCCACTCAAATCCCCAGTGACTGGTTCAGGAGAGACGCCTACCCCCAGCCAGGCCACCCGGATTCAGTTTGGGGACTTGGGTTATGGAAAGGAGTCAAGCATGTTCGGGCAGGGTAGGTACTAGAGGAGCCAGTGATACTGACCCAGAAGAGCAACCAAGAGATGGAGAGAAACTGAGTCCGAGTGACATCATTGGTACCTCTGGATCCAGCCATGCCTTAAGCCCCCTTCTCTGTCCCATGAGATGATGAATGTTTCTGTCTAGGTCAATTTCAATTGAGTCTCTTTTCCCCACACCCCAAAGAGTCTTTTCTGATACAGGCATGCAGAGTTGAAATTTCCACCTCTGGTAGAGCAACTTTTCAGAGCAAGATAAGCAAGGTGTCTGTTTGGGGATAATCACAGCTTGCAAAGAGAAACATTGCTATCATATTGGCAGCTGCAGCTCCACGAGCCTTCTCATTTTATTCCGGGAGCCTGGACTGTGGCCCCAAATCCCACACTAAACCAGAAGGGGCTGAGAACTTCATCGCTCTGGCTTCTGTTTATAATGAGGAATGAAGACAACGCTCAACCTTTGACTAAAGCCTCACATATTACTGTTTGCTCTGTCGAGCTCCCGGGCGGCCTGAGCTTTCTGGGAGGTAGCTGAGTAACACTCAGTGCTGGGCAGCCTGCAAATCAATTAATCTCTTCTGCAAATTGCTCACCGGGTCTAATGAATTGGCTCGGCACAGAGGAAGTCCCGTGTGGCCTTGTGTCCTTTGCAGTGACAGACCTCTCTAGGAGCAGACTAAGACGTCGTGCCTCGGCCGAGGAACAAATCTATTAATATTTGGAGAGAACATCAAATTGTACCCAGTGGACTTAAAGTTTGGTCAAGAGAAACTCACTTCTCTGTGATTTAAAAACAAAATAGTCTACTCATCCCTCCATGTTTTTTTCCACTGGATAATGCCAGCCTTCCTCATGGTCTGTCTGGGGAAGGGACCCCCCCAGTGGGATGCAAGGCACAGGTGGAAAGGCCCTCCTGGCCATGGGCATTCGAGGTAGCATCTTTTACCCATCTTGCAGATTTTTTTTAAGTTTGATAAGATCAATGGAAGAAGTACTCTAACATGCTACTTATGGGAATGTGAAATAGAAAGCAACTTGGAAATATCTATTAAAAATATGCAATGTAACAAAACTACAATGCGGTATCACCTCACACCGGTCACAATGGCTATCATCAAAAAGTCTACAAATAATAAATGCTGGAGAGGGTGTGGAAAAAAGGGAACCCTCCTACGCTGTTGGTTGGAATGTAAATTGGTGTAGTCACTATGGAAAACACTATGTAGGTTCCTCATAAAACTAAAAATAGAGAGCTACTATATGATCCTGCAATCCCACTCCTGGGCAGATATCTGGAGAAAACTCTAATTTGAAGAGATACATGCACCCCAGTGTTCACTGCAGCACTATTTACGATAGCCAAGACATGGAAGCAACCTAAATGTCCACTGACAGATGAATGGATAAAGAAGATGTGGTGTATATATATACAATGGAATATTACTCAGCCCTAAAAAAGAATGAAATAATGCCACTGGCAGCAACATGGATGGACCTAGAGATTATCATATTAAGTGAAGTAAGATAAAGACAAATATCGTATGACATCATTTATATGTGGAATCTAAAAAAAATGATACAGATGAACTTATTTACAAAACAGAAACAGACTCACAGACATAGAAAACAAACTTATGGTTACCAGAGGGGAAAGAGGGTGGGGGGAGGGATAAATTAGGAGTTTGGGATTAACATATACACACTACTATATATAAAATAGATCATCAACAAGGACCTACTGTATAGCACAGGGAACTCTACTCGATACTCTGTAATAATCTATATGGGAAAAGAATCTGAAAAAGAATAGATGCATGTACATGTATAACTGAATCACTCTGCTGTACACCAGAAACTAACACAACATTGTAAATCAACTATACTCCAATATAAAATAAAAATTTTTTAAATGTGCAACGTAAGAAAGACCCAGTGATTCTTCCTCTTGGGTCTTCCCTAGAGAAGCCCCCTGCTTGTGTCAGGGAGTCATGGACAGTGGATCCAAAGAGCACGAGGCCATAGTGAAGTACTGGCAATGAGGAACTGTCCATTACTGAGAGAACGACCAGCTAAAATTACAACAGCCCCACCCCGAGAGACTCTGTCCCTACCTACACTGTTGAGATACGTCTATATGTACTAACAGTGTGGGAAGACCACAAAATGTTGTGGAGTTAACCAAAAGCAAGTTGCACAATGAGATGGGCAGTGTGGTACCACTCATGTTAAACACAGACATACACACACATGCGCACACGTGCACAGAAATAACGATCTGGCAGATGCCCTCCTAATTCCAAACTGTAGTTTTATCTGAGAGGGCCATTGTGAATGGGGGTGGTGGTCAAAGTGAACATGAGCCTTATTACCATATTTTAATGTGTTAAAAGAAGCATGGTTCATGATTACATGCATAACTAAAAACTAATAATTAACTTTTCTATTCCTCTAGGTGGAGCATCCCTTTTTTCCAAGTTCTTTTTCAATGCAAACCTGCCCAACCTGTTTCAGGAACTTTCTCATCAGTCTCCTAGGTATCCACTCTACCTACCCCAAGCCTCTCTCCACCCTGCACCTACGTTGGATGGTCTTCCCTCTGCCCTCCTCTCCTGCATCCACATCCACCAATGGCTCCCCACTCTCCTCAGGAGAAGGATGAGCCCACACCAAGGTCTCAGATGTGCCTGGTCCCTCCCACCTCCTCTCTCTGCACCCTGGGCATTTCGCACCATCCCTCCTTCAGCCACGGAAGCCTCTGGGTCAGCATCTCAGATTTTGTGTGTGTGTGTGTGTGTGTGTGGTACGCGGGCCTCTCACTGTTGTGGCCTCTCCCGTTGCGGAGCACAGGCTCCGGACACGCAGGCTCAGCGGCCATGGCTCACGGGCCCAGCCGCTCCGCGGCATGTGGGATCTTCCCGGACCGGGGCACGAACCCGTGTCCCCTGCATCTGCAGGCGGACTCTCAACCACTGCGCCACCAGGGAAGCCCCATCTCAGACTCTTACAAATGCAGAGTTTGCACCTGCCTCGGAGACCTCTGACACCCCCAAGTCCCACCCCCATGAGGCAGAAAAGGTTCGGTCTGCAAGCAGGGTCTTTGCAGAATGTTGGTCCATGGCCTCTACAGCCCACTCTGTTGAGTGTAGAGTTTAAACTGATGCAGGTGAAGGCCTTACAAGAGTTGAGGAGATCCCAGAGAGGACCACAGAAGCCAGGGGGATCTTACTGACAGAGAAAAGCGGATATGGCAGCACAAGGAAGTCCCAGGGAGGGGTTCAGACCCCCAGCGGGCGGTGAGTCACACGCTTAGTGTCAAATAAAATGGAATCACCCAGTGAGGAAGCTATTCTCCCTACATCCCTCTGACTAGGGAAAGAAGACCATCTCAGCTGCGTGCTAATATATCTCTATCACCTGCCTAAGGCTTCCAAATCTCTTTTTAAGCAAAGGGAGTGTACCTAGGGCTCTTGGTCTTCTGCCCACAACAGTCTAGCTAGAATTCATTTACCAAGAAAATATTGTTCATAGCATTTTCTTTCTGTAAAGTTCTCTTAATGGCGTGTGATATTGGCTTTCCATTTTTGGTGTCAATAAACAGTTTTTTTAAAAATAAATGTATTTATGGTTTTTGTCAGTGAGCTTAAATGGATCACATAAGCAACTAATTGCACAGGTGACATGCAGATGTGACATTTCTGACAGCAGGAAACACCATGGACCCCCAGATTCATCATCTGGGTGGCCCTGGGCAAGTCACTGGATGCCTCTCTGAGTCTCAGTTTCTCTCTCTGCAAAATGAGAATGAGTCACTCATCACAAGTCTGTTGGGGTGATTAGATGTGGGTGCAGCTCCTAAACTGAAAGTGCCCTCTGAGTTTAGTTATTGGGAGATTTTTCTAAAATCTCACTTTTAAATGTAGCCCCGAATCACACGGTGTTTACTGCCAGAAGCCACGCCAGCTGCAGGAAATTGCAAACCCAGAAACTCGGTGGAGTTCTTATCGTTCAATAAAGCATCTCCCTCAATCAATATGACTTCAGATGTGTCATCTGGGCACAGGGCCACGCTGGGCTCCTCTTCAGCGTTCCAATTTTAGTCCGTGTACCGGCAGAAGCAGCACAGCTTCCAATGTGCCCGGCAAAAGCCCGAATAATTAACCTCAACCACATCACTGTTCTCCATTCAGTTCCACAAAATGCGTTTCTAAGGAAATATATAAGAGCGCTCTTTATATCACGGAATGTTTTAATGTATCCCAGCATCGGAGTAAATAGAACAGGTCTCAGTTAATGGAGCAGGTCCTTTTACCACAAAGGATTTCAGTAATAAAAAAAATAAAAGTTGATATGTCACCGGCTAGAGAGAAAGAGATGTGCACATAAACACAGAAACAGGGCAAACCTAATTATGAGATTCTTTTTTTGCAGCCCAGGGTCAATAACTGTGATATTAGGAAAAGGGTAACAGGGCTGTGGCTGCTGATGGGTTTTTAAGCTCCCAGAGACTAGAATGTCCCACCTGAAATGCAAACAGAGTTGAATGACGTTGCGCTCACCGCCCCCCACCACCGCCCCCGTGCCCCACGTTCTGGAAAGAAAAGTCTTCATTTCAGAGCGGTGACCTCATCAGGAGAGATGCATCAGGAATTGTATAACCACAACAAAAGAGAATCTCAGTAGTGGCTTTTGCTCAGGTGGTGTCACCCACTTTGTACGGACGTGTGGGTTTTTCAATTGCTTTTCCTAATGGAAAAATAACACTCAAATGCGAGCACACAAATGCGCACGCGCGCACACAACACGCACTTGCAAAGCCGCCCTTCCTAAGTCCCTAAGACCCTCACTTGGTAAGTAAACAGCGGAGAGATCGTTTTCATAACAAGCTTAGTGGTGAACTTCCCCTTAAGCTACAAAAGATGGTCTTTCTCTGACCGTTAATTACACGGGCGTAATTGCCAAGTGGAGAACGGCCCCCCAATTCTTAAAGTGGCACCAGGAAGACAGGTGCTCAGGTAAGATGAGAAACCGCCCCAGCAGGGGCCCATCACACATTCAACTTAAACCCTGAGTTCTGAAACTCACTACCTCCTACACAGATCCAACATCTCAGTTAATCCCCCGGCAACAAGCCAGTCCAGGAAGACGTCATCACAGTTTCAGACACTTCATGCTGAAACCAAATCGCATACACCACACGGCCAAGCCGGGACCTTTGAGCATTCCTCACCAGAAATTGCTGTTTGTTGTCAAAGCAGCCCGGATGGACGGACTGCCTTTTTTCTTTCCTTCCTTTCCCTCAATGGTCCTCAAACATGTTACGCCTGAGTATTTCTGCTCAGAGTTGTAGACACCGTTCATACTCTTATGATGGATTTGTAGAATTTTCAAAGATAATTTTGACTACTGCTGGCTTTGGAAACACATCCCCCACTCAAGATTTGGTCCCCCTGTGGTGTAAGAGAGGACCCCAAGTTAAAAGACATCAGAGCGAACACCTGCCGGCTCAAAGCTCCCACCTTTGTCTCGCCAGAGCTCTCACCTGTAAAGCGGAGGTGGCATTAGATGATCCTTACAGGTGAAGATGGCGATTCCACAAATCTGAATCTAGCAAGGGGGTAGGGGGAGCTGGAACTTTTTTTTAGATAAGGAAGTTTCTTTTATGAGGAAAAGAACGATGAAGTTTGCTTTTCTGCTGCTTAGCCCACCGCCATCCAAACTCGATACCCACTGGATTCTTCCATTGCTGACACATCCCCAAAGCACCATCAGGAACACAACCTCCAGACTGCATGCCCCTTCCTTCATTCTTAAAGATTTGGGGGCTGGTTTTGAATGTCCTTTCAACTGAAGGTGAGCTTAAAGGAAGCTTAAAATAAGGAGACTCACTTCTGCTGTTCAGTTGGTCATTCAACAAACACTACGGCTCTGCTAGGCGCCTTGTGCAAAGGAGAAGATGACTTATCAGCTGGGCAAACAGGGTCCTTAGTAGCTGAGATCACTGACCGGGAGGAAAGACCACGAAAAATGAATTCATTCACAATGGGGACCAAAATTTCACAGTAAACAGTGGAAAATTAAGGACTTGGAGAATTTATCTTGAAAAACCATGAAACCTAATGTTGTGAAAATAAGCAGATGAACCTACAAAAATGAAAGTAAAACAAACTTCCAGTTTGTGGGTTATAGTGACAAGCTATGAGCTAATTGTTAATATCCACAAAGGTTAATCGAATGTTGGTGGGGGCAGAGTACATTTTTCCACCAAACCATAGGGTAGAACAATGGGCTATTCTTCACTTTTTTTTTTTTTTTTTTTTTTTTTTTTTTTTTTTGCGTTATGCGGGCCTCTCACTGTTGTGGCCTCTCCCCTTGCGGAGCGCAGGCTCCGGACGCACAGGCTCAGCGGCCATGGCTCACGGGCCTAGCTGCTCTGCGGCATGTGGGATCTTCCCGGACCGGGGCACGAACCCGTGTCCCCTGCATCGGCAGGCGGACTCTCAACCACTGCACCACCAGGGAAGCCCCTATTCTTCACTTTTACATTTACTTTCAGAGCAAGATCATCGAGAGAGACTTTTTCCCATCCAAAAAATATTCTAGACTTTCCTCAAGTTTTCTATAGGGCTTCTCTTAAGTCTTTGATGTTCCCGTCACTCTCTGGAATTAGCCTCACCTGTTTTCTCTTCTTCATTACCTGATTCTGCCAATGGGAATGAATCAACCCAGTGGTCACTCCCATCCATCTCATTAAATTCAATGTCTTGAGCATGATTTGGGGTTTCACGTGGCAATCAGTTTACATGACATTGTGAAAGTCAATCTAAAGGGCAGGGATGGAAAGTAATGGTAAGGAGAGATGGAGAGAGACAAAGAGAAGTGTTTGAATGGGGTCTAAATGTATCAGCAGTCAGTTTAGTAGGGACTGTTCTCATCCTGTGACAGTCACTGCCTCCCCAGCCAACCTCCAACTGGGAGGTGAATCCCGTGAAGAACGTCTGGATTATGAGGACTGTCCTCAAGGGGAGGTCTGCTCTCCTGGGGATGTTCAACTACTTGATATCTAAGAACCATTTTTTACCAGTCCCTTCAGTGAAGCAGCTCAAGTGTCTGAGATTAAATCCACCTAACTCCACACCTCAGCCCTGATCTGGAAGTGACCCTGGGTGAGGAAGGATGTTCTTTGAAATAGGAACAACGCTGCAGTTCTTAGTCACATTCAGCCTGGGGCGTTTGGTAAGTCAACGATACTTGATGTCTCCAAAGAAACTTCCAGCTCCCTCCACACCTTTGCTGGGAACTTGGATGGGATGGACCACTGAATTTAGGTTTTAAAAAAGTTCACTCAGTATCACTAATCATTAGAGAAATATAGATCAAAACTACAATGAGATATCACCTCACACCAGTCAGAACGGCCATAAGCAAAGAGTCTACAATTAATAAATGCTGGAGAGGGTGTGGAGAAGAGGGAACCCTCCTACACTGTTGGTGGGAATGTAAACTGGTGCAGCCACTACAGAGAACAGTATGGAGGTTCCTTAAAAAACTAAAAATAGAGCTACCATTTGATCCTGCAATCCCACTCCCGGGCATACATCCGGAGAAAACCATGGTTCGAAAGGATACATACACCCCAGTGTTCATCGCTGCACTATTTACAATAGCCAAGACATGGAAGCAACCTAAATGTCCATTGACAGATGAATGGATAAAGAAGATGTGGTATATATATACAATGGAATACTATTTTTTTTACTCAGCCATAAAAAAATAATGAAATAATGTCATTTGCAGCAACATGAGACCTAGACATTACCATACTAAGTGAAGTAAGTCAAAAAGAGAAAGACAAATACCATATGATATCACTTATACGTGGAATATAAAATATGACACAAATGAACTTATCCACGAAACAGAAACAGACTCACAGACATAGAGAACAGACTTGTGGTTGCCAAGGGGGAGAGTGGGTGGAGGAGGGATGGATTAAAAGTTTGGGATTAGCAGGTGCAAACTATTATATACAGGATGGATAAACAACAAGGTCCTACTGTATAGCACAGGGAACTATATTCCATATCCTGGGATAAACCATAATGGAAAAGAACATGAAAAAGAATATATATATGTATATATATAAAGAATATATAAATGTATATATATAAAGAATATATATATGTATAACTGAGTCACTTTGTTGTACAGCAGTAATTAACACAACATTGTAATTCAAGTATACTTCAATATAAAAATTTAAAAATAAAATAAATAAAAGGCATGTGACATTCATAACAAACAAACAAAAGAATAAAATAATGCCATTTGCAGCAACATGGATGGACCTGGAGATTATCATACTAAGTGAAGTAGGTGAGACAAAGAAAGGCAAGTATTATATGATATCGCTTATATGCGGAAGCTAAAAAAATACAATGAACTTATTTACAAAGCAGAAACAGACTCACAGACATAGAAAACAAACTTATGGTTACCAAATGGGAAAGGTGGGGGGGAGAGATAAATTGGGAGTTTGAGATTGTCATAAACACACTACTATATTTAAAACAGGTAACCAATACGGGCCTACTGTAGAGCACAGGGAACTCTGCTCAATATTCTGTAATAACCTAAATGGGAAAAGAATTTGAAAAAGAATAGATATATATATGTAAAACTGAATCACTTTGCTGTACACCTGATACTAACACAACATTGTAAATCAGCTATAGTCCAATATAAAATAAAAATTTTTTTAAAAGAAAAATATTAAATTCAGTGGTGTTGGAAAGTCAAAAAAATAAAAATAAAAAAAATGAAAAAGTTCAGTTCTAAGGAGAGTCTCAAAGATCCCAGTCACCATAAAATCTTATAAATTAGGTCTCCATCCTTCATAACTCCTCTGGCCTTCTGCATGCAGATGACTTCACTACCAAGCCATCTGTTAATTCGAATGATTAGTACCAAACTATTGGAATAGTTGAAAGTAGAGGGAAATTAAGCATCCTTTTAAAAGATATTTTTCAAAAACATCCTCTCTCTCATTTTCATAAATTATTGACAGGAAGTTTCTCCAAAAATAAAGAGGAGAAAGAATCCGTTACAATATCTTATTTCGGCCCCTGGACACAAGTATTCCTGTCTACTTATTTGAAAATGTTTTGCTGATTCTAATTGGCCTTCAAGGATCAGGACCAAAGGTTTTCCCTACCTTCGAATTGGCAAATTCCCCTGCAAAGGTTATTCTCAATTTCTTTGTTGGGTTTCATCAAGTTCCCCCAAGTTACAACCCCTCAGGTCACCCAAAACAGATCACCCTATCATTGTCCTGCTGTGGAAACCAGGTCCTCCCCCCACAAAAATATACATGTTTGCATGCATTCACAAGTATACTGACGTGCACGCACACGCACACACACGCACGGGCACGCGCGCGCACACACACACACACACACACACACACCGTGAGGTCAGCTCTCTGAGCAGCCAGCTCTGATCTCTCCAACCAGGACCTGCCAGGTCAAAGGAGACAAGAAATTTGTTTGTAAATGGTGGGCGACCAAGGCCCATCTTTAGGTTCCTTTGAAGTTACAGCACTCTGTCTTCAAACCCCCAACACTCTGAGTGCCTGTCACTCTGCTGTGAAACATTGGCTTTGGGAGATGGTGTAAATAAACTTCCCAAGCTCCTTTGATTTCCAGGTGGTATTTATTTTAATGCACTCTACCACCTGCCCCCAACCCAGTGGTGTCCATAACAGCCCGTCCACCCCGGACTTGCTGGTTTACCCCACCCGCCATCCCTGTTCCCTCTCTGACACTTCAATAAGGAATGGGGGTGGCGGAGTGATTAATATTCCCCGGGCGAATGCTTAGACCACACCCCACAGGCTCACATCTGCCCTGAGTGGACATTGTGGCAGGAGGGAGCCCTTTGAAAACGGGCACCAGTGACCCAGACCTCTGACTCAACTGGCTGTTCCAATAACAAACATGAAAGTGCAGACATTTGTCACCACCCTGGGCTGTTGCTGCAACATTATTACCTACATGGGGGGAGGGGCACTAGGTTCCCAGGGGGATTTGCATTTGGCCTCTCAATCTTAGCTCCACATTTAGATTTCGTTTCTGATTTTTTTTCTGTTTGGGGCTGGTTTTCTCCCCCATTCACTGGAGCCCGCAGTTTGCTCTTAGGATTTTGGTAGGAAAGGCTGATGTTGAGATCAGAAGTGTACAGAAGTGGGATTCTCCCAATGTGGAGGGAGAAAGGCCATTCCTGAGGCCAAGAGAAGCTTGTAAAGGAAAGATGGCGTGGAGAGGACCATGAAAGATCAGAGGCTTTCCAGCTGGTCTCTCTGCTGGCACTGGGGCCCCCAGGGGTACCATGAGCAGATGGCGTACACATGTAAATTAGGAAGAGGCAACCACTTCCACTGGAGAATGTGTGGAAAGGTGTCCCCCACCCCCTTGGGAGAAGGAGGAAGGAGCTCCTTGCTTTGGGTTGACAGCCCCACAGTCAGAGCAAAAGGCTGCACCAACCAGTGGTGGCTGGATTTCAGCCCCTATGGGCACCATCCACACAGCCACACTCAGAGGCCCTGCCCGCCCCCTATCCAGCCGGCCACAGGCCTTCTTGCCAAAGAGAAGCAAATAGGGCCCCTTACCCAACACACCCGTCTCACGATCGAAGCTGCCTGTAGTCACTTGGACAAGATTCCCCGCAAGTGTGAACACATCCTGCTGGGTGGGGGGCTGGGTGATCCCGTTTTAATGAATACACACTGATTTAAGCTTATAATAGAACTTTCCTGCCAAAACTGTTTGCACACCCTAAGAGCACAGATGATGGGCATTACTGTAAATTGAGTGTTCATGGGTGCCGCTGCCTTTTTCACTTAGAAACACATTTTAAGGTCCCTTCTGTCGGTTCCCAGATGGGGGAAAGTTGTTGAAGTGGTTAGTGGTTGAATCATGCCTCCCCCTCCAAGTGCTAGGCCACAGAACCTGTGACTGTGACCTTACTTGGAAAAAGGTATTTGCTCATGAAATGAAGAATCTCAAAATAAGATCATCCTGGATTTAGAGCGAGCCCTAAAGTCAACGGCAAGTGTCCTTATAAGAGAAAGACAGAGGGAGCTTTGACCCACAGAAACACAGGAGAGAAGCCCTGTGAAGATGAAGGCAGAGATTGGAGTGATGTGGCCACAAGCCAAGGATGCCTGGAGTCCCCAGAAGCTGAGAGGCAGGGAAGGATCCTCCCTTAGAGGCTTCGGAGAGATAGCGAGACTCCTGGCCTCCAGAACTGGGAGAGAATACACCTTGGACCAAGGTGTTTTACATCTTGGACCAAGTTTGTGGCAATTTCTTCGGCTGCCATAGGCAATTTTCTTCCCCAGTCCAGAAAGCCTCTGTTCTATTCTCCCTACACCTGAATTTCCAGAAGAAGCCGTCTCCCTCCCGAGAAAACTCCCCCTTTGGGCTCTTCCTCCAACCCTGACCTTGTCCTCTGCTAAATAACAGGCAAGCTGGTTACCACATGCTCCACACTCACTCGGCACTCAGCATACGCCAGATCTTAACACACGTATGCTTATTATGCTCAGGAGATAATTACAATCAACATTTATCACCTGCCTTGGAGTCCGCAAATTCCCTGCCGCACACGAGCTCGCTCTATCCTCACACTGAGCCATTGGGTGGGCAAGACCTCCAACAACGGCCTCGCCATACAGATAGAAGATTCCCAGGAGGGAGCTCACTGACCCACCAGTGTCATTCCCCACGTGATTTGAGCAAAGGATGGCCAGCAAGCCTGTCTCTGTCTTCACCCTGAACCACATTTATCCAGAGCAGGGATTGTCATCTTTTCCCTTTCAGTTTCTGGCATGGAGCTTAGCAATGGAAACATGGAAGCTGATGTGCGTTTCCAGGAGCAGCTTGATTCAGCTCTATTTAGGGTGCTGGGAAGAGAGCTGGTGGGAAAGCACTGCTATTAGGGACAACTGACAGTTCTGGTGGGTTCTGCTGTGGAGGTGGTATCGCCCGTGAACACCCCAATGGGCAGTTCCATTGGCTGCATCTACCTGACCAGGATGAAAGCAGTGGAGTTCAAGGTGAGGACCCACAGAAAATGAAGAAAGGGCAAAGCTGGGTGCCCTGATTGCATTTTTTTTTTTTTTTTTTTTGCGGTACGCGGGCCTCTCCCTATTGTGGCCTCTCCCGTTGCGGAGCACAGGCTCCGGACGCGCAGGCTCAGCGGCCATGGCTCATGGGCGCAGCCGCTCCACGGTATGTGGGATCTTCTCGGACTGGGGCGCGAACCCGTGTCCCCTGCATCGGCAGGCGGACTCTCAACCACTGCGCCACCAGGGAAGCCCTCTGATTGCATTTTTGTCTACACCCACTCAGCCTCCCCCAACAAGGTCTTAACCCTTGACGTTCCATAAAAAGACAGTGCTTTTCCTTCCACAACGGGCCATCCAGTTGAGCAAATACCTACCTTGACTTAAACTCTCACTGAGCAAAAGACTAATCCTCGGTCCTTGCCTGCCTACCAGAGAGGGCGTCGGGGTTGGAGGTTGGGGGGTCGAGGGGCAGCATGGAAGCACCATCTCCCCGCAGGGGGCGCTGGAGCCACACAGAGGTGGAGGAGGAGGGGCCCCAGGCAACTGTCTCCAGGGACCAAAACTGCAGCCAGCAGGCAGAGCCGAGGGTCAGCCCTTGAGCCAGACAGACAGCAATCAGCCACGAACGGATGGTAATTCAGTCACCGCTGGCCAGAGGGGACCGGCCACCTTCTCAAATACGGTCTCCATCTTTCCCAGTCAACACACTGCCAGCAAGGCGAAGGCTGCACTCGTGACTGCCAGGCGGAGGGGAGGAAGGGAGGGAAATTGTGGTCCAGAGAAATTACGCGATTTGCCCTCGTTGCCCAGCGATGGCACCTTAAAATAGCCCTTTTCCAGGAAGCAGCCTCCATTAGTTCATCCTCTGTTGGTTTCCGAGAATGATGGAGAGGGCCCCTCTTACCACCGCCCGTGGAAGCACGTTCCCTGCAGCCCTCACATCATAACTGCTCCCTATTCTTCTATCTCACACTCATTCGAAAGCCCATCCACTGACCCACTTTAGCCTCACAATGGCCCTGTGGAAAGAATCCAGTGAACTTCCTCTTTAATCGTGGGGAAAAAGTAGAGGCACCCAGAGTTCCAGTTCAGGTTTTCCAGGTCCTGGAGGGAATCTGTACTTGGACACAGGGCTGGGCACCCGTGGCCAGTACTTGAGGACGTTTGTTGTCTTCTCAATATTGGATTCTCAATATCCTCACCCAGGACCCTCTCCCCTAGTTTAGGGTCTCGACTGTCCCACAGTGGTGACACTTTTGTCATCACCCCACATGCATCTGTCTCCCTGCTGGACTTCAGGCTCCGGACAGCAAGGATGGCTGCTCTGCTCATTTCACATCCCAGCAGCCTGGTGCCCGGTTTGGATCCACCTCCAAGGAGACCCTTACCTGCCGTTTCGGAAGAAGCCTGCCCGCAGGTCCTGCGTGGGGCCAGCCCCTCGGATGGGGGTGAACGGCTGTCTTTTCTCAGCACCCAGTGTGGCTTCCTCAGTCTGCTGGCTCTCAGCTGGAAACGACTTTGCAAGAAATTCCCTTTGTACCTGGGGGACGAGAGCACATGGGCAGTGATCAGCCTTGAGAGTGTGTCCAGGAGCTCATAGGCACAAAAATCCAAGACAGGATGCCCAGAGGATAAAACCCAGGTCCGTGTGGGAAGCCTGGGAGAACACAGGGACGTGAGGTCCAGGCAGCTCATCAGCTGTCAGAAGCCCCTCTTCCCTCCAATCCTCATTCTCCTGCCAGGATGTGGGGAAGACAACAGGACACAACTCAGGCGGCCGTTGTAGGGATGAAATGAGATAGTGCCTAGAAAATGCTTCCCACACCACTTAGCACACAACAAGCGCTTAATAAAGGTCAGTTGCTGTAATTAAATACTGAATTATATGGTCTTGACTACTTACTAAACAGGCTGTCCAGTAGAACTTTCCACAGTGGTGGGCGTCTTCTATAACCTGCATGGACCAATATGGTGGCCACTAACCACAGGCTGCTCTAGAGTGAGTGAAATGTAGTTCATGTGTCCGAGGAACTGAGCTTTACATTCAATTTCATTTTAATGAGTTTAAAGAGCCACTGGTGGCTAGTGGCTACCATTATTAGACAGGTCAGGCCTAAAGCGTCTCCTCTGAAAAAACGGGCATCACACATGTTCCCCCCAGAGAAGCTCTTCCACATCATCTGGTCTATGTAAAATAGAAAGCTAGTGGGAAGCAGCCGCATAGCACAGGGAGACCAGCCCGGGGCTTTGTGACCACCTACAGGGGTGGGATAGGGAGGGTGGGAGGGAGGGAGACGCAAGAGGGAGGGATATAGGGACATATGTATACGTATAGCTGATTCACTTTGTTATAAAGCAGAAACTAACACACCATCGTAAAGCAATTATACTCCAATCAAGATGTTAATAAATAAATAAAAGGTGAAATAAACATTCAAAAATAATAATAATATAACCTCTAAAACAGAGCCTTCACATCCCAGGGGGAGGGCATGACAAGGGTAGAGAAAGAAAATAGTGAGCTTCTCAACATCACTAACTTTAGAGAAATGCTAATCAAAACTACAACGAGGGGCTTCCCTGGTGGCGCAGTGGCTGAGGGTCCACCTGCCGATGCAGGGGAAACGGGTTCGTGTTCAGGAAGATCCCACATGCCGCGGAACGGCTGGGCCCGTGAGCCATGGCCGCTGGGCCTGCGCGTCCGGAGCCTGTGCTCCGCAACGGGAGAGGCCACAGCAGTGAGAGGCCCGCATACCGCAAAAAAAAAAAAAAAAAACTACAATGAGGTAGCACCTCACACATCAGAATGCCATCATTAAAAAGTCTACAAATAACAAATACTGGAGAGGGCGTGGAGAAATGGGAACCCTCTTACACTGTTGATGGAAATGTATATTGGTGCAGCCACTGTGGAGAACAGTATGGAGGTTCCTCTAAAAACTAAGCAGAGTTATCATATGATCCAGCCATCCCACTCCTGGGCATACATCCAGACAAAGCTATAATTCAAAAAGATACATGCACCCCTGTGTTCATAGCAGCGTTATTCACAATAGCCAAGACATGGAAACAACCTAAATGTCCATTGACAGATGAATGGATAAAGAAGATGTGGTATATATATACAATGGAATACTACTCAGCCATAAAAAATAATGAAATAATGTCATTTGCAGCAACATGAGACCTAGACATTATAATACTAAATGAAGTAAGTCAGAAAGACAAATACCGTACGATACCACTTACATGTGGAATCTAAAATATGACACAAATGAACTTATCTACAACACAGAAACAGGCTCACATACATAGAGAACAGATGTGTGGTTGCCAAGCGGGGGTGGGGGGGTGGAGAGAAATGGATTGGGAGTTTGGGATTAGCATATGCAAACTATTATATGGATAAATAGCAAGGTCCTACTGTATAGCACACGAAACTATATTCAATATCCTGGGATAAACCATAATGGAAAAGAGTGTGTGTGTGTGTGTGTGTGTGTGTGTGTGTGTGTGTGTGTGTGTGTGTGTGTGTGTGTGTGTGTGTGTGTGTGTGTGTGTGTGTGTGTGTGTGTGTGTGTGTGTGTGTGTGTGTGTGTGTGTGTGTGTGTGTGTGTGTAACTGAATCACTCTGCTGTATAGCAGAAATTAACACAACACTGTAAATCAACTATACTTCAATAAAATAAATTTTTAAAAAATACTGAGCTTCTATCTACAGTTTCTTTTTTTTTTTTTTCGGTACGCGGGCCTCTCACAGTTGTGGCCTCTCCTGTTGCGGAGCACAGGCTCCGGACGCGCACGCTCAGCGGCCATGGCTCACGGGCCCAGCCGCTCCACGGCATGTGGGATCTTCCCGGACCGGGGCACGAACCCATGTCCCCTGCATCGGCAGGCAGACTCTCAACCACTGTGCCCCCAGGGAAGCCCTATCTACAGTTATTTTTATCTAAACTTTCTTATATCTATTGTTGCAGGCCCTTTATAATGTACATAATACATTAGGGGAGTAGAACAGATGTATAACTGGTAAATGAACAGTTGTGCATTTCTTATGGTACATGAACAGTTGTGCATTTCTTAGGGTGCAGCCAAAAGCAGACCAGCAAGCTGGTCTAACCCCCCACTTGGCAGGTGAAAGAACGGAGAGGCAGAACACCTGCAATATGCCCTAAGACTCGAAGCCCTGTAGCCAGTTGGGAGCTAAACTCTTGACTCGAGTCCTTGAACCATTCTGACCATTATCGGTGGTCAGCTCTTTGAAAAGATCTTTGCACCGCCTCTAGCTGCCTGGCTGAGCCACAGGGACTCCCTTCCCTCTGCAAGCCTCAGTTTACAAGAATTCTGTTCCCTCGATGATGCTCTTTAGAGCCACCAGGCTGGGGAGGAAGGTGAGGTAACCTGCTTGGCCATTTTTCTTTCTCATTTGTCTGAGCTGCCGCCAACATCCAGCTGCAGTCCCCTAATAATCAGGGCTGCTTGCAGAATTTAAGTAAGATCTGCAGAATTCCGTATCCTCTTGGGTGCTCATTTTCATAGCAGCAACAAGGAAAAAGTGACTTTTTCTTCATCTTTTTCATATTTGTGAGAGGCTCCACTTACAGGCACTATGGCCTCCCGGGTCTTGGGCAGGAGCTGTCACTCCCCAGGGGTGCCTTCCTGGTTCTTTGAAGCAACCCATCCCTGCTTGTCAAGACCCCAGGTTCCTGAAAGACTATCTGAGCCCAAGTGGAGAGCAACAGGGCTGCCGTTCTGCTAATCACAACCCCCTGAACCAGTCGGGGCTCCTGCTGGGCCGGGGGAGAGTGATTTCCAAGTACAGAGACAAAGGCAGGAAGGAAGGTGGGAGGTGTGGGAGCAGTCTTCCCCTGTGTGCCGTGGGTCACCTTTGCCCTCAGTCAGTGGGTGACTGCCACAAGCTGGCAGGTGTTAAGAATGGCACAGTTTGAACTGCAGCGAGGTTTGCTTTTGGAAAACGGACAAAAGCGAGGAACTGCGCTCAATGAAAATAACTAGGAGACCGCTGAGAGAGCTCCAGCCTCTGGATTCAGATCTCATTAAGGCGGAATTTGGACCCTTTTGGCCTTGGGGGGAGCCCAAGTGGATCTTGGCATTGTCTTCAAAGCAATTTTTGTTTAGTCATGGGCAGGGTCTACTTTTTTCCCTCCTGTGTTCTCCAGAACATTCTGTGTGCAGCCCCTCCTAGAGCAGCATCACCCTGGGAAAGGACAGTCAGGGTGGGGCAGGTCCTGCACGCTCGCCGTCACCTGTCCTGCAAGGCCCCTCGCAGTTCAGCAGATGCCATTAGCGCCTGTCTCCACCGCCTTCACCGGGCTGCTTACCTGTGGCTGGCTGCTGGGACCACCTTCTCAAGAGGGCTGCCCTAGGCCAGTGGGAGCCAGCTTGCCTGGAAGGCCTGGGAGAGTGTGCACACCCCCCATGAAGGGCCCTTAGCCATTGACCGACTGTCACAGGGTGTGAGAGCCCAGTCCCTTTGCCTCTGAGCAGGACCATCTCTGGGACGCACTCCACACTCCAGAGCTCCCTGTGGGATCAGGCACGACTGGACACCCAAGCCCGCATCTTTGCTGAGTTCTTCCCTCGCCCTTGTCTGCTTCCGTCATCCCTTACAAGTCTCCTGAGAGCTGTCCCTGCGTAAATCTCTTGTACAAGAATCCCCGTCTCAGGCTCTGCTTCTAGGCAGCCCAACCTCAGATGCAAGGTTAGAGTGTCGCCCCTGCTTCTCTTCTTCTCACTCCCATCCGCCTATTTCCCCCAGAGGCACTCGGGCATGTTTGCCAAACCTCCTTAAATAGGCATGTATGCTTATAAATATGTAGTGTCGCTTTTGTGCATGACATTGTACCACAGAGCCATTCTTATTCTCACTTTACTTTTACTCAAGGCTATGTTTTGAAGATCAGTCTAGATTTTTGTATTCATGTCTAGTTTTCTGCTTTTAGCTGTCTTGTATGGTGCTTTACATTTTGTTTTAATAAGCTGCTACTTAAGGGCCAGACTTTAAATCCAACTCATACTTGACACACCCTCTGCTCTCTTGGTCTCTGTAGATCTTCCTGTAAGAGCCGACATTATCAGCTCTTACATAAGAACAGCACAATATCTTTGTTTATAGACCTCATGGAAGACCAATCAGAAAAAAGCTTTCTTACCCCAGGTCAGCTCCAGCCGGGGCACTGATGACTGGTGGACCAAGGTCAAGAGCGCAGGGGACACCAGCTTTGACTGGAGTCCAGTGGGAAGCTCACAAAAGGAGGCAGGGTGAGGTTTGTCACGTATCTTGATGCCGGTTGACAGCCATTGACCGCCCTGCCTACTCCAATCCCACCCTGACCCCCATGCCCACTGTCCCTTTTATCAGCCAGGCCTTGGAAGGTAGATCCAAGGAGGCAGACTTGCAGGTTTGCGTGGCCTGCCTGACACATGCTCATCCTGGGGAAGGAATATGTGGTCTGTCCTATTATCCTCCTCACTTTCCTCTCTTGATCCCACAGGGAGTGACAAAGCAAAGAGAAGTGGAGTGGAGGTATAGCAGACCCTCAGCATCCCACCAAACCGGACTTGGGACTGGGGTCAAAGCTCTGGTGCCGTGGAGCACGTCACAGAGGGTCTCAGCCATGAGGAGTGGCAGCCACCTCGTCCCTAGGTCTGCGTCTCCATCTCACTTCAGAGTTACCTCACTGAATAAGTAAAAAGTGAGCAGACACACGCTTCAGACTATAAACATCTGCTTTATAAGGAAAAACACCATCAATTAAGAGATTTCCATCCTCTGTGTGTCCTCCTGTGCTCTCCCCTTCTGTGATGAATCTACATTTTTAGGGTTTACAAAGCACCCTTCACCCATATAACCTCCAATCTCCTCCTCACTCATCCCGATTCACTTGGGGCTTCACAATTCATTGTTCATTTGTCAGAAGCTCCCTAGAACAAGGCTCTGAGTGTTTCATGCTTCGTACAGCACTGTACACAGTTACAAATTAATCAATAAAATCCAATTCCATGGTCCAGTGCCTGCTCTGGGCACAGCCGAGACATTGTTTCTGAATGTTCTGAATCTCTAGGCCTCTAGTTAATGTCAGGGCAATTAGGTGTCCAAGTATGAATTTTCTACGTTTTCCCATTTCCACCCTGAAAATGGACCCTGCCTTTTCTAACCCCTGTAACTCATGTGCTTTTATTAATGACAACACCCATTTTCATTACAGTGTGGTGTTGGGAGTTGGCAACAAAGAGTCGAATGATACAGAATGGAGGGCCCTGAAATAAACTTCAGGTACAAACGGGAAGTTAAAATACAGCAAATAAGTGAAAAAAGGGGATTGGGCCAGGGGTCTATAAGCTTTTTATATAAAGGTCCAGGTAATAAATATTTTAGACTTTACAAGCCACATACAATCTCTGCCACACATTTTTCATATACATATATATACACATATGTGTGTGTGTGTGTGTATATATATATATATATGTATTGGGTTGGTCATAAAGTTCGTTCGGGTTTTTGGTACCATCTTACAGACAAACCTGAACGAACTTTTTGGCCAACCCAGTATACATATACACATTCTTTTTAAAATGCAAAAATCATGCCTACCTCACATACAGGTATACAGGACGTACACAGGGCATACAGAAACAAGCCAAGAGTCAAACTTGACCCAAGGTCCACTGTTTTCTATATAAACAAAAATAAAAATAAATCCTTCTTTACATTAATATATAGAGAGAAAGAACATAAGAGACTATCTTTTTGTATTTGTGTCATTGGGGGCTTGAGACAAGGAAAAATTTCTTAGACAAGAACAAAATATAATAATCGTAAAGGAAAAGGTAACTCCATCTGACTACATCAAAATATGCACTTTCTTGATGATCAAAGAAGCATAAGCAAGGTTAAAAAATAAGAAGTCCATTTCTGACTTCCGGGGAAGATGGCGGAAGATTAAGACGCGGAGATCACCTTCCTCCCCACAGATACACCAGAAATACATCTACACGTGGAACAACTCCTACAGAACACCTACTGAACGCTGGCAGAAGACCTCAGGCCTCCCAAAAGGCAAGAAACTCCCCACGTACCTGGGTAGGGCAAAGCGGAGAGATTCCCCCACAAAGGATCGGCGCCGACCAGCACTCACCAGCCCGAGAGGCTTGTCTGCTCCGCCGCCGGGGTGGGCGGGGCTGGGAGCTGAGGTTCGGGCTTCGGTCGGAGCGCAGGGAGAAGACTGGGGTTGGCGGCGTGAACACAGCCTGAAGGGGGCTGGTGCGCCACAGCTAGCCAGGAGGGAGTCCGGGGAAAAGTCTGGACCTGCCGAAGAGGCAAGAGACTTTTTCTTTCCTCTTTGTTTCCTGCTGCGCGAGGAGAGGGGATTAAGAGCGCTGCTTAAAGGAGCTCCAGAGACAGGCGCGAGGCGCGGCTAAAGCACGGACCCCAGAGACAGGCGTGGGACGCTGGGGCTGCTGCTGCCGCTGCCAAGAGGCCTGTGTGCGAACACAGGTCACTGTCCACGCCCCCCTTCCGGGAAGCCTGTGCAGCCCGTCACTGCCGGGGTCCTGGGATCCAGGGAGAACTTCCCCGGAAGAACGCACGGCGCGCGTCGCGCTGGTGCAACGTCACGCCGGCGCCGCAGGCTCGCCCCGCCTCCGTGCCCCTCCCTCCCCCGCCAGCCTGAGTGAGCCAGAGTCCCCTAAGCAGCTGCTCCTTTAACTCCGGTCTGTCTGAGCGAAGAACAGACGCCCTCCGGCGACCTACACGCAGAGGCGGGGCCAAATCCAAAGCTGAGACCCGGGAGCTGTGAGAACAAAGAAGAGAAAGGGAAATCTCTCCCAGCAGCCTCAGAAGCAGCGGATTAAAGCTCCACAATCAACTTGATGTACCCTGCATCTGTGGAATATATGAATAGACAACGAATCATCCCAAATTGACGAGGTGGACTTGGAGAGCAAGATTTATGATTTTTTCCCCTTTTCCTCTTTTTTGTGGATGAAAGGCTCTTGGTGCTACACCCAGGAGTCAGTGCTGTGCCTCTGAGGTGGGAGAGCCAACTTCAGGACACTGGTCCACAAGAAACCTCCCAGCTCCACATAATATCAAACGGCGAAAATCTCCCAGAGATCTCCGTCTCAACACCAGCACCCAGCTTCACTCAACGACCAGCAAGCTACAGTGCTGGACACCCTATGCCAAACAACTAGCAAGAGAGGAACACAACCCCACCCATTAGCAGAGAGGCTGCCTAAAATCATAATAAGTGCACAGACACCCCAAAACACACCACCAGACGTGGACCTGCCCACCAGAAAGACAAGATCCAGCCTCATCCACCAGAACACAGGCACTAGTCCCCTCCACCAGGAAGCCTACACAACCCACTGAACCAACCTTAGCCACTGGGGACAGACACCAAAAACAACGGGAACTACGAACCTGCAGCCTGCAAAAAGGAGACCCCAAACACAGTAAGATAAGCAAAATGAGAAGACAGAAAAACACACAGCAGGTGAAGGAGCAAGATAAAAACCCACCAGACCTAACAAATGAAGAGAAAATAGGCAGTCTACCTGAAAAAGAATTCAGAATAATGATAGTAAAGATGATCCAAAATCTTGGAAATAGAATAGACAAAATGCAAGAAACATTTAACAAGGACCTAGAAGAACTAAAGATGAAACAAGCAACGATGAACTACACAATAAATGAAATTAAAAATACTCTAGATGGGATCAATAGCAGAATAACTGAGGCAGAAGAACGGATAAGTGACATGGAGATAAAATAGTGGAAATAACTACTGCAGAGCAGAATAAAGAAAAAAGAATGAAAAGAACTGAGGATAGTCTCAGAGACCTCTGGGACAACATTAAACGCACCAACATTCGAATTATAGGGGTACCAGAAGAAGAAGAGAAAAAGAAAGGGACTGAGAAAATATTTGAAGAGATTATAGTTGAAAACTTCCCTAATATGGGAAAGGAAATAGTTAATCAAGTCCAGGAGGCACAGAGAGTCCTATATAGAATAAATCCAAGGAGAAATATGCCAAGACACATATTAATCAAACTGTCAAAAATTAAATACAAAGAAAACATATTAAAAGCAGCAAGGGAAAAACAACAAATAACACACAAGGGAATCCCCATAAGGTTTACAGCTGATCTTTCAGCAGAAACTCTGCAAGCCAGAAGGGACTGGCAGGACATATTTAAAGTGATGAAGGAGAAAAACCTGCAACCAAGATTACTCTACCCAACAAGGATCTCATTCAGATTTGATGGAGGAATTAAAACCTTTACAGACAAGCAAAAGCTGAGAGAGTTCACCACCAAACCAGCTTTACAACAAATGCTAAAGGAACTTCTCTAGGCAAGAAACACAACAGAAGGAAAATACCTACAATAATGAACCCAAAACAATTAAGAAAATGGGAATAGGAACATACATATTGATAATTACCTTAAATGTAAATGGATTAAATGCTCCCACCAAAAGACACAGATTGGCTGAATGGATACAAAAACAAGACCCATATATATGCTGTCTACAAGAGACCCACTTCAGACCTAGAGACACATACAGACTGAAAGTAAGAGGATGGAAAAAGATATTCCATGCAAATGGAAATCAAAAGAAAGCTCGAGTAGCAATTCTCATATCAGACAAAATAGACTTTAAAATAAAGACTATTAGAAGAGACAAAGAAGGACACTACATAATGATCAAGGGATCGATCCAAGAAGAAGATATAACAATTGTAAATATTTATGCACCCAACATAGGAGCACCTCAATACATAAGGCAAATACCAACAGCCATAAAAGGGGAAATTGACAGTAACACATACATAGTAGGGGACTTTAACACCCCACTTTCACCAATGGACAGATCATCCAAAATGAAAATAAATAAGGAAACACAAGCTTTAAATGATACATTAAACAAGATGGACTTAATTGATATTTATAGGACATTCCATCCAAAAACAACAGAATACACATTTTTCTCAAGTGCTCATGGAACATTCTCCAGGATAGATCATATCTTGGGTCACAAATCAAGCCCTGGTAAATTTAAGAAAATTGAAATTGTATCAAGTATCTTTTCCGACCACAATGCTATGAGACTAGATATCAATTACAGGAAAAGATCTGTAAAAAATACAAACACATGGAGGCTAAACAATACACTACTTAATAATGAAGTGATCACTGAAGAAATCAAAGAGGAAATTAAAAAATACCTAGAAACAAATGACAATGGAGACACAACGACCCAAAACCTATGGGATGCAGCAAAAGCAGTTCTAAGAGGGAAGTTTATAGCAATACAATCCCACCTTAAGAAACAAGAAATATCTTGAATAAACAGCCTGACCTTGCACCTAAAGCAATTAGAGAAAGAAGAACAAAAAAACCCCAAAGTTAGCAGAAGGAAAGAAATCAAAAAAATCAGATCAGAAATAAATGAAAAAGAAATGAAGGAAATGATAGCAAAGATCAATAAAACTAAAAGCTTGTTCTTTGAGAAGATAAACAAAATTGATAAACCATTAGCCAGACTCATCAAGAAAAAAAGGGAGAAGACTCAAATCAACAGAATTAGAAATGAAAAAGGAGAAGTAACAACTGACACTGCAGAAATACAAAAGATCATGAGAGATTACTACAAGCAACTCTATGCCAATAAAATGGACAACCTGGAAGAAATGGACAAATTCTTAGAAATGCACAGCCTGCCAAGACTGAATCAGGAAGAAATAAAATATGAACAGACCAATCACAAGCACTGAAATTGAAACTGTGATAAAAAATCTTCCAACAAACAAAAGCCCAGGACCAGATGGCTTCACAGGCAAATTGTATCAAACATTTAGAAAAGAGCTAACACCTATCCTTCTCAAACTCTTCCAAAATATAGCAGAGGGAGGAACACTCCCAAACTCATTCTATGAGGCCACCATCACCTTGATACCAAAGCCAGACAAGGATGTCACAAAGAAAGAAAACTATAGGCCAATATCACTGATGAACATAGATGCAATAATCCTCAACAAAATACTAGCAAACAGAATCCAACAGCACATTAAAAGGATCATACACCATGATCAAGTGGGGTTTATTCCAGGAATGCAAGGATTCTTCAATATATGCAAATCAATCAACGTGATACACCATATTAACAAATTGAAGGAGAAAAACTATATGATAATCTCCATAGATGCAGAGAAAGCTTTGGACAAAATTCAACACCCATTTATGATAAAAACCCTGTAGAAAGTAGGCATAGAGGGAACTTTCCTCAACATAATAAAGGCCATATATGACAAACCCACAGCCAACATCGTCCTCAATGGTGAAAAACTGAAACCATTTCCACTAAGATCAGGAACAAGACAAGGTTGCCCACTGTCATCACTCTTATTCAAAATAGTTTTGGAAGTTTTAGCCACAGCAATCAGAGAAGAAAAGGAAATAAAAGGAATCCAAATTGGAAAAGAAGAAGTAAAGCTGTCACTGTTTGCAGTTTATATACTTAAAGTTTAAAAATTTAAAATTTACATAAAATTTAAATTTTATGTCAAATATTCTTATCAAAAAACAAAAAAGAGGAAGGGAAGAAACTTCTAGAGATGATGGATAGGTGTAGGAAAGTGTAGGACACTGAATGTGGTGATGGCTTCATGGTGTACATGTACCTTCAAACTTGTCAAGATACATATATTAAATATATACAGCTTTTATGTTTGTCAATCATACCTCAATTTAAAAAAAGAAGAGTAAAGAGCAAGAGACTATAAAAATGACCAGGCAGATTTGAAAAATAATTAAATGGAACTTTAAAAATAATTAAAGATAATATTGTCAGGAATTAAATTTAAAACTCGACAGACATGTAAAACAGGGGACCAATTAAGAGGCCATTGCATTAGTCCAGGGACTTCTTCTGACCGAGATGATGTAGCAGTGACTAGATGTGCCCTCCCAAATAAAAAAATGGACAAATGTCTAAAACAATGATTCTCAGGACATTAGACACCAAGCAATTAAAGCAGTGGTCCCTGAGAGAAGAGGAACAGATGAGGTGAGTCTCATGATTGCCTTGGCTTCCTGGTGGGGAAACTTTCCAGGTCCAGCAACATTCGTTGAAAAGACTATACTTTTTTTTTTGTTTGTTTTGTTTTTTTTGCGGTACGCGGGCCTCTCACTGTTGTGGCCTCTCCCATTGTGGAGCACAGGCTCCGGACGCGCAGGCCCAGCGGCCATGGCTCACGGGCCCAGCTGCTCCGCGGCATATGGGATCCTCCCAGACCGGGGCACGAACCCGTATCCCCTGCATCGGCAGGCGGACTCTCAACCACTGCGCCACCAGGGAGGCCCGAAAAGACTATACTTTTGCCATTGAATTTCCTTTGAACCTTAGTCAAAAATCAATTGACCATGTATGTGTGGTCTATTTCTGTATTCTTTATTCTGTTTCATTGATCTATTTGTCGATTTTGATGTGAATACCACACTGCCTTGAATATTTAAGTTTTAGAGTAACCCTTCAAGTCAGGCAGTGTCATCAAGACAGCGTGGCATGCGCATCAAAATAGACAAATAGATGAACAAATCATGCTGGAACAATTAGGTATCCACCTGCAAAACTAAGAACTTTTATTTATACATCACACCATATACAAAAATTTGATCCTAGGTCTGAATATTAAACCTGAAACAATAAAGCTACAGAAGAAAACTTAAGAGAAAAATCTTTGTGGCTATGACTTAGGCCAAGATTTTTTAGTTATGACAACAAAAGCACAATCCAAAGAAAGAATGATAATTGGAATTCATCAAAATTTAAAATGTCTTCCCTTTAAAAGACACTGTTAAGAGAATTAAAAACAAAAAACAACAAAAAACAAGGCACAGACTGGAAGGAAATATTTACCACTTGCATATCGGAAAAAGGACTTATAGCCAGAATATATAAATAACTCTCAAAATTCAATAAGAAGAAAACTAACAACCCATTTTTAGTGGGAAAAGATGCAAACAGATATTTCACCAAAAAAGATACATAAATGACAAATAAGCACATGAAAGGATAGTCAATATCATCATTTATTAGGGAAATGTAAATTCAAACTAATACAATACCATTAGACATCTATTAGAATGACAAAAATTAAAAAGAATGGCCATACTAAGTGTTGGCAAGGAGGTGGAGAAGCGGAAGCTGTCACACACTGCTCATGGAAATGTAAAATGATACAACCACTTTGGAAAACAGCTTGGCAGCATCTTAAAAAATTAATTATGCTTCTACCATATATGATCCAGACATTCCACTCTTCAGTATTTACTCAAGAGAATTTAAAGCTTATACCCATACAAAGACTTGTATATGAATATTTATAGTAATTTTTATTTATAACAGCTCAAAACTGAAACAAGCCAAATGTCTACCAACAAGTGGTTGTATAAATAAATTGTGCCATATCCACACAATGGCTTACTACTTAGGAATGAAAAGGAACAAATTACTGATACACACAACATGGATGAGCTTCAAAATAATCATATGGAGTGAAGAAAAAGCCCAGCCAAAAAAAAAAAGGTGGGGGAGGGAATGTATATATTGTCTGCTTTCATTTTTATAAAATTCTAGAAAAAGTGAAATACTCTATAGTGACAGAAAGCACAGCAGTGGTTACCTGGGGGTGGGAGGGTGGCAGAGTGGGCAGGAGGAAAGAATTACAAGGAGATACATGGAAACTTTGGGGATTGTGAATACGTTTACTATCTTGATAGTGTTGTTGGTTTCACCAGTGTGAACATGTCAAAACTTATTATATTGCACACTTTAAATATGATTAATAATATTAAAATTCAATATATGTCAATAGTGCTTTGAAAAAAACACTCAGTGGATTAAGAAAATTAGTAACATTTTAAAGATACATCCAAACAAAATATCTAGATTATAGCAGGGAGAGACAAAGTTGTTGAAAATAGAGGTTAAGAGACATGAAAGACAGATCTAAGATGCATATTTCAATGTTCCAAAGAGGAGGGAGACTGGGATGGAGGCAACATCTAAAGAACAATGGCTGAGAATTTTCCAGGTAGACATCAATCCAGAAATTATAGAAGCCCAATGGATTCCTAATGGAATAAATTAAAGTGACGTGTACCTGGATATATCAAAGTAAAAGTATGGAACACCAAAGAAGACCTTGAAAGTAGCCAGAGATAAGAGACCTTCAAAAGACAGATGAGTAGACTTCTAGCTGACTTCTCACCACAAGATAGAAGCCAAGTGATGATGCAATAACAACTTTGATGGACTGAGAGGAAATAACTGTCAACCCAAAACTGTGTACCCAGAAAAAATATTTTTCAACAACAAGGATGAAATACATGCACTTTCAGGCTAATAAAAACTGAGATTTTTCTTCTCTAAAGGAAATTCCAAAGAATATACTTCAGACAGAAGAAAACAATCCCAGAAGGAAGATCCGACATGCCAAAAGGAATGAAGAGGCAAGATATTTGCAATTATGCGGGTAAATATAAATGAATGGGCTTAAAAAGTCAGATAATAGACCTGGAAAAATATCTGCAGGGTTTCCCTGGTGGCACAGTGGTTGAGAGTCCGCCTGCCGATGCAGGGGACACGGGTTCGTGCCCCGGTCCGGGAAGATCCCACATGCTGCGGAGCGGCTGGGCCCGTGAGCCATGGCCACTGAGCCTGTGCGTCTGGAGCCTGTGCTCTGCAACGGGAGAGGCCACAGCAGTGAGAGGCCCGCGTACCGAAAAAAAAAAAAATCTGCAGTATATATAACAGGCAAAGAATATATGCAAATCTAGGATACATACACAATCCTACAAATTCTGGGTGGGCAAAACATTAAAAATCTGCTCCTAACAAACATAAGTAAGAATATGGGAGCAGGGAAAACTCTCACTGTTAGCTGGAGGAAACCTACAGTGACACAAGCACTCCAGAGAGTGATTTGGTAATAACTTGTAAAGTTGAAAATGTGATTATCTTATAACCCAGTAATTCCATTTTAGGTATATTTCTTAGAAAACTTCTCACATTGTGTCTAAGGAGGCACGTATAAGCATGTTCATTGCAAAGTTAGCACACACACACAAAAAACTGGAAATGATTTAAATGTCCATAAATAGGGGAATGGAAAATACAGTGTGTTATTTCCATGGGATAGAATACTCTACAGCAATTAAGATGAATGAATTTTATCTGTATGTACCAAACAAGGCTAGATTTTCAAAAACACAATATGGAGTTTAAAAATCAAACTGAAGGATGATAAATTCAGTGTGAGATGTATATATATATATATTTTTTTTTCTTAACAGTGTGATATATGTATATATATATATATATATATATATATATATATTTAAAGACACCAAACAATATTATATATTAGTGGATACATTGATTTGTAAGGTATGAATCCATGGATGGAAACAAACACACATAGAAAACAAACGTATGGTTACCAAAGGGGAAAGGGGGGTGGCGGGGGGAGGGATAAATTAGGAGTTTGGGATTAGCAGATACAAACTACCATATATAAAATAGATAAACAACAAGGACCTACTGTAGAGCACAGGGAACCATACTCAATATTTTGTAGTAATCTATAAGGGAAAAGAGTCTGAAAAAGAATGTGTGTGTGTATAATGAATCTCTGTGCTGTACACCTGAAACTAACACAATATTGTTAATCAACTATACTTCAATTAAAAAAAAAAACTAGGGCTTCCCTGGTGGCGCAGTGGTTGAGAATCTGCCTGCCAATGCAGGGGACACGGGTTTGAGCCCTGGTCTGGGAAGATCCCACATGCCACGGAGCCACAACTACTGAGCCTGCGCGTCTGGAGCCTGTGCTCCGCAACAAGAGAGGCCACGACAGTGAGAGGCCCGCGCACCACGATGAAGAGTGGCCCCCACTTGCCACAACTAGAGAAAGCCCTTGCACAGAAATGAAGACCCAACACAGCCCCCCCCCCAAAAAAAAACTAAAAAGAAAAAAAAATGGGAAAAAAAGACACTAGGGAGAAGTGGGGACTGAGGCAGGCTGCAGAGCACAGGCACTGTCCACAAGCATAGCTGCTGCTCAGCCCCAGCCAGCTGCTACCCTGCAAGAAGACAGGCCCAATATCTTCAGAGCTTCAGATATTTTAAGAGAAGCCGAAATTCAGGTTTATATGTGAAATCTCCTGATATTTATTATTTGGATACTAAGCGTCAAAATTTTCAACAATGTTGCAGCCCAAATAAGATTCTTACATGGGCTGTTTGGCCCCAGGGCTGCTGATGGGTTTGCAAGGCATCCTGGAGAGACATCTCCAGGCCTCTCGGAGGACCAGCCTGGGACCATCAGCCTTATTTGGGAATGTTTCCCCAACGGCCTCCACGTGTAGACACCTGGCACCTAGCAGGTGCACAATGAATGTCTGTTGAAACAGTCAAGTTCCAGGGTTGGGAAGGAGGGAACTGTAAATGAGGCACCCCACCTTTGTCCCCCTCCCCACATCTCCCGGGACTCTGACTGAGGCCTGGAGACTTCAGGTTTGCCAGCTGTCACTCAGATGTAGTTTAGTGCTTTGTGGGAGCAAAGCCACGTGCCAGTATCCCTGAGCTCCCGGGATGTGGTTTGGGTGATGTAAAGCATTGCTCTCCAAGCTAGCTCACTGGACCAGCATCCTCAGCATCACCGGGGAGCATGTTAGAGATACAGAATCTCAGGCCCCATCCCAGACCCACTGAATTTGACCCAGCATCACAAGAAACCTCCAGAAAACCCTAGGTGACTCTCATGTCCATTACGGGCTGGGAGCACTGGGGCAAGCTGCTGTTTGGCACTTGGGCTCTGGAGTAAGGCTCGCTGGTTCAGATCCAGGTCCTTGGGGAAGTTGCCTGACTTCTCTGTGTGTCTCAGTTTCCTCGAGAGAAAAATGCTGTGCCTGGCACACAGCAAGCCCTCAGCGATGCCAGCTCTGGAAATGTGGTCCTGGCAGACAAGTGAAAGGGGGTGCAGGGGCCTCAGAGGAGGGTATGTCATCTCTGGCCAGTGAGAGCCTGAGCAGCTGTAGGCAAGCATTAGGAATTTGTGTGGCCTCTCGACAAATACCTATGTCTGGACCAAACACTGACAATAGGAGAAGGCCAGGCATTCTAGGAAGGGGAGATTGAGGGTGCAGGAGAGCCTTGGGGATCTGGGTTCAGAGTGTAAATAGAGTGTCAAATAGAGAATAGGCAAGGGCTGGGACCATATGACATCACACTGAGAGGGAGGGGGGCGACCATGGGAAAATGGGACCGAAAAGCTTTGTGGGGCGGGGGGCCGTGGTGTTGGAGGGAGGAGGGTACACAGTGGGTAACCTGAAGGGTTTTGAGCAAAGGAGCGAGACAATCAGAATGACGCGATGAAAGAGGGGTTTTAAAAATCCATCTGCCCCCCCCACCCCGCATTTGCAGTCAGGAGATTATGTACGTGCACAGATCACGGAGAAAAGCTTAGAAGGGCATGCACCTAAACGTGATTGTCTCCGAGTGGTAAGATCACTAGGATGTTTTATTGTCTTCTCCTCACTCATCTGTATTTTCTAATTTTTCTGCAAAGGACATGCATCACTTGCATAATTAAAAAAGCAATAAAAGCTGTAAATAATTAACATGCTCTCTCTTCAGGACTTAAACTGGATGGATGTGTTTTCAACTCAGTTATTTCGAATATTTGCTGGATGCCTGGCCTTAAAAAAGGCACCACTGAAAAACACACAGCCGGTAGACTGATGGGGAAACACATTGAGTCCTTTAACCGTGAAACTCTAGACCCCAGTTCCTAACCAGGACTCTGTCTCTCTCTCTCCCTGGAACACAGAGATGCCTTTTGAATCCCTTGTGAAGTTTTCCTTGGGGGTTTATTGAAATCGCAGTTTGCAGTTCCTGACACTGTGGGCACACGGGGAAATGACAGAGGTGGCCACACACCCTACCTTCTGGAGCAGATGCTCAGTTGTTTCTGCTTGCTGCTCCCACGAGGCATCTTTGTCCTCCTATGAGGCCATCCTTTCTTCCGTTCTGGCTCAGACATCCAGTCCTGGGATGGCATCCCTGGGGCTGTTGGGTCGGAGAGCTGAAAATACCAGGCACGCTGGCGTCATATTGCTCACAGCCCTCATGGTGGGAACAACACAGAAGGGTTCTCTCTCTGCAGACAGGATGCCTGTCTGGGGAAATCGGGCATCGAAATGCTGCATTGCCAAATGGTCTGCGCATTGCTGGGCAGAACCTTCTGGAATCCTGCCTGGGCTGGATCCACAGAAGAAAAAGCCCAGACCTTTGGTGATGACTGGAGGTCTAGGGAACACCGTGGCCAGCTCCTTTCCCTCCTCCAGGAATGCCCACACCCAGTACCTGATGGCCTTGTGGAGGAAGGAGGCTAAGCTGGGCCTTGGATTCGCCCTCTCTCAGGCCCAGCACATTCTTTCTTAACCCCCCACTCTCGGGATGAAGGCAGTGTTACCATGAGAACAGCCTTCAAGCTCTGGGACACAGACCCTGTTGTTCCACACGATTAAGTTACAACTGAGGCTGCAGGATCCTCTTCAGTCCCCCTGGCCCAGGACATCCCAGAGCAGGACAACACCCTCAATTATACAATCCAGATGCATGGAGTCGCTCTCAAGATGGGACTACAGGGACTTCCCTGGCGGTCCAGCGGTTAAGACTCTGCGCTTCCAAGGCAGGGGGTGCAGGTTTGATTCCTGGTGGGGAAATAAGATCCCACATGCCACGAGGCACGGCCCTCCCCCCCCAAAAAAAGATGGGACTATACATTTATTTAATCACCAGTGAGAACTCTTTAGAGCACCCAGCTCCTTTCCCGTTTTGCCACTGCTCCCAGGAAACTCAGGGGTAAGTTGAATCTGACCATAGCAGCTATTTTCTCTGGAGTCCCTGGTATGATAACTATCTCCTTCTAAGAGTTTTTGTCTGGAGTCTATCTCTCAAAAAGGGTTTCTGATTTATAAGCTCCCCTGACCAGCGTTTCATTTTTACTGTTTGCCTCTGCTACCAGGAAGCTCAGCGTTAAGGTTTATGTCAAGTTATGGAAAATCTCACCCGGAGTCTTGGGTACAGTCATTCTGTCCTTTGAAACTACTTTTTTCATGATTTTCTTTTGTTTTATTTTACATGTTGCACCTTTTTTCTCTCCCTTGGGAGCAGGCTGAGAAGATGTTATAATGGACAGCAGATGCTACACAGGATGGCTTCATACTTTTCCTCCATCGCTACAAGTCCTGCCTGCCAAGCATCCTCCCTCAGCCCCCAGGGCCCTGGGACAAAGCTGGGTATTACCTTCAATGTCTGCGTCTGCCCTCCTCCTCCAGGGCTTTTCCTGGTCCATCCTCCAGACACTGCTTTGCTGGCCGGCTGGGCGTCAGGACCCTCACCCGGGAGGCTGCCAGCAGGGAAATGCAGCGCCAGGTGCACGGAAGCGTCCTTTTCCTTCTGCTCCAGCGGCAGAGGGAGGCTGCGGCTCAGGCAACACCAAGTGAGCCGGGGCTCAGCCCTCAGCGAGGGGAAAGGCCCCTGGGCCCTGCAGCTCCCGGGGGTCTCCACGGGCGCACACGAGGCCAGCTCAGGCCAGCCCGGGGGTGGGAGGGCCGAGAGGGAGGGGCCAGGCTGGCGGGAGCAACCGGCACTGAGCCCAGCTAGTGGCCCTGAAGGAGGGCCCCGCGGGGCACTCTCGGGAGGCCTCCCCAGCTCCCCAGTGCATTCCCAGGGATGGAGGACGCCCCCAGAGGGCCTGGCCCGCACCCAAGTGTCGCTGCTGCAGACTTGTGGGGTGTCATGGGTCCTACTCCTCAAAGAGTCACACGTTGGCGTGGGCGGGAAGGAGGCTGCCCCCCTGGGGACCCCAGCTGCTGGGGTGCCAGTGTCCAAGCCTCCTTTCTCCTCTCCCTGCACCCCCTTTCTCCTGTCGCACGGCGTGGACAAGCTGGGGTCCTCCCCGAAGCTGTCTGCTCCACCAGGGGCCTGGCCTGAGGTTGGGCTGGGAAGCAGGGGTGCCTCCAGCCCTGACTCCATAAAGGATGCCCGTTCCTCAGGTCCCTCTCTCCTGCAGAGAAGGCCCCGGCCTTGGTCCGGCTTCTGGGGGACGAGCGGTGAGTGACGGGTCTCTCCCTGGGGTAACTTGAGGAGGTATTGTGGGGGGAAGGCCACGTCCACTGGGGCAGCGAGGACACTGGGGGCCCGAGGCTGCGAGACCAGCTGGGAGGGACACCCGGGGGCTGCAGCTGTAGCACGCGGCCGAGGCTCCATGTCCCGAGGCCCTGCCCGCCTCAGGGCCCCAGCCCTGCCCCTTGCTATGCAGTTGCCACCTCCAGGCAGCCCCCCTGGCTTTTCCCCCGGGTCACTGTCCTGTTTCTGAGGGGGCGGGGAGGCAGCCTGCATGGGGCCCCCCGGGGTCTCTCCTCCTGCTCCCAGGGGCTCCTGGCAGCTTAGCGCCTCCACCTTCAGCTTCTTCCTCTCCGAGGGGAGCTTGTCCTCTGTGGGCTGGGGCTCCCCGGAGCTCCCGCCCGGCCGGCTCGGGACCAGGTGGACCTGCTGACAGGTCTCCTTGGCGTCCCCTCCGCCACCCCGGGTGCCACCTTCCAGCTTGGGGTCCGGCAGACCCCGCCCGGGAGCCTCTAGGTCACCTCCTTTGGGAGGACTGGGTGCCGGCAGCAGCTGACACCCCAGCTCCAGCCTCCCATCTGGGGGAAGCAGAGTGCTCTTGCTGCCCAAGCAGAGGGGTCCTCCGCAGCTGAGGGCGGGGCGTGAGGCAGCCCTGTGCACACGGGCCTGGTCCCTGCCTCCGGCTCTGGCCACCGTCTCCCTCTGCTTGGGGGGCTCAGTCACCAAGAGGCCCTCCCGGGCCGGTGGGCTTGCGCAAGGTGCTGGCCTGGCCTGCACGGCAGTGTCCTCGGGGCCCGGGGGCCTCCTCCCGTCCTGGGAGGGGGCTGCACGTCCGCCACCCCCTGCATCCTGCTGGAGAGGACGGTCCAGCTCGACCCCACCGCCCGCTGGGACCTCCCTAGCCTTCTTGCCTCCGTGGTGGCCGGCTTTCGTCTTCTGGTAGATGCTCTTGAACGTGTCCTTCCCGTACACCTGCCACTTCTCCTGGGAGAACATCTTCGGCCTCCTCTGGCTGCGTGGCTTACCAGCCGCCTGGCCCTGGCTGGCCTGTCCCTCCCCCGCAGCCAGTCTCTTTCCATCCGGGTCCTCCGCCGGGGCCGAGGCGTCTCCCGTCGGGGGACACGGCAGGTCCTCCACCGCAGCCTGTCTGACCAGGGCCCGGGGGTGACCGCCAGGGACAACGGCCAGTCGGGCGGGGGCAGGCCTAGGGCTCAGAGGCTTCTGCCTCCGGGACCAGGCGTCCCGGGGGTCCGGCGGCTCCGGCCACATCCCCGTGCCCTCGACAAAGGGCAGCGAGTTGCTCCTGGTGACAGGCACACATTCGGTGCCGGTGGAGAGCTGCGTGGGGACCGAGTGGAAGAAGAGGGGCCGCGCCCTGTCCGGGGGTGCGCAGGTGGAGCGCGCGGCGCGGAGGGCGGCAGGCGTCCTCCTGGGCTCCGGCGGCCGCAGGTCGAAGTGGAAGGAGTCCTTGTAGGTGTAGGGCATGGGCAGGTCGATGCTGCCCTGCTTGGACAGGACCGTCTTGCGGGGCCGCACGTGGGCCAGCTGGGGGTCGTCCACCACGGCCTGGTTGTGAGAGATGAGCCTGGCGATGCGCTCCTCCAGCCGCCTCTTTTCCAGCTCCAGGACGGCCGCTCGCTCCGCGCGCCCGGGCCCCGGGCCTCCCTCGCCCTCAGACTCGGCGCTGTGCTCGGACAGGCTGTGCAGGGGGCTGCCGGTGGCCGGCGGCTGCTCTGCGCTGTCCGAGCGGGACAGGTAGCCCGAGTCGGTGCTCTCGCACTTCCGCAGCCGACCCTCCGAGGGCTTGGCATCCCCGGGCTTCTCCACCTGCTGCTGCTGCAGCACGGAGCCCGGCCTGCTGGCCGTCGGGGACCGCTGCTCAGGCAGCTTCCGCCTCGACTGCGAGCTGGCCAGCGGGAGCCCGGGGGCAGAGTCTGCAGGGGCCTCCCTGACATCGAACGTGGACCCTGGACAGGCAACAGCGTCCAACTTCAGGTCCAGGTTCTTGGCAACCGGGGACAGATGTGCCTTAGGCAGCAGGCAGTGCCCAGCGGCCTGGGCGCCCGGAGAAAGGGGTCTCTCTGATCGTGCCCCGTGGGTCCCAGAAGGCACTCCGGCCTTGTCCCCTTCCTCCGAGAGGCTGCTTCCCCCGCCGTCCGACTCCAAGGACAGCCTGGAGTTGTTGAGGTGTGTCTGGGTCCGTCTGTGCTTGTACAAGTTGCTCTGGGTCTTAAAGGCGATGCCGCAGGTGGCGCACGGGAAGGGCCTCTCACCCGTGTGGGAGCGGATGTGCTTCTCCAAAACGCTGGGCTTCAGGCAGTCCCGGCCACAGTGCGGGCACAGGTACTTGCCGGCGTTGCGCACCTTGCCGGGGCTGCCCAGCGTGGGCCCCAGGCCCGGTGACAGGATGGGCAGGGCACCCACGAAGCTCACGGCGAGCGCTGGGCCCGCTGGCTTCCCCACCTGGGTGGGGCCGGGCCCTTCAGGCTGCAGCAGGGGGCTGAGAATGAAGGGCACACTGGCCCCGTCCACGCTGCCTGACATGAGGGGGGCACGCGGCTGGAGGCCCCCCGGAGGCACTGTGTGGTACAGGGGGATGGGCAAGGCCTTCAGGAAGAGGGTGGGGGCCAGGCCCTGCTCTGGGGGCAGGATGATGGGGCCCAGGGTCAGGTGAGGCGAGGCCTGCCCACCTGGGGCCCTTGTGGGGCCAGAAGCAGGAGCTGGCTGGTCCCTGGCAGGTGAGGCAGGGCAGGTGACTTCTGGCACCTCCATCCCACATCGTCTGGGTGGCCCAGGATGCCGGGCAACCTGTGAGCAACAACCAAACTTTACTATGGGTAACTCTCTTCTCTCATTATGCAGTAAACTCTTCCCTACCCCCCATCAGGCATTTCGTCACCTCCACTGAAGCCACAACAATCCCCCAAGAAAAATACCCTTATCCCCATATAAGGAAAGGGGAAACTGAGGCTCAGAGAGTGGAAGTGACTTGTCATGCAGCTGATATGTGGCAAAGAAAGGTTCAGACCCAGGTCTGTCTCAATCCTATCTCATTTAATACGCCCAAAGGGAATTCTCTTTTTTTTTTTACATCTTTATGGGAGTATAATTGCTTTACAACGTTGTGTTAGTTTCTGCTGTACAACAAAGTGAATCAGCTCTATGTTTACATATATCATCATATCCTCTCCCTCTTGAGCCTCCCTTCCACCCTCCCTATGCCACCCCTCTAGGTCATCACAAAACACCGAGCTGATCTCCCTGCGTTATGCAGCAGCTTCCCACTATCTATCTATTATTATTATTATTATTTTTTGCTCTGTAGCTCCTTTTTTTTTTAATCTTTATTGGAGTATAATTGCTTTGCAATGGTGTGTTAGTTTCTGCTTTATAACAAAGTGAATCAGTTATACATATACATATGTTTCCATATCTCTTCCCTCTTGCGTTTCCCTCCCTCCCACCCTCCCTCTCCCACCCCCCCTCTCCCACCCCTCTAGGTGGTCACAAACCACGGAGCTGATCTCCCTGTGCTATGCGGCTGCTTCCCACTAGCTATCTACCTTACGTTTGGTAGTGTATATATGTCCATGCCACTCTCTCACTTTGTCACAGTTTACCCTTCCCCCTCCCCATATCCTCAAGTCCATTCTCTAGTAGGTCTGTGTCTTTATTCCTGTCTTACCCCTAGGTTCTTCATGACATTTTTTTTCTCTTAAATTCCATATATATGTGTTAGCATACGGTATCTGTCTTTCTCTTTCTGACTTACTACACTCTGTATGACAGACTCTAGTAATGTATATATGTCAATGCTACTCTCTCACTTCTTCCCAGCTTCCCCTTTCCCCCCACACCGTGTCCTCAAGTCCCTTCTCTACATCTGCGTCTTTATTCCTGCCCTGCCACTAAGTTCATCAGTACCGTTTTTTTTTAGATTCCATATATATGTATTAGTACACGGTATTTGTTTTTCTTTCTGACTTACTTCACTCTGTATGACAGACTCTAGGTCCATCCACCTCACTACAAATAACTCAGTTTCGTTCCTTTTTATGGCTGAGAAATATTTCAAAGGGAATCCTTTTTTCGGGGGGGGCATCTTCTTTTTTAACATCTTTATTGGAGTACACTTGCTTTACAGTGGTGTGTTAGTTTCTGCTTTATAACAAAGTGAATCAGTTATACATATACATGTGTCCCCATATCTCTTCCCTCTTGCATCTCCCTCCCTCCCACCCTCCCTATCCCACCCCTCTAGGTGGTCACAAAGCACCGAGCTGATCTCCCTGTGCTATGCGGCTGCTTCTCAAAGGGAATTCTTGATTCTTCCCCTGCACACAGGTACATGGCAGGCTTGTCACCATTGTCCCCCGACACCCAGCACAGTGCCCTGTGCAGAGGAGACACTCAGAAAATGTGCTGACTTCATGAAAAAGAAAAATCGTGTAGCTCAGCAAGGTCCTCAAAGTCCACAGTGATTCCATGAGCTGGGGCAAGTCCCTTTCCTCAGATGGGACTCAGTTTCCAGGTCTGTAAAATGGGCACCTCCCTAGGGCCCTTCCCACTCTGGAGTTCTGAGTCTCTGCTATTAGATGAGGACCATAAGGAAGAAAACTGACCTGAGGGGACACTTACTAGATTGAGCAAATGAAAATACAAGATTCCTAGATAAATTAGAATTTCAGATAAACAATGCATACTTCCTTAGTATATGTATGTCCCAATTCTTGTATGGGTCTTACTTACACTAGAAAATTATGCATTATTTACCTGGAATCAAAATGTAACTGAGGGGACTTCCCTGGTGGCACAGTGGTTAAGAATCCGCCTGTCAATGCAGGGGACACAGGTTCAATCCCTGGTCCAGGAAGATCCCATATGCACAGAGCAACTAAGCCCGTGCGCCACAACTACTGAGCCTGTGCTCTAGAGCCCATGAGCCACAACTACTGAGCCCACATGCCACAACTACTGAGGCCCACGCACCTAGAGCCTGTGCTCTGCAACAAGAGAAGCCGCTGCAATGAGAAACCCATGCAAAGCAATGAAGAGTAGCCCCCAGTTGCTGCAACTAGAGAAAGCCCACGTGCAGCAACGAAGACCCAATGCAGCCAAAAATAAATAAATAAAATTTTAAAAAATGTAACTGAGCATCCTGTATTTTATCTGGCCACCCCAGCAGGAAAAAAAACACTTCTTTAGCTTCAAGATCAGTCTTCGGTCTCTGCTCAAAGGTGGGGCTTCCAAAGCTCCTCCAAACCCGACAGAGACACAGTTGGTTCCCTCTCAGCCAGGGGTAACAGCTGGGCAAATGCTAGGTAAGGGAACAAGAAAGACCCAGCCATGCTCTTCCAACTGTGGGAGGGAAAGCCAGATGCAATGAGAAAATGTGAACAGGCCCATGGCTACAGAATTGGGGGCCTCCAGACCCTACACCCTCTGGTGCCCATCCCCCAGGGGCTCCATTGGTTGAGTTCCACTTCAACCAATCCCCAGCTTAGCTCCTCAAGAAAAACAAATCCAAATTCCAGCCTTAGCAGCAAGGCTGTTCAAGCAGGGAAAGGTAGAAGTCATGGCAGCTCATACCAGCTCACACTGGCTCACAAGAGCTGATTGTTAACTTTTCAGAAATTTTGCAAGCTAGTTGTTAAACGTGACCATAATTAAAAGTTAAATTATATAGACTTACAATTCGATAAATTATATTAAAAACAAAGTTACTACAACTGGATATTCACATGCAAAAGAATGAAGTTGAATCCCTACCTCACACCACATACAAAACTTGACTCAAAGTTGATCAAAAACCTAAATGTAAGAGCTAAAACTACAAAACTCTTAGAAGAAAACATCGGAGTAAATCTTCATGACCTTGGATTTGACATTAGATTCTTAGATATGACACCAAAAGCAAAAGCAATTAAAAGAAAAAGATAAATTGGACTTCTTCAAAATAAAAAAACCTTTCGTGTATCAAAGGACACTATCAAGAAAGTGAAAAGACAACTCACAAAATGGGAGAAAATATTTGCAAATTGTATACATGATAAATCCAGAATATATAAAGAACACTTCTAACTCAATAACAAAAAGACAACTCAATTAAAAAATGAGTAAAGGACTTGAATAGACATTTCTCCAAGGCAGATATACAAAGTCCAAAAACACATGTAAAGATGTTCAGTGTTATTAGTCATTAGAAAATGTAAATCAAAACCACAGTATGACTTCACATCAACTAGCATATTAATAATAGTAATAAACTGAAAATAACCAATGTTGGTAAGGATATGGAGAAATTTGAACACTTAACCACTGCTAGTGAGAATGTAAAATGATGCAGCCACTGTGGAAAACAGTTTGGCTGTTCCTGAAAAAGTTAAACATGGAACTACCACATGACCCAGAAATTCCGCATCTATGTATATACCCAAAAGAATTGAAAATAGGTATTCAGATAAAGACATGTACATAAATGTTGATAACTGCACAATACAAAAGAGCCAAAAGGTGGAAACAACCCAGATGTCCATCAACTGATGAATGGATAAACAAATTGCAGTCTATCTGTACAATGAGAGGTTATTTAGCCATAAAAAGGAATGACGTATTTATACAGGCTACATCATGGACGAGCCTTGGAAACATGATGCTGAGTGAAAGAAGCCAGTCTCAAAAGGCCACACTGTATGATTCCTTTTACATGAAAAACCCAAAAGAGGAAAATTCATTCACACAGGAAACAGATGACAGTGGTTGCCAGGGGTGGAGAGGGAGAGGGAGGCGTGAATGCCTAACTGGGAACAGAGCTTCCTTTATGAAAGGAAGTGATGAAAATGTTCTGGAACCACATGCAGTCAGTAGTTGCACAACATTATAATGTACTAAATGCCACAGAATTGTACACTTTAAAATAGTTAAAATGGTGACTTTCATGTTATGTGAATTTTATGTCAGTAATAGAAAAGGAACTAAATACACCAAGCTTATCACTTACTAATTATTTTATTACATCTTAGCATGATCAATGCTCTGGACGTGACTCACGTGGATTGCGTTGGGATGGTGGAAATACTTTGTAACACGGTGGCACTCCACATCTCCACCTCTTGCCAATTTTAGGTTCAGTAACGTCACGTTCATAGTTTGCGATTGGCCATGGTGGGAGTATTTACACCACAGAAATTGGCAAATGCTACAGTCAGTCCTTTTTTTCTTTTTTATCCCAAGACCATCATTCCCATTCTCTGTTCCTCATAAACCTGTCTACATTAGAGATCTCACAGATCTGAGACCTTATAATTTTATAAGGAAAGATTTAAAGACAGAAATCCCTAGAGATGGGTAGGAGCTATTAGAATTCCTAAGCACTGATGTGAATGGAAGACAAGGCTTCCCTCAAGCTGAGAAAGTTCGAGATGCTTCCCAGGGGAACCATCAGACCCACCTTCCTGTCCCTGCTCACCAGGCTTGCTGGTGGACACCCCTGAGACCCAGCTGCCAGGTCACTTGGGCACAGCTCCTGGAAGGATCAGATGAAATAACGTGTGAGAAAACACCGAGGGTGGCGTCAGGCACGGAGGAAGTGCTTGGCTCAGTTGAGTTTCCAGTGATACGCCATAATATTTTGAACTATTAACTAGCGAATCCTCCCCACCCCACCTTCCCTCCTACCCCTTGTCTTTTCCCCATCCGTCAATGCAGCTGGCTCCCTTCAGTGCCTCCGGGAAGGGATGCCGTTCTCAGGTGCAATTCCCAAGAAAGAAGGTCATTATAAGGATTCTATCTGGGAGGTGATTTCAGGCAATGCTAGCAGGGGGGCGGGAAAGCTGGGGTGAAGGACGCTTTAAAGAGTGTGTCATCAAGCCAGTCCCCACCGAGGGCAGCTGGAGCTTACTAAACTCGGCTGGGGACCAAGAGATCACATAGAACACGTTCCCCCACAGGGGACTGAGGGAGCAATGGTGTGCTGGCATGTGCTGCTGGCCAAGGGGACACACCCAGCGGGCTCTGTGGCCCCAGAAAGTCTCATGCCCAGCAATGCTGCCTGCAGCTTGTTCCAAAATGGTAAAATGCAGAGGGGGATTGATGGGCAGGGCCTCCACTGAACTTGCTGTGGCAGAAACAGAGTAAAGCCTTGTGAATTCCAAAGCCCTAAACCCTAAGGGGAATCTGAGGAAGACCGGCCAGTCTTCCCCATCCTCGGGTTGGGAGGAGGTGGGAGGGAAGAGAGTCGGAGGGAGGCGACGAGACCCTCCAGCTTTGGCTTCAGAGGGGACTTGGGTAGAGAGAAGACCTGGGACCCCCATTCCTCGGGGCAGTCGGGAGAGCCCCCGCCCCCGGGACAGAATAGCAATAGCCCGAAGCCCATGTCCAGGAAGGAGGGAGGGAGGAAGCCCCCAGGGTTCTGTGCCCAGAGCCGGTGCAGCTCAGGATGAATCCCAGAGCACCCAAGAGGGGTCTGAGAGTGCCCGAGAAAATGGGTCAGACCAAGGGTAATGCTGCAGGAGGGGTGACTCAGCGTGGAGCTTGGGGAACTGGGGGCTGAGCACCACCTGTCCCCCGAAAGAAGCCCATCCTCAGGGGAGAGAGAAAAGAATCCCAGAACTGACTGCCTCAGGGTGGGAGGAGCGGGGGCTTCAAAATAGAAATTCCAGAAAAAGAGCGTTACATTTCTGACACACCTGCCACGATGATTATTTTTCTCTCTCTGCAGCCTGTTCTGTGATCACAGCAAAATCGATGCCTTTTAGCAGCAGCTGATCGCTGACTGGGAGGCAGCAAGCCCACCAGCACCTTCCTGGGGGATATGGCACTTTTCCTGGGAGAACCTCAAAGGGCTGCCACTGATGATTCTCACTCTGAACCAGGGAGGCGGCAAGTTGTCTCATCCCCATCGAGCAGGGGGGAAAGTGAGGGTGGGCGCACCAGGGAAGCCTCTGAGAGGACCACCTGTTCAGCGAGACCCACTGCCAAGCGCTGTCCCCGCTCCCGGTCGCCATCACGAGGGTCCACCCTGCAGATAGCTCATCGGACCTCTCGCTTCCTCCCTCTGCCATGCGTGGGCTCCCCACTCCCCGACACCTCCCCCCCCAAAGCTATGTTCTTCTGAGAGAGTGTGCCACCCCATGGGGAGGGAAAGTGACTATTTCCAAAGCCCCCTTTCTTCAAAGCAACCCACGAGGGGGCCTGGGCAAAAAGAGAGCGTGGGAATGCCACAAATAAGTTTTAAAAACTCATGTTTTGGGCCCTGAGAGAGAAGACTATGGAGAATGGATTAAACGTATTCAGCAGATCGAACTTTCCAGAAAGAACGTGGGTGCTGAGACTGTTGTTCTAGTTGCAAGTTTCCCAAACTTCAGTCTGTCCTGCATGCCTGTCAACCGCCGTGCCATGTGTGGGACCACTTGCTTCCTCCCCACCCCTGGGTACCTGGACTAGCATTACGTTAAGAGGGAACTATGGGGCTTCCCTGGTGGCGCAGTGGTTGAGAGTCCGCCTGCTGATGCAGGGGACGCGGGTTCGTGCCCCGGTCCGGGAGGATCCCACATGCCGCGGAGTGGCTGGGCCCGTGAGCCGTGGCCGCTGGGCCTGCGCGTCCGGAGCCTGTGCTCTGCAACGGGAGGGGCCACGACAGTGAGAGGCCCACGTACCGCAAAAAAAAAAAAAAAAAGGGAACTATGTGCATAAGAATGTGAATGTACTTAGCACCACTGAACTGCACTTAATAATGGTTGAAATGATCAATTTTATGTTACGCATATTTTACAACTTTTAAAAATTAGAAAAGGGGGGGCTATATCATTACCCAATTATCCAAAAACTTATTTTCATACAAAAGCCTGCAAACCTGTTTATATCAGCTTTATTCATAATTGTTAAAACTTAGAAGCAACCAAGATGTCCTTCAGTAGATGTGTGAATAAATAAACCATGGTGAACTTCCCTGGTGGCACAGTGGTTGGGAATCCATCTGCCAGTGCAGGGGACACGGGTTCTAGCCCTGGTCTGAGAAGATCTCACATGCCGCGGAGCAACTAAGCTCATGTGCCACAACTACTGAGCCTGCGAACCACAACTACTGAGCCTGCATGCCACAACTACTGAGCCCGTGCTTCACAACTACTGAGCCCGTGTGCCACAACTACTGAGCCTGTGCACCACAACGAAGAGTAGCCCCTGCTCGCCGTAACTAGAGAAAGCCTGCGCTCAGCAACAAAGACCCAAAGCAGCCAAAAATAAATAAATGAATAAATAAATTTATAAAAAATTTTAAAAAAACCATGGTGCATTCAGACAGTGGAATACTATTCAGCATTAAAAAGAAATGACTTTAATTAAAATTTAATTTTAATGACTTAAAAGACTTGGGCTATCAAGTCATGAAAAAACATGGAAGACACTTAAATGCATATTATTAAGTGAAAGAAGCCAATCTGAAAAGGCTGCATACTGTATGATTCCAACTATATAACATTCTGGAAAAGATAAAACTATGGAAACAGCAAGATCAGTGGTTTCCAGGGCTCATCAATTATAACAAAAGTACCACACTAAGAAAAGGGAACCCTCCTACACTGTTGGTGGGAATGTAAATTGGTGCAACCACTATAGAAAACAGTGTGGAGGTTCCTTAAGAAATTAAAAATACAGTTACCATGTGATCCAGCAATCCCACTCCTGGGCATATATCCAGGAAAGACAAAAGCTCTAATTCGAAAAGATACATGCACCACAATGTTCACAGCAGCATTATTTACAATAGCCAAGACATGGAAGCAACCTAAATGTCCACCAACAGATGAATGGACAAGGAAGATGTGGCACATATATACAATGGAATATTACTCAGCCATAAAAAGGAATGAAATAATGCCATTTGCAGCAACATAGATGGACCTAAAGATTATCATATTAAATGAAGTAAGTCAGAAAGAGAGGGACAAATACCATATGATATCACTTATAAGTGGAATCTAAAAAAGAATACAAATGAATCTATACACAAAACAAAAAGACTCACAGACACAGAAAACAAACTTATGGTTACCAAAGGGGAAAGGAGGTGGGGGAGGGATAAATTAGGAGTTTGGGATTAGCAGATACAAAGTACTATATACAAAATAGATAATCAGGGCTTCCCTGGTGGCCCAGTGGTTGAGAGTCCACCTGCCAATGCAGGGGACACGGGTTTGTGCCCCGGTCTGGGAGGATCCCACATGCCGTGGAGCGGCTGGGCCCGTGAGCCATGGCCGCTGAGCCTGCGCGTCCGGAGCCTGTGCTCTGCAACGGGAGAGGCCACAACAGTGAGAGGCCTACATACCGCAAAAAAAAAAAAAAAAAAAAAAAGATAATCAACAAGGACCTACTGTAGAGCACAGGGAAATGTATTCAATATCTTGTAATAACCTATAATGGAAAATAATATATGTATATATCTATGAATCACTTTGCTGTACACCCAAAGCTAACACAATATTGTAAAACAATTATACTTCAATTAAAAAAAGTACCACACTAAATGTAAGACATTAATAACAGAGGAGACTGCATGAGGGGTGGAGGTAAGTGGTGTCTGGGAACTCTCTGTACTTTCCCCTCAGCTTTCTATAAACCTAAACCACTCTAAAAATTGTCTATTAATCTTTAAAATTAAAAAAATCAAAACAATTTTTTTTTAAAGACATATGTGAAAAGACATTTACTCTCACTGGCCAAGAAGTGCAAATTATATACCAAATGCCATGTTTTGCCTCTCAGAGTTAAAAAAAAAACAAAAAAAACCCAACAAATAAATACTTGTAATAACTGGAGGGGAAAAGGGAGGAGGGCTATGTCATTACCAAAAAAAGGGAAGATTCCTATTTTTTCTAAGAATGATGAAAATAAATGTATAATGATTGATCTTTTAAGCTGTGTATCTGTCATATGATCTAGCACAGATGAGCGGTGTGGTCCCATACTTTGGGGAAACATGCCTCTAATTTAAGATCTTGACCTGAGATACCTTCAGGCTAGACCCTCCAGACAGATCCCATCTTCCTCCCTCTGCCCTGTGTTCACAGGGTGTAGCCTCCTGTCCTGTGGTGTCTACACCCACAGGTCAGAGTGAGGAGGGAAGAGAGTCAGGCCAGGGCTGGTTCCAAGGCTGCTCTGTCCGTCTACTCAAGGCCACATTTTTGCCAGGAGACATCCCCCGGTCCCAGTTATGGTTCCCGCCGTCCCCAGTCCTTGGGGTAACACCGCCGCCCCGCCCCCCGCCAGCCCTCACGCCCCGCCCCCCATTAAACTCGCCCCACTTGTGCATCCCACTCGCATGTGCATCAGGCCTGCCAGGCTGCAAAGTGAAATTACCACTTAAATTACGTGCATGGGTGAATTTTCCTGGAAAGCGAGAGTACCTCTGACTTCTGTCGGATTCTCAAGGGTCTGGAAGGGTCCCTGAGAGGGGGACTACCTAGTTCGGGGCATCACATTCCTGAAAGCAGCTCTGGGACCTGACAGGCCCAAACACACATTGGTCCCCACCACTACTTCACCCAAACTCATTCCGCTTGATTTGCTTGAACAAAGTGAGATAAGGGAACGGGCCAGAGTTTACAAACAAAAACACACCGTGCAGAAGGCTTGTGCGAGTGAATGCAGAAGAGCATCCCGGGCGATGGCCTAATTTTCATACACAAATTACGGGATTTCCCTGTAGACGGTCGATAGCTTTCGGATGTTTGGAAGAAAGGGCGGCTTTGGCAGATGGGAGGCAGGGGGGACTCTGCTCTGGTCCGCTGTCCCAGGGGCTGGGGACGCCTCGGTTGAAGAAGGAAACCCCCTCCAGGTTCACCTTCCAGTTTGACCACTTACCCCCGTGTGGCTTCTGCAAGTTCTTTTAACTTCAGATTCTCATTTGTAAAGTGGGGGTGAGGGGTGGGATCAAGGAGGATTAAACGGACACCATCTACAAGCACTTGTCACAGCATCGGAGCGAAATGGGGGCAGTCGCCTGCAAAGTATTCATAGGCTTCTCTTTTTTCCTTTTCTAAGTTAATCAGTGTCACCTTGGGCAGCCCGAGGCAATTATCTGCCCAAAGAGAAACCGAGAATTTTTACAGGTTCAGAGCAGACGTGGCTGAGCCTCACATAGCGCCTACCACGTACCATGTGTCACTGTGCAGAAGGCTCGACATACACAAGTCATCTAACCCACACAGCGACCCCATCACGTAGGCGCTGTTACTGTTCCAACGAGGCGAGGCAGGCGCTGAGAGCTGGAGAGATATGCTCAGGGTCAAGTGGTGGGGGAGGTATACCCCTTCCTAAAGAAGGAAGAGAGACACAGAGAACAAGGGAAGATTCAGCTGCCAGCATGCAGAGTAGGACTTCTGGGCAGACCGAAACCCTGAGAGCAGATATTATTGTCGAGAGTGAAACGTTTTTCAAAATCGCCTTCTCTCTTTGCTTAATGCTTCAGGCTCCAAGGCAAGACGTGTGTGGGGACTTCTCCTGCAAAACAGAGTAGATGCCCCCTCGTAACAGGGCCACAGCAGAGCTACAGGAGTAGCTGCTCAGAGGTGGAAGGAGGCTGTGATGTAAGGGAAGTGTAGTGGGTTGAATCGTGTCCCCCAAAAGCGTAGGTCTATGTCCTAATCCCTTCTCCCTGTGCATGTGACCTTATTTGCAGTTAGGGTCTTTGCAGAGGTCATCAAATTAAAGATCTCAGAAAGAGATCATACCATATTTAGGGTGGGTTTTAAATCCAACAACCAGTGTCCTTATAAGAAGAGAGAGGACACGGACGTACAAGAGAGACGGCCATGCAAAGACCCATGTGACCACGGAGGCGGAGATTGGAGGGATGCATCCACAAGCCAAGGAACACCTGGAGCCATCAGAAGCTGGAAAATGCAGGAAGGATCCTTCCCTGGAGCCTTCAGAGGGAGCATAGCTCTGCCTACACTGTGATTTTGGACTTAGAGCCTCCAAAAATGTGAGAGAGTCCATTTCTGTTGTTTTAGCCTCCCAGTTTGAGGGACTTTGTTACAGCATCCACATGACACTAATAGAGGAAATGAAAGAAAATGCTGCTATTTTTATAGCCTGGAGAGATGATGAGGAGGGGACCTGCCAGAGGAAGAAGGCAAACGGGAAGATCACATTTCAACCAAGAAAGGAGAAGGTGTAAGTCAGGGCAACACCAGGGCTGTCCCCCACATCCACCTTGAAGTGCTGTAAAGAGATGGCTGGAGCAAGGCCAGGTCCTGCACAGAGAGACCCCCTCGGGCTGAGCTGTCCTGAGCCCCGACAGGTCCTCCCGTGGCCTGTGGGGTCTGGCTTGGAGCTCGCAGAGTGCTGGGAAGGGACACCTAGAAGGAGGAATAGCTCTGTAATGAGAGCCCCCGAGAGGACCCAGTGGACCGCCAGATGCCATCTTGAAGACATGGGGGTGGGGAGGGGGTAATCAATTTGTTGCCTGCTTCAGTAGTTCATTCCTTTTGTTGCTGAGTAGTATTCCCGAATGTGTGTGTGTGTGTGTGTGTGTGTGTGTGTGTGTGTACGCGCGCCGCAGTTTGTTTATTCACTTCCCTCCGTGCTGGGTGGTGTCTGATGAGGCTGCGTGGAGTGCTAGCGTGTTCACCACCACTCAGCAGCAATGAGGCCAGTCCTGTCCATGGGGTCAGTGGAAGCCACGTGGGGAGCAACAATCCGGCCTCCTATTTCCCCCGGAGATACCAGTGATGGCCGAGTGGGGAGCCAGAACTACCACCACATGAAGCAGTGATGAGGAGCTCCCCCTTGGGGTCAACAGAGACCGAGTGGGCAACCTGGACTTCCATCCACCCTCTTCCCCTGCTGAGCAGCGTCAAAGGAAGCCAACAAAAACAGAAGGTTTAATCCATCCAGACTCTCATAACATAGTACCCAAAGTGTTCAAGTTTCAATCAAAACTCACTTGGGACTTCCCTGGCAGTCCTGTGGTTAAGACTCCGAGCTTCCACTGCAGGGGGCGTGGGTTCAATCCCTGGTCGGGGAACTAAGATCTTGCAGCACGGCCCCCAAAAAAAAAGGAAAAAGAAAAAACAACAAACAACTCACTTCTCATACCAGGAAGATGTCAAACTGAATGAAAAAAGATAATGCATAGATACCAACATCAAGATGCAAGAGGTGTTGGGATTATCTGACCAAGATTTTAGAGCAGCCGTCATAAAATTGTCGCCATGAATACTTACAGATATGCTTGAAACAAATAAAAATAGTCTCAGCAAAGAAATCAAAAGTAAAAGAACAACCAAATGGAAATTTTAGAAATGAAAAATACTGTAACCAAAATTTTTAAAACTCAGTGGATGCACTCAACAGCAGAATGGAAGGGACAGGAAAAAGAGCCCGTGAACCTGAAACTAGAGCAATAGAAATTTCCCAGTGTGAACAACAGAGAGAAAATAGGCTGAAAAAAATGAGCAGAGCCTCAGGGACCTGTGAGGTTAACAAAAGGTATAACATTCACACCATCTGGGTCCTGGAAGGAGACGAGAAAAAGGACTGGGATAAAACAATACTCAACGAAATATGGCTGAAAACTTAAATTTGGCAAAAGACATAAACCCATGGAATCAGTATGCTAGTGGACCCCAAACAGGATAAACCCAAAGAAATCCTCACCAAAACACATCGTAGTCGAACTTCCGAACTCTTAAGGCAAAGAAAAAATTCTTCAAAGCAGTGAAAGAGAAAAGACACCCTTCCTATAGGAAAAACAAATCCTAATGCCAGCAGGTTTCCCATCCAAAACTTGGGACCAGAAAGAAGTAGCACAACATTTTTCAAGGGCTTAAAGAAAAGACCTGTCAACTGCAAATTCTATATCTGGCAAAAAGATTCTTCCTGAATGAAGGGGAAATCAAGGCATTCTCAAATTAAAAAAAAAAACAAAAAGAGAAAATTTGTCACCAGCAGGAATGGCTAAAGGAAGTTTTCTACATAGAGAGGAAATAATAAAAGAAGGGGGAATTTCCCTGGCGGTCCAGTGGTTAGGACTCTACACTTTCACTGCCGAGGATGCAGGTTCAGTCCCTGGTCAGGGAACTAAGATCCCACAAGCCACGAGGCGCAGCCAAAAAAAAATTTTTTTTTTTTTTTTGCGGTATGCGGGCCTCTCACTGCTGTGGCCTCTCCCGTTGCGGAGCACAGGCTCCGGACTCCCAGGCTCAGCAGCCATGGCTCACGGGCCCAGCCGCTCCACGGCATGTGGGATCCTCCCAGACCAGGGCACGAGCCCGTGTCCCTTGCATCGGCAGGCAGAGTCTCAACCACTGTGCCACCAGGGAAGCCCCCCAAATTTTTTTAAAATAAAAAATAAAATAAGAAGTCATCATAAATTAATGGTGTAATCCATTGTTGTAAAAAATAATAATAATAACAGAAGGACACTTGGAACCTCAAGAAGGAAAAGAATGATGGAAAGAGTAAAAATACAGGAAATACAACATTTCCTTTTGAATTTTCTAAATGGTGTTTGATGGTTAAAACAAAAACACTGTCTAATGTATTTAGAGAAATATTTAAGACAATTATAAGTGGGAGAAGGTAAGAGAGGTAGTTTTTACATTTCACTTCAGTTGGTCATAAAGCAGTGACGCCAATAGACTAGGATGAGTTATGAATCTATAATGTAATACATAAAACAACCACATAATTAATACGAGGATATCCAACAGAGCCTGCCCAACCACAGGCCACAGATGTGATCTCTCTGCAGCCATAGAGCCTCGGGTTGGAGAGGCTGTGGCTGCAGCTTTCTTGACAGCGAAACTAGGACCCTGTGCAGCCAAGGCACATCCCATCTGCGGCTGGGGGCCCACATGGACTGGTTGCTCCCTCTGCAAGCCGAACTTCCCTCCACGCAGCCCATGAGCTTGGAAGGCTTCCGTCCCCACTGGCATCCGGACTCCCAAGGCATGCCCACGTCCCCTGCTGTCCACTGTCTGCTTCCTACCCCCACTCCAGAGGGTTGCCCATTGTGTGCCCAGTGATTCCAGACCAGCTCCAATCTGGCTAACCCAGCCACCCTCTCTGCTATTTGGTGACTAACCCACAGCTTCTCCAATGAAGTCTGAACCCCTTCTGAGTTTGCCCTTTCTTGGGCAGTCTCTCTCAATCCTAGGGACCATACAGAATGTTCTTATGTCTTATAGTTACTCTTTTATCACAGTTAATCAGTCTTATCCTAAACTTCCCCAGTGTAACTGACTATGTGATTTCTATCTCCTGATTAGATACAAATACTACAGAATTAGTAATGGGAGGGGTCCCAAGAGATAGATCGGTGAATGTGGGATCTGGGGACTGATTCAGCCATACCCTCGGACTTGAGTGTGATGCTGAGATCCTTGCCAATGAGAAATGGGATGCTGGCCACCCATGACGTACGGTGGCATTGCAATTAATCAAGCCATCACCCGTGGTTTATTGCGATAAAGTGCCGATGGGAGCGCGTGCCTTGGGAACACAAGCTGCATGGCAGTAATGATGACAATCAGGGATGTGGTGTGAGATGAATTTTTTTTTGAGGGCCCTTGAGCACTTAGAGAGAAAATGACAAACCCAGGTCCATTAATTCCCACCTCAAGTCATGATCTGAGAATCAGACAGTTTCCAGGAGAGCCCTGAAAGGATTTCTTATTTCTTGTAGCCACAGGGCTGACTCGGCTGAAAATCAAACACAAAATTTAATGGTGCAAGTTGTTGCATTTAAATGGCAGTTGAATTCATGGCCTCACCAAGTTTCTCAGGTGAAAATGAGGGCATTAGTCGCATAAGAATGAGATCCTGAAACGTGGAATAAGAACATCTTATCGGATCTGGAGAAACTGACAGCATTGACCTCCAAGTCATTCTGAGCTTCTCTGACCAGCAGTGGCTCAGCAGTGGCTTTTCCTCCAGGGTCCAGGAAGACCAGTCTTCCTCAGCTCAAAAACCCCGTGATACCCTCACTTGGGGTAGATGCTTTGAAAGGGGATGCTCCCTCTTCTTAGAACCCACCACAAGCCCCCCACTTTTGCCGTTAGACCCATAACTAGAGCCAAGTGTCAGCCTCATTCAGGGGACAGGTACAGGCTCTAACTCAAGAGGGAATAGCTTATACACCAAAAGAGCTGTAGGTCCTCAATAAGATATATCACCAGGGAATGCATGTGCTGGAATGGTTTCTAAGGGCGTTATACCAGAAAAGGCAGAAAAGAACACCAGCAATCGGGCCACATTTATTGATAAGGGTGCTTATTAGACAATGTATTAGTTGAGCAATGGGATGTGGTTTTCACAGCTTACTTGGTTGGTTAACTGAAACCTGGACCCCATAGTGACCTAGATTTAATGAGGTTAACATGCCAGCGCTTCTCTGGCCTGATGTGGAGGTGAGAATTCAAAGGCTCAGATAACTAGGAAGGCTGGCCTGGATGTACCACGTGCAACATTCAGACCCACCCACCAACTCCTCAACTACAATTCTCAAGAAGACCCAGAAGGCCCTCTCCTCCCTAGGGCATTGAGAAATACTTTAGTGAGGGACACTCGCATCCCTGAAAACCTCTGTGGTTGCTCTTTTTTCAGGCCAAGTATGACTAAGGGATGCCAGCCTTGAGATGGGCTTCCTGATTTCTGTGGGAATCCTGGGAGAGCAGAGGCCAAGAGGCAACACTTAATTGTCAAAGGAAAAGTGGGCACATCGAGCACAGGGCAATAGGAAGGTGCCAGGAGTCAGAATTCTTTGGGTCGCAGAGATCTTTAGCAGTAGCTAATTGACCATGGTGTCCCTAGGGGTAAAATAAGAGGTCACCCCACTAGGATATGGCTTGCTCTACATAACAAGAAACTCTACGTGGCCACTAGTAACCCAACTTGAGTCACCAAAAAAAAAATCACAGCCCTTCATCCAGTTTTCAGACCTAAATCAGTTCACAGACCCAGAGGCCCCTGAAGGAAGGGAAGCCCAGATCCCCTTGATAAAGGTCCCTGCACTATTTCCACAAAGACACACTGTCAATCTTCCTACAGCCTTCCCCAAAGGGACCTATGTGACTGTGATTTGGGAAAAAAAGTAAATACTCAAACCCTCCAGGGATCACTAGATACTCCAAGAGGTAAAGAACCCAGAGCAGCTGAGGTTCTTCCCTAAGGGCAAGGGAAGGAGAAAGTCATGGACATGAACTAGAACCTGTGTCCACTTCCAGAGGCAAGGGCTGGGAGGGCTTTGTGTGCGATGCTACGCATGTTCCAGGAATGAGTTATTGACACGTACCAGTCATTCTCTACTTCCCTCTCCTTCTTCGTATGTTTAAACTTCTACATGAGTTATTGGGGGTTAATTTTACACCTTAGTCTTGAGAGAACAGAATTGTCAGTGAGTCATGGACAAGATTTGAGGGACCATTAATAGAGCCCATGGTGGATACAATGACTGGGGTTTCTCATTGTGAAGAAGAGTGAGAACTTCTTCATTTGTAAGGAGAGATGTATCTGGCTGGGTGGAAACACACAGTTGTTTTGTTGTTTTAAGGAAGTTCCAATGTGTATAAAAGGCTACATGCAGAAGCTGAGCAGCCAAAGGGATAGACTGTGTCAGTTATTTGTTTATTGCCTCTCAGCTCCAAATGCACCCTTCAACATACGCTGTATAATAAACAACACGGGCTTCCCTGGTGGCGCAGTGGTTGAGAGTCTGCCTGCCAATGCAGGGGACACGGGTTCGTGCCCCGGTCCGGGAAGATCCCACATGCCGCGGAGCGGCTGGGCCCATGAGCCATGGCCGCTGAGCCTGCGCGTCTGGAGCCTGTGCTCCGTGACGGGAGAGGCCACAACAGTGAGAGGCCCGTGTACCACAAAACAAAAAAATTAAATTTAATTTAAAAAATAAAAAAATAAACAATACAATTCAGTTAGGCTTTTCACCTTCAGAGTGGCCACCATGCTCAGTTTTCCCCATAGAGGATGTGGGAAGGACACTTTGGGAGGGAGAGGCTTCCTGCAATTCCCAGCAGAAGCCAGGGAGATGGTCAGTGGGATGGGTGTGAGGATGTATACTCCAGTCCTACCCCTACCAACGGCCCCAACATACTCCCTGTGCAACCTGGCGGCCTCAGCCTGGCGCTGCCCTGTCTGCCGCACCCCCCACACACAGAAACCAAAGGTCTTACCTAGACTTCACGGAGCCTGCCTGTGGCCCAGAGGGTCCACACGGCTGTGAAGCTCCTTCTGCAACTCCGTGCAGCCGGCACACAGCCCACCAGTGGTCACGTGTGCACAGAGGGCCACTCCACAACCCAGCCATGCAGACCATGCATTCCAAAGGCCTTTGTCCCCACTTCTGTCCAGAGTCCCAATGCACACACATGTCTCCTGTGGTCAATGACACACCTCCTGACCTCCAGGCACTCCAGAACATTCCCTGTTGTTTGCCCAGCAATTCCAGACAACCTCCAGTCTGGCTAAACCAGCCAACTCTTCTGCTATCTGGTGGCCAAATCACAGCTTCTCCAATCAGGTCTGATTGTCTTCTAAGTCTGCCCTTCCTCTTAATCCTAGAATACCATGGAGAGTTCTCTTATGTCCTACAGTCACTCTTTAGAGTTAATAATTCTTATTTTAAATTTCTCTTGTTGAACCTACTACATAGCTTCCGATTCCTGATTGGACCCAGATTGCTGCACCAACATAGCTCATATCTCATAAAACAAACCTCAGCAAATGTAAAGAACTGAAATCATACAGAGAGTGTTCTCTGACCATAATAGAATCAAACTGGAAATCAATAACAGAAAAATAACAGAAAAATCTTCAAACACTTGGAAACTAACGAGCAAACTACTAAATAACCCACAGGTCAAAGAGGAAGTGTCAAGGAGCCCAAAAATACAGAGAATGAATGAAAATGATAATGGAACATCTCAGAATTTGTGGGACACAGCTAAGGCTCTGCTGAGAGGGAATTTACAGCATTAAATGCTTGTTCCAGAAAAGACAGTCTCAAATCAATAATCCAAGCTCCTACCTCCATAACCTAGTAAAAGAAAAGCATAGTATACCCAAAGTAAGCAGAAGGAAGGAAATAATAAAGAAAAGGAAAGAAATCAATTAAATTGGAACAGAAAAATAATAAAGTCAGTGAAAGAAAAAAGAGTGTTCTTTAATAATACCAATAAAATTGATCTTTATGCAACCTATTATATAGAGAATGGACAAACAAGGTCCTACTGTATAGCACAGGGAACTATATGCAGTATCCTATAATAAACCATAATGGAAAAGAATATGAAAAAGAATATATATATATGTATAACTGAATCACTGCTGTACAGCAGAAATTAACAAAACATTGTAAATCAAGTGTACTTCAATAAAATAAATTTTTTTAAATAAATAAATAAAACTGATCTTTAGAATCTCTACCAAGATTTAGAAAGGAAAAAGGAGAGAAGACACAAATTACCAACACCAGGAATGAAACAGAATATCATGACCGACCCTGTAAGTATCAAAAGGACAGCACAGGGATACCATGAATAACCCTATCCATATACATTCGATAACTTAAATAAAATGGACCAACTTCTCAAAAAGCACAAATTAGCAAAATTCACCAGATACGAAACAGATCATTTGAATAGCAATGTAACTATTAAGCAGACAAAATTTGTAATTTTAAAACTCCCCAAAAAGCAGTCTTCAGGTCCTAATGGACCTGAAGAATTCTGCCTAGAGTTTAAAGAAAAATTAACACCAGTTCTACAAAACTTCTTCCAGGAAACAGAAGAGGAGAGAGCATTTCCCCATTAATTTCATGAAGCTAGGTATTACCGTAACACCAAAACCAGACAAAGACAGTCCAATCAAACAAACAAACAAACAAACTACAGAGTACTATCTCTTCATGAATATAGATGCAAATTCCTTCACAAAACATCAGCAAATAGATTCCACAATATAGAAAGGATTACACATCATGACCCAGGGCCCCAGGGCCACAACAGTGTAATCCACCATATTTACAGAGCAAAGAAAAAAAGTCACATGATTATATCAATTGCTGGAGAAAAAGCTCTTGATAAAAGTCAACACCCATTCATGATAAAATCTCTCAGAAAATAGGAATAGGGACTTGCCTGGTGGTCCAGTGGTAAAGAGTCTGCCTTACAATTCAGGGTACACGGGTTCAATCCCTGGTCAGGGAAGTAAGATCCCACATGACGCGGGGAAACTAAACCCACGTCACAACTACTGAGCTCATGCGCCTCAACTAGAGAGCCCGTGTGCCACAACCAGAGAGAGAAAACCCACATGCCACAACTAGAGAGAAGCCCATGCACCACAACAAAAGATCCCGCATGCTGCAACTGAGACCCAGCACAGCGAAAATAAATAAATAAAATAAATAAAAAATAAATTATTTTTTTTTAAAAAGGAAAAGAAAATAGAAATAGAGGGAAAGCTTCTCGGCTTGATGAAGTGCATCTAAAAACGTTACTCTTAACGGCAGAAAACTGAATACTTCCTCCCAAAGATCAGGAATGAGACAGAGATGCAACCCAGCCCTTTCATGTAACATAGATATGCAAATTCCAGCCAGTGCGACAAAGCAAGAAAGGCAATAAAGGACATACAGACAAGAGAGGAGGAAATAAAACTGTCCCTAATTGCAGATGACATGATTGTCTACGTAGAAAATCCCAAGGAAAAAAAATTTTTTTCTAGAACTAATAGGCAAGTTCAGCAAAGTCATAAGACACAAAAATCAATCCTACTTATATATACTAGCAATGAACAGTTGGAAATCCAAATTTTAAATGCAATACCATTTATAATCACTCAAGAAATTGAAATACTTAAGTGTAAAACTAACAAAACATACCCAGGACCTATTTACAAAACACTGATGAAAAACTCAAAGAAAATCTAAATAAATGATAGATTGTGCTCATGGATTGGAAGACTGAACATAGTAAAGATGTCAATTCTCCCCAAATTGATCTACAGGTTTAATTCAATTCCTATCAAAATCCCAGTAAGATTTTTTTGGTGGGCATAGACAAGATTATTCAAAAATTTATAGAGAAAAGAAAAGGAACTAGAATAAATCAGTTTTGAAAAAGCATAATAAAATGGGAGGCATCAGTCTAAATTTTCAATAAATTGGAAAACTTATTACAGAGCTACAGTAATGAAGACAGTGTTGTATCAGCAGAGGAACAGACACATAGATCAATGGAACAGAACTGTTTTAAAAAACAGAAAAAGACTCACACAAATAGGCCCAACAGATTTTTAACAAAGGTTCAAAAGCAATTTGGTGGAGGGAGGGTAACCTTTTCAACAAATGGTGCTGGAGTAATTGACATACATAGACAGAAAGAATAACCTCAACTAAACCTCACACCTTATTTATACAAACATTAACTCTAAATTTGAAACAAGCTTAAATGGAAACTGTAAAACTATAAAGCTCTAGAAGAAAAAAATAATAGGAGAAAATCTTCAGAATCCAGGGCACAGGAAAGAGTTCTCAGACTTGATGTCGAAAGCATGAGCCATAGGAAGAAAAATTTATAAACTGGACCCCATCAAAATTAAAAATATTTGCTCTACAAGAGCCCCTGCTTTGAAAAGGATGAAAACACCAGCTACGGACCAGGAGGAAATATTCGTAAACCATATATCTGACCACGGACTCAGATCTAGAGCATGAAAACTTAACATGAAAAAAGAATTCAAACTATACTCCAATATAAAATAAAAATTAAGTTTAAAAAATTCAACAACAATCCAATCAGAAAATGAGCAAAAACATGAAGAGACACATCGCCAAAGATACACAGATGGAAACAAGCACATGAAAAGGCGTTTAGCACCATTAACCATCAGAGAAATGCAAATGAAAACCACAGCGATCTGTCACTGCACACTCATCCGAATGGCGGAAATGAAAAACAGTGATAACACCAAGAGCAGGCGAGGATGTGGAAATATGAGATGAATAGCTGGTGTGGATATGAAGTGGAAAGGCCATTCTGGAAAAAAGTTAGGCAGTTTCTTTAAAACAAAAAATAATTAAACATGCCACTACAATTCAACCCAGGAATTACACTCCTGGCCTTTTATTCCAGAGAAATGAAAACTTAAGTTCACACAGGAGTCTGTACACAAATGTTCATGGTAGCTTTATGTGTAATAGCTGAAAATTGGGATCAGCTCTGATGTCCTTCAACAGATAAATAGTTAAACCAGCTGTGGAACATATATATTATAGAATATACTCAGCAATCCAAAGGAGTGGACTATTACATGGAACAATTTTGATGAATGTCCAGAGAATTATGCTTCGTGAAAAAATCCAGACCCAAAGGCCACACACTGTAATTTCATTTATATAACATTTTTTTCTATATTTTATTTTATTTTTTCCATTTTTTATTGACATGTAGTTGATGTATAATCTTATATATAAATTACAGGTGTACAATACAGTGATTCACAATTTTTAAAGGTTATACTTCATTGAGTTATTATAAAATATTGGTTATATTCCACGTGTTGTACAATATATCCTTGTAGCTTATTTTATACCCAATAGTTTGTACCTCTTAATCCCCTCCCCCTATATTGCCCCTCCCCCTTCCCTCTCCCCACTGGTAACCACTAGTTTGTTCTCTGTATCTGTGAGTCTGGTTCTTTTTTGTTTTATACACTAGTTTGTTGTATTTTTTAGATTCCACATATACATGATATCATACACTATGTCTTTCTCTGTCTGACATATCACTCAGCATAATGCCCTCCAAGCCCATCCATGTTGCTGCAAATGGCAAAATTTCATTATTTTTATGGCTGAGTAATATTCCATTGTATATATATGTACCACATCTTCTTTATCCATTCATCCAATGTCCATTGATGGACATTTAGGTTGTTTCCATGTCTTGGCAATTGTAAATAACGCTGCTATGAACATTGGGGTGTGTGGATCTTTTAGAATTAGTGTTTTTGTTTCTTTCAAATATATACCCACGGGTAGAATGGCTGGGTCATATGGTAGTTCTATTTTTTCATTTATATAACATTCTTGAAATGACAAATCATGGAACTGGAGAACAGATGAAAGGTTACCAGGGGTTGAGAGGAAGAGAGAAGGAGGGAAGTGGGTGTGGCCATAAGAGATCCCTGTGGTGATGGAAATAGTTTGTATCTCGATTGTATCAATATGCAGGTTGTGATTTGCAAGATGTTACCATGGGGGGGGGGACTGGGTAAAAGGTACATGGGCTCACTCTGGATTATTTCTTACAACTGCATGTGAATCTACAATTATCTCAAAACAAAAAAGCCTAATAAATAGTAAATAAATAAAAAAAATAAAAAGAGAGAGCACTGAAACAGGAAACAACCTTCATAGTGTGTGAGTCCATGTTATTTACTGCAGCATCTAGAGTTGACCTAAAACCACGTCCCTAGGTCTGGGCTGCCCTTGGAGAAACACTGACTCGACACACATCATTTTCCTTGGCTTTGTTTTCTTTGGGTCCACTCACGTGTCCTCAGGTGTCCTTATATCAGAGGACATTTTACATCACCGCCATATATGGAGAGGCTCCACCATTGTATGAGTGCAAATAATCATAATGAAAATACAACGATAGCAATGAAGACCCTCAAAGACCTCTCACTTGGTTGCAAGTCAAAGCAGGGAAAAGGTTGCCTACGGATGCCCCCAGCGGACTCTGCAGAGATTCCTGAACGCAACCATTCACATCATCAACGATTCAACCACCCCGGCCGAGCCACACCCAGAAGGATGGAATACCCAGACCTCGGAGACAAGACCTGTCTTTGAACCTGTGCTCTGCTCGTTTCAAACTCTATGACTTTGTAAATTATTTTTTAAGGTAATGTAAAACATCATTTGTTTTTTTTGGCCACGCTGCGTGGCTTGCAGGATCTTCCTTCCCCAACCAGGGATTGAACCCCGGCCCACTGCAGTGAAAGCCCCGTGTCCTAACCACTGGTGCGCCAGGGAATTCCCAAACTCTATGACTTTGAATAAGTCACCTTGACTCTCAAGCCATGTTTTCCTTTAAAGGGTGGGGCTCATGTCTACTTGTTCAAAGGACTAGACAACCAGTGAATGTATGGGTGGTAGGCATTCCACGTTGGGTTTTTCCCCCTTAATCACACACAGACCTCCCCACCTCCTTCCCTTGTCTTGGTTCTCTGCGTACATGCTTGTGGTTTCTACCACGAGAAAGGCCTCTGGCTGATACCCGTTTGCCCCTCCTGGTGGCCTCATTTCCTCTCGGCAACTAGGCAGTGATTATTTAGGTTTGGGGAGGTTCCCCTCCCCCGACTTCCTGGTCAAAGTAAAACTGAGGAAGCAACCCTTCATCTCTTGGCTTCTCAAAATCTTCCCACAGCCCCCAAGCCTTCTGCAGAAGCTAAACACTTGCTCTGATGAATATCAGTCTTGTGATCCTAAAAGCTTGCCCTCAGCTGGGGCAATAGAATTAGGGTAGTTAACAAGCACATTATTTTAAACCGGCCCTGACGTTGATTCTGCTTTTTCCCAGTCAGCTGATGTTATTGGTTTTCTAAGTTGCATCCTGTCTCCCCTTGCATTCTGTCAGATAACATCTCTGCTTTCATTCTTACAGAAAGATTTGCTACGGGAACAGAGGAGGCAGCCACCTCTCAGAATATGGGCTCCAGGGCTTATCTGACAGACCCTCCAGCTCTTAGCTATTTTGGATGAAGGGAAGCCAAATATATGTATAAATACGTGGTCCAGGGTCCAGGGTCCCTTGTAAATCTCGTTGAAAAATGCTACCCTTGGGTGGTTGATCAGTAGAACTGCTATAAATAGTGTCGCTATCAAATACCTTGATATTTAGATTATACTGTATGTTTTATTTTTCTAACCCTTGGGCTAATAGAACTGATGTTTCTAACCAATTCACACCTTCAGTTTAATTAGGTCCATCATTGAAAAAAAAAAAGAACTGCTTATAAAGCAACGAATTTCCTTATAGGTTGTCCTGTGTTCAGTAGAACACGGATTGTGGACTCAGTTTCTGACAGCCATTATGATTTGCAGTAAATATTCCGACAAAAATAACAGTTGTGATAGACACACAAGACAATTACTGAACTGGGTCAGGCCCAGTTTTACGTAGCATTTTCTTTTTAACTGCGTGCTTGAAGATAAATATATCATTAAGAGCACAACGTAAAAAAGAGTTGGCTTTTTTAAACTAGGATCTTCTATAGACTTATCTTGTGGAGTATGTTACATACCTTGATGAAGAGAGATGTACTTGCAGCCAGTGGTGCTCCGATTCAAACACGAATGACCTGGCCTGAAACTGGGGAGACATCCATAGCCCCAGAAAAGACAAGTGGGCAGGCGCCCCAGAGCAGAGAGGCACTGGCCCAGCCCTCCTCCCACTCTCTTTGCTGAGACGGCCGTCTCAGGCATCCTCTCCGGTCCCTACTCTGCGGGCAGCATCTCAGAGGACAGAGGCATCCTCCCTGCATCTTAGAAAATAAAATAAAAGAGGATGGCCTCCCATGGCTTGGCCTTTGAGTCAACGCCGGGTCTGACTGAGAAAAGCACCATTTTGAACCACCTGGAGGAGATGCAAGCAGAGACGAAACTTGGGCTGGCTCAGAAATAGGAAGTCAGTTCTTTTCTATACATCACAATGTCACAGTAGCAACGCTTAGAAAACAGGAAGAGAGAGACGCAGAGAGGGGGGAGAAAATAGAGCCTCAGCTGAGGCCTTTAGTAATTGTGACTATTGATCTAGCCACCTGTGCACCGAGCCTGCTGCTGGGAAATGAAGGTGTGGCACCCAGTGCATCAGAGATATGGCTATTCTGTGGAGGCTGCTAAGAATTAGAGCCAGTTTGGTCATCTTCCTGGAGATGCAGTTGGAATGAGCATCAGCAGAGCCTCTCCACGTATTAACACTGGAGGTTCCCGAGGGCCCAGATTGAGCATTTCCACTGCAGGTGATGATGGTGAGAAGCCTCACAAGGACCCCTGTGATGCCGTCTTTATTTAAAATGTCAATATTTTGTTCAATATGGAATTGTTTGCATTACTTTTTATTTTCACGACATTGCACGAAAATATTGTCTTGATGACTCAGTTTGGGGTGCCCCTAAATTCTGCATCCATGGTAAGTCCTCTGTCTCCCCACCCTAGTTCCTGCCCTGCTCTCTCTGACTTTGGAAGGAGCAAACACAGGAGTGATGGAACGTGAAAAAGTACAATAAGTACAATCCATAAACATGAAAAAATACAATATATCAGAATTCAATACATAAATAAAAATAATTATTCTCAGTGGTGGAGGTTGAGAGGCAAACTGAATCTCTAAGCCACGTAGGAAACAAACTTATGGTTACCAAAGGGGGAAGGGTGAGGAGGGATAAATTAAGAGTTTGGGATTAACAGATATACACCACTATATATAAAACAAACGACAAGGACCTACTGTAGAGCACAGAGAACTATATTCAATATCTTGTAATAACTTATAACGGAAAAGAATTTGAAAAAGAATACATATATACAAACATAAATATAAGAAACGGAATCACTTGGCTATACACCTGAAACTAATGCAACATTGTAAATCAACTATACTTCAATTTTTAAATATTGCGGCTACTTATTGTGGAGATCATTATACATGTGGCAATGGATACAAATATTGAATCTTTATAAAACTAATGTAATGTTATATGTGAATTACATCTCAATAAAAAAGATAATCTGAGCTCTTAAAAATAAATAAATAAAATAAAATAAAATATGGCAGCTATTGGTATTGTCCAAAAAAAAAGGAATCTCTAAGCCAGAATATGAGAGAATGAAAAGAAATACGTTTCGGGGTGACGCAGGGCAGACCAGATGCAAAACTGGCCATGTAGACTGGTGGTGCGTTAACTTGTTTAGGCCAGTTTCCTGTTGCTTTAAAATATGCCATTTATTTTCACTGGGGAGAGGAGTGCTTCCTTACCCCACTTTGCCATCAATAACATCCAGCTGGTCATGTATCTAAGCCTCCTGTTGAGCTAGATTGGGTTTGGGGAGGAATTTTATCTGGCTGAGCGAGCTGGTCTTTGGAAGAACAAAATCATGAGGATTCACATGGCTTCCAACCCCCCATACACCCGGCATCAATGCTCAGGCACCTCCCTGGCTGTCTGAGCCACCAGGCGTGCAAGAGGTCACAGACTGCGTGCAGGTAAGAATAAGAAAGAGACAGACACAGAGCCAGAGGCAACGCCTCAACAGGGTCGCATGACCACACCTCCCATGTCCCTTCCCCTCCCCAGGGACCCTCCAACACCCCCAGAACCCAGCACCAACACCAGCATCCGTTCCAATTTATTTACCTACACCTCCGCCATTGCTATCATAGAACCACGCCTGGCCATAACATATAAACAAAGCATCATGGGAGTCCGGGGGAAGAGGGTCTGGGGAGACTTCCTGGAGGTAATAGGTGGGCTGGCTGTTGCAGGATGCATAAGAAGTTGTTGGGCAGAAGCACCAGCAAGAGGCAAGCTGGGGAGGCTTGAAAATGCACCAAGGTCAAAGGTGTGTGAGTGCTCGGCTGTCCCTGAAAGGGAGAGAGAGGGCCACAGGGCAGCCATGGACCAGCGGATGGAGAGGAGGAGACCGGAAATAGGAACTGGTACCAACTAAAGGCCAAACTCTCGTGCTGAAGAGCTGGGCCTTCCCCTGGAGTAGGGTAAAACTCCCAGGAGCAGAGAGCTATGGAAAGGAATGCAGAAAGGGCTGAGCTGGGTCACCTCTCTCCGGGACCTGGGACAGATGTTTCCCCAGGCTTAACCAAGGAAGCCCTCAGGAAAGAATCTGTCTCTATATCTGAAAAGGACTTTGATTTGCCTTTTTTGCTCTCAAGTTACAGTGTGAATGCACTTCATTAAGATAAATTAATGAGAAAGTTTTCCTGTACAAAAGCTACTTTAAAATAAAAAGGGGCTTCCCTGGTGGCGCAGTGGTTAAGAATCCGCCTGCCAATGCAGGGCACATGAGTTCGAGCCCTGGTCTGGGAAGATCCCACATGCCGCGGAACAACTAAGCCCATGTGCCACAATTACTGAGCCTGTGCTCTAGAGCCTGTGAACCACAACTACTGAGCCCAGGTGCCACAACTACTGAAGACCGTGCGCCTAGAGGACGTGCTCCGCAACAAGAGAAGCCACTGCAATGAGAAGCCTGCGCACCGCAACAAAAAGTAGCCCCCGCTCGCTGCAGCAATGAAGACCCAATGCAGCCATAAATAAATAAATAAATAAATAAATCCATCCTTTGGAGTTAATTGAAAATAAATATATCAATGGATGATTATATAACAAAATGTGACATATCTATGCCCTGGATATCATCAGGCTATAAAAAGAGAATGAAGTTCTGACACCTGCTAAGATGTGGATGGACCCCAGGACTGCTATGCTGAGTGACAGAAGCCAGACACCAAAGACCACATACTGTCTGATTCCATGTATATGAAATGTGCAGAACAGGCAAATCTGTAGAGACAGACGGTAGATTTGTAGTTCCCTAGGGCTGGGGGTAGGGAGGTGAGTGACTGCTAATGGGTGTAGAGGTTATTTGGAGGGTGGTGGAATGTTCTGGAATTCGATCATAGTGATGAGTGCACAACTTTGTGAATACACTAAAAGTCACTAACTCATAGACTTTAGAAGGAAAACTTTATGGTATGTGAATTATATCTCAAGATAATAAATAATCACTCCCCTTCCAATTTTTCTAAGCACTGTCATATAAATCAAGTCTCCAGAGCGGCCAGCAGATAACCAACCCACTGAGCATGTGACCAGAGTCAACAAAGACAGAAAAAAGTCATTTCCAAATGACTGTGAACTTGCCTTCTTGGGCCATTTTTCCCCCCAAGGAAACAAACAAAAAAGGTATTTCACTCTCTTGTTAAGGGCAAAGCTCATTTGGCAAAATTGGCAGTCTGTAATGACTGTTCTTTAAAGCAAGGCCCTTAGGTGCAGCTAAAAGAAAAGGCAGCAAAACCAGGACAGGGAGGACAGACCCTCCCTGAGGGTCTGAGGGAGACCAGGGGGGAAAAATAATGCACACAAGGGGCGATGCTGCAGGGCCCTTGCACCCCTCGACACATATTCCTGTCCAAAAGCCGGGACCAGGGGGAGCAGAATGACCCCCTGCCTTTTGGGTTCAGCCCCCAGAACCTTCCCCAGTCCCCAAATATGCAGTCACATGGCAGAAAGCCACGGGGGTGGGGCGGCTGCCCCTGGCCCCCTTCTTGTAACCCTGAGAGCGGCCACCTGCCTCACCCAGGACTCGGCACAAGCATGAGTCTGTGCAGGAAATCTGGGGCCCGGCGACCCGGCTCAGCCTCCCAGCAAGCAGGGCACTAAGAAGTGCTTCCCGGGGCCTCGGGTGAGTCAGATCAGAAGTTCCTACGAGGCGAGTCTCTCCGGGCTGGTCCCCAGGTGCGGGCTCTCTCCCCACATCCTGCTGCCTGACCTTCTCTCCCTGACCTCCGAGGGCCTCTGCAAAGCCTTGAACTGGGCCTAGAAGAGCATCAGGATCCCCAAAGCTGTGTTAAATGAATGGAAATGAACAGATGTGTTTGTTTGTTTTGGTGTTTGTTTGTTTCAACTCGTGTACATCCAGTGGGACAATTTGTGAAGAACAGAGAGCACGGAAGACCGATCAGAGCAGACAATCACCTTCTCCTCTGGACTCTCCGGAGACGGACCCTCACAGCACATCTCTTGTCCTTCTCGGTTACCTGTCCCATGGGTCTTAAGTGATTGTTTGGGCGTTCCTCTGTGTCCTCTGCCACCCTGCACAATGTCAGCCCAAGGTCAATATCTGCTGAGTGACAAGCCCGATCAGATTTCTCTGGCTTTGAGCCAAACCCAGATCTTGCAGTGAGGGACTTAGACACCTACCAGGCAGGTGGGACCTGCCTGGCTTGGAAAACCGCAGAGGCTCCAAGCTCATCAAATGCAAAGTGTGTCACGGTGGGCTTCACGGGGGGAGGCAGGGGGACTCGGCCTGCTCTTGGGAACACACACTCGGATTTTCATTTAAGCCCCTTCCCTCTTTGGATTCAGTACCCCATAACCCCCTCATGGTCAAAAGAGGTTTGTAATCACAATCCACGTGTAATGAGAAACAAGGTTGACCTATAGAGTCCCTGTAGAAAGGAGCGCTCCGTGGACATGTGACAATATCCCTACAGCTGTTGTTCTAATTTCTGTGCAGATAGAAAAGTGCCCCCCACCCCCAAGTGTAATCACACTAGTGGCCCATGCAATTATCTGCCTGCACGTCCTCAGGGCCACTTCAACCATGTTTTTATTTAAAACATGATGCATCAGCCGGATGTTGATTATCCATGATAATGGAGGGTCAAGGTTCAGCGGAATAATTGAAACGGAAACTTTATTCCCACAGAGAGTCTCCCTCACCTCCACCTCCACCTCCTGCCTTCCTCCCGTTGAGAAGGGAGGCGCTGTTGGATTGTGGAAGGGGTGCCGGGATGGGAGTCTCCCACTGGGCCAGTCCTCCTGCCGGAACTCTGCCACCGGCTTTCTGGGGGACCTTGCACAATGCCCCCCCTTTCAGCAGAGTGGTGAAGAGAGGGAGCTGGACCACCCCGTGCCTGAAGCCGCACCCGCAAGCTGCACATCATCTTCATTTATATGTATATCCCTTCAAATCGACCTGCTTTTCCTCATTTAATTGGTTGCAAGCTGTAATCATAGTTGATGCGGTCATGATATATATATATATTTTTTTTTTTTTGCGGTACGCAGGCCTCTCACTGTTGCGGCCTCTCCCATTGCGGAGCACAGGCTCCGGACGCGCAGGCTCAGCGGCCACAGCTCACGGGCCCAGCCGCTCCGTGGCATGTGGGATCTTCCCAGACCGGGGCACAAACCTGTGTCCCCTGCATCGGCAGGCGGACTCTCAACCACTGCACCACCAGGGAAGCCCCATGATATACTTTTGTAATATCCATTAAAATAACTACGTGGGTAGTCACTTTTGTAAAAGATATATCAGAAGATACCCCTTGACCCTCCCTTGGCTCCTAGAACAGAAACCCAGCATTCGGGGAAAGACTGGAAATCCAAATAACGTCTGGAATTCAGTTACAGTCACGCATCAACGTCCCACCTTCTCCACCATGACACACGCCCCGTGTGTATGTAAGATGCTCACAGTGGGGGCAAAGGGACATGAGAACTCCCTGTGCTAATTTTGCAACTTTCCTGTAAACCGAAAATGATACCAAGATAAAAAGTTTATTTAAAAAAAATTTTAATGGTCCCACCTAAAGTTACAGAAGTTAAAAAAATTTTTTTTAAAAAGAGTACCCCCCAGGGTCTGCATGCCAATCTTGGGAAATGTCGGGTGAGACTGTGTGCCAGCCCTTCAGACTCTTCTGAGAAAAGGGCTGGGCTGGGTTTGGGTTGGTGTCTCGGGTCCAAACCCGCTCTGGGGAGGACTGAGTGAGGAAGCACAACGATGCCCCTTGCCGGGACCTGTGGCTCAGTGGGCAGGGAGCAGACGTTTGCCAAGATGATGTCCTTCTGACTCTCAAGACAGTTTCCCCCAAACTGTCCTCATCCCCTCTCCCTGGGCAGCGAAGGCTATTGGGATAAATGCCACCTCCCACCCTTTCCGGAACAGCTCCCATCTCGGTGATGGAGATGGCTCCATCAAGCTGGTTCCGGGCTCGCACCGGGCTGTGACTGTGCTGCATCCGGGGAAAGGTTCAAAGCCTCCCAGGGCCCATTACACGCAATGTTCCTGATGTTCTCCCGCCGTAACTGCCTGCACAGTTCATTTCCCCAGACCATCGCCCTGACTGTGCTCTCGCAGGGCCATGGAGAATGAAAGCGACTGAGTGACAGACACAAAGCCAGGGGAAGGTGGGCCTTTTTGTTTCCCTACAAGTTGTACCCCTTTTAGGAAGACGTGATGTGGCTCTTGAGCACTTGGCTTATCAGATTTTTTTTTTTTTTTTTTTTGCGGTACGCGGACCTCTCACTGCTGTGGCCTCTCCCGTTGCGGAGCACAGGCTCCGGACGCACAGGCTCAGTGGCCATGGCTCACGGGCCCAGCCGCTCCGTGGCATGTGGGATCCTCCCGGACCAGGGCACGAACCCATGTCCCCTGCATCGGCAGGCGGACTCCCAACCACTGCGCCACCAGGGAAGCCCAGCTTATCAGATTTTAATCATCGAGTGTAAAAATGAAATCATTTCAGCACCTGAAGTGATTTTTGCTGGCATCACCCACTGTTTCTGTAGATTAATTTTTTAGACTAGAAAGATAAAGCCTTAGTGTTCAGCTATAGCAAGAAAAACTGGTCCCTCCTTCCACCCACCCTCAAAAGTTTCTTATGTAAGGAGTTTGTTTTCTTGTTTTTTTTTAAGGGGAAGGGTTCACTGGTCCAGATGAGGAACGAAATGGCGGGGCTGAGACCCCATTCCACCCCACCCCTTGGGAGACTGGTCGATCAGGGTCTTTTGGATGTACTTACAAAAGCAATATGTTTAAACATTTCAATACACAGATTAAAACACAGATTTGTATATTAGCCTCTGCCAGCTGCTTCTCCAAGCCCAGAATCCTTTTGTCCTCATGAAATCAAGTGATGGCAGCTCCTCGACTCTAAGTCCTGGCCTGAGGGACCCCAGAGATTTGGTTCTCTCTTCCTCTTGATGGTCTCTGACCTCAGGCTCTGGCTTGCTTTCTCACTGTCCCATCCTCTGGGTGCGTCCTTAGTGTAAGTTCCCCCAAATCCTTTTTGGAAGGAAGCAGAGCTCAAATGGTAAGCCACCCAGTTTCCCTCCAAAGCCAGAGTTCAGAATCCCACCAGCACCTGGAGTGAAGAGCTAGCCTGACCTCAATACGTCTCTCCCTGCAGCACAGGGACCACCATCCCCAGCTCCCTGCAGGGCTTAGTTTTAGTGCTAGGGACTTCAGGGTCATTGGTGGAGCATCAGGGAAACACACACTTCATCCATACATTCTCTAGGGTCACCATCGCTTCATACCCTCCCAGAGAGGTTTTCCAGCACATCTCTTGAAGGCAGATGCTAAAGATGAAGTTTCCTAGTGTAGGAACATTTGCCCCTTTAATTAAGGCTCCCAACCCATCTCTTCCCATTCCCAAAGGGATGAGATGGGATTTAGAGCCCCTGGGATTTAGAGCTAAAGGTCCATCAGGGATCATCTAGGCCAGGAATGTCAAGTTCAGATGCACCTGTCCTCTCCCCTTCTGACACCCATGGCTACTTTGTCACAGCACTCTTCACCCCAGAGCTGGGCAGCAGACGCCTCTTTACCTGGACCTCCAAGAAATCATTCCCAGTGAGATTCAGCCCCTGACCTAAAGCCATTCAGCCCCTGACCTTAAAACGCCCTCGTTTTGGGGCTTCCCTGGTGGCACAGTGGTTGAGAGTCCGCCTGCCAATGCAGGGGACACAGATTCGTGCCCCGGTCCAGGAGGATCCCACATGCCGCAGAGCGGCTGGGCCCGTGAGCCATGGCTGCTGAGCCTGCGCGTCCAGAGCCTGTGCTCCGCAACGGGAGAGGCCACAACAGTGAGAGGCCCGCGTACCACAAAAAAACACACAAAAAAACGAAAAAAACACCCTCGTTTTAAAGATCATAGAGGTGGGACCAGAACCCACCTCTCACCAGAGCCCATGCCATTACCCACAACACCGATCTCTGGTTGCCACTGTGTTTGTCACGGTGTTAAATGCACATACATGCAAATGTGGGCATCCGTGCAGGTGCGTGCAGACAAAAACCTTGATGCCTGCGTGCGTCCAGCCTGGTCTGTTTTCCTATCCATGAGAAGCTGTGCCTTGTCCAGTCTGTCCCTTCACTTCTCACTGCCTGAGAACGTTTTGTCTCCTCTAGACTGCTCTTAATCTTTTCTGTGACACATGATCAAGATGACTGAGGAGAAAATAAGGACCAAAACCAAACAGGCAGATACCAATCAAAAAAGCAATGAAGAAGAAAACAGACCCCCTCCTGGGTGTCAGGGAAATGCATTCAACAGTTACCCACACGTTCACCAAATATTTCTTGAATACCAATCAGGTTCCAAATTCTGTTCTAGGTCAAAGGATCGAGGGAGAATAAGACAGATAAGGTCCTTGCCCTCATGGGGCTGACATTTTGGAGCGAAAGACAATCATGAGTAAGAATGCGCATAAATGAGTGAGGTCGTTTCAGATAGAGATAAGTGTGATGAAGAAAGAAAAATGGAGTGGTATTACCCATGATGAGGAGTCTTGAAATATAAGGAAGATTCAGCCATGGGGAAATCTGAGAACAAGCCGTTCCAGACAGAGGGAGAGTGAAGTGAAAAGGCCCAGGGGTGAGTACTCACTTGGCAAGTTAAAAGCAGCAGAAGGCTAATGGGTGTGCAGAACAATAGCAAAGAGAACAATAGCAAACTGCCAGGAGATGAGGCCAGAGTTCATGCAGAGAACAAGGGATGTAGAGCTTTTGAGGCCACAGGAGAAATTTTATTCTAAGCAGCCTAAGACATGGCGCAGAGATCGGGAAAACAATTGAGAGAAATAGGGTCAGGACAGAGGAAGGAACTTTTCACAGAGTTTGGAGAAGAGGGACATTGGACGGGAATGTGGATGGAAAAAGAAAGAAGAAATGTTACACGTTTTGCTGTGAATCATGAATCCCCTCCCCAGGGCTGAAGAAATCCGAGCAAAGAACCTTACTGTTTGCTTATCAAATAAATCACTCGCTGTTTACTGCACTGAATCTGGTGCTCATAAAGCCGCTCTGAGACTGGGCCACATGGGTCCCTGTTCCAAAAGTGATATATACTTGTTCTGCGGGATTGACCCACGTGTGTGACTAAGTGCATGTCTCCTATCCCTGAAGTGGGAAAAAATGATCCAACCTCTCTAAGTATTGCATCCTCTATGAGGCGTGACCCGACTTGTCCAGGCATCTGGGGGGAATTCTCCACTCTCAGGGTCCCACGGCAGTTCACACATGTGTCCTCGTCATCAGCTTCTGTCCCTCGATGCACTCCTTGAAGATGTAGACAAATTTTAACTTTCTTAGCCCAGCTCCAGGTGGGTACTTGGCAAGCAACCGTGAGATAAATCTTCTCAGCTGTGCTGGGCATGCAAGGTTGAAAGGGTTCCCTCGTGCTGCACGAAGCAGCACGGCAATCATTCCCTCTCCGAGGCTGGGCTGGCCAAAGCGACTTCCTACCATGCCTCGTCTCTCCAGAGCTTAGTATGGCAGGGATGCCCGACCTCTGACTTGCCCTTACTCTGGTGCGCCAGGTGCGGGTGGTGCTTAGGATGGTCAGACATGTTTGTCCAGCCTCGCAGTCAGGTCTTGGCAGCCAGGAGCCCCAGGCTTCCCCAGGCAGCATCCCGCACTATTAAGCATCCACCTAGTGGGCCTCGGAGCGAGATCTCTCGGTGAAGCCATCCGTTCCTCCTGCCAAGCCTCCTGCTCTGTGGGAAGCCCAGCCATGAAGATGCACCCGGCCCAGGGAAGGGGCCCAAACAGAAATCAGGCCCTGACCTTCTCAAAAGTCAGGCAGTGAGGCTCAGGCATGCTTAATGTCGTGTTGACTCCCTCCTGTTCTCGTGGGGTCCAGTTGTGCACTGTTTGGTTCCGAGGGGAAGCATTCGGACAGTGTGGGCTCGGAGCCAGTGCACGTGTTCTCTGGAGGAGGGGCATGGGGCAGGGAACCAGGCAGGGACAAACTCAGGAACAGGGTCCGCAGGAGCCGCTCAGCTTGCTGGGCTGGGGATGATGGTGACAGCCAAGCAGGATCTGGATTGAACTGTCCGCCCACCGACGGCTCAAATCCAGTGACCTACCTTCACCCCCAGGCCCCTCGCAAACCCCACGCCCCTCTCCGTGACCTGAGGGCTGGTTTTCAAACACAGAGTTCCATCCACGCGCGCCCACTCTAGTTTCAATGCCACGAAGCGATCTCCGCTGCCTGCGTGGTCCGGAGGGCGCTGGCCTCTGTCCCACTCTGTGGCCCCTTCCCAAACCCCACTTCTTCTTGTTTAGCAGCCCAGCCCGCCCTGGCCTCTCAGCTCCTGCACTCCTGCCCTGTAGGGGCCCCGCAGGAGCTACACCCAGGCCTAAGGTGTTCCTTCCTTTCCTCTGCACCTCACGGCCTTGCAGCAGACTCAGCTCTCAAGTCCTCCAGGAAGACTGAGAGGATGCCCGCGCCACCATGCTTAGCCGCTAACCCGAGCTTCTCTCTTCAGCAGACAAGAGAGAGGGGCTGCAGCAGCCCCTCCCCGTCGTCGTTCCCTGGGCTAAGCTCCTCTCTTGGGGAGCAGCTCCCAACACATGGGGTTCAGTCGGCACCAACATTTGAGGCCATCCCTGTTGACCCTAAAAGCACAAATCCCAAAGCATCTCAGTTAAAACTGTTGCAAATCTCCATAAAGACCTTTCGAAAAGAATGCACCCTCTCCAAAAAGTCTGTGCCCAGGAGTCAGGTTTCAGTCCTCTCCTTTAATCCTCCCCTGGCAGGGATCCCCTCAGCCAAATCTCAGAGTGAGGGCTTTAAGGGCACCTGGGGGTGTACCCAGGCTCCATTCTCACTAGTTGTGGGCAAAGTTACTCTACCTTTCAAAGCCTCTGTGTTCCCCTGACCGGCAGGGACACTAATCACACCAGGCACCTGGGAGAATTAAGTCCAAGGTGCTCCTCACAGGGGGGCGGACCTCCAACCCCAGTCAGCGGTAACGGGAGTGTTACTGCTGTGAGTACTCTCTCATTGGCAGTGTCCAGTCCTGGGTGTCTTGGTGGGAGGATCCCAGAAAGAGAGGCTGCCTCTTCCTTTCCAGAGGGAGCCTGGAGGGGCCCCGGGAAAGGGTATCCCAGGAGACAGGAGCCATGTGTCTCGCTGGGCGTGCACAGATCAAGGTGGCAAGTCACACACACATCAGTGTGACCCCCCCCCCGCCTCACGCATCCTCCTCCACAGCAGCCCCCTCGCATCCTCCGCTATGCCACAGAGCACGTGTGCACATTTGTTCACGCACACACATGCCTCCTGCCCCAGGCCACGTATGCCCCGTGAACATAGACCTCACGGGGTCCCAGCAGCACTCAGCCCGGTACACCTGCCCCAACCAGAAACCCAGGATGGCGGGGGCGCTGTGCTCATGGCCTCCCACCCAGGTACACACTGTCAGGCGGGCCCAGTGTATTTGCATATAATCTGCATGTGTTGACACAGCCGTTCCCATCTCCGCACAGAGCGCTTCCAAGCTAACCTGTTATTACTGCTCCTCTGAAGCCTGGTTTTCCTCGGCATTCATGCTGCTTACCCACCCACTGCCAGGAAGCACTAGGCAGTGAGACAGGCCGCGAGCTGAGTCTGAGCGCCTGGCAAGTCACACCGGCATCCCTGGGCCTCGGCTCCTCCCCTGGACAACGAATTTCATCACACCTCCCCCTGGGCAGAACCAAGGAGACTTTCCTGCACATGAGACATTAGTACGTGCCTGGAGCTGAGGGCACAGCTGCTTTATCCTCCTCAGGGCCTGGGAGGGAAGTCTGATGGAGAACTCACCCCAACTCTTCCCAGATCAAGTTTCTGAGTGTCACGAGTGGGTCCCCTGTGTTACGGATACTATATTTATAGAAAATATATAAAAATGTAGGATGCCTTGAAAAACAATATAATATATATATATATATATATCTGCATAACTGTGCTGTACACCTGAAACCAACATGATATTGTAAATCAACTCTACGTCAATTGAAAATTTTTCAGTTTTTTGAACTATAATTCAAAAAAAAGGCAGGATGCCTAGTTAAATTTGAGTCTCGAAGAAACAATGAATAATACGCTAGTAAAAGTATGTCCTGGGCTTCCCTGGTGGCGCAGTGGTTGAGAGTCCGCCTGCCGATGCAGGGGATGCGGGTTCGTGCCCCGGTCCGGGAAGATCCCGCATGCCACGGAGCGGCTGGGCCCGTGAGCCATGACCGCTGAGCCTGCGCGTCCGGAGCCTGTGCTCCGCAATGGGAGAGGCCACAACAGTGAGAGGCACGCGTACCACAAAAAAAAAAAAAAAAGTATGTCCTGTGCAATCCTTATACTACGAGTATCCATACTGTCCCTGAAATCCAAATTCAGCTGGGTGTCCTGTATTTTATCTGACAGCCCCACCTGGGACCCCAGGCCCACTGGCTTTTATTATCACTAATATCCTGTTTTCTCCCAGCTTTTAGCTAAGCCCAGGCTTTACTTCCTAAATGTCCAGCTTCCCCATGTAGGATAAGAAGGAGGGCCGAGGTTCCACATGAGGTAAACTGAGAATTGCCAAGGGGAGAGACAAGGGGAGAGAGAACACATGTTTCCTCATTTAGTTAAACATTGAAAACCTGTTCCTCGTTGGTTTCTGTGAGGACCTGTGAGGTTATCGCTGTGGATGTGAGGCCACATTTCCTGTGGCCAGGGGCACGCGTGTTTGTATCAACAGACCCCGTTTCTAGGAATCTCCCCAGGATGTGAGGCCCTCGGTGGTCACAGAGGAAGAGGGTCGGCAGGGAGGCCCTGTGGGCAGGGCTGCTTGGGAGTGAGGGGCTCTGGAGAGCCCTCACCCCATGTGGGATAAGCGCCTCCGTCCCGGACTCTTGTCCAGCTTCCCCATCGCACTGTAGACAACCGGGCCCGTCCCAGAACCAGAGGTGATCACTTGCCTAATTGCTGACCTTCGCTGTGGGGTCCAGGGGGAAGGAACGGAGCTCAGGGGCCTCTACTTTTCACTCAGAGTCACCAGCAAATGGGCACGAAACCAGCAGGGAGGCTGCCCGCTCAGGACCCTGCAGTCCATCCCTCCAATGGGCTGAGCTCGGGCTCTTCCACTGGGGTCTCTGTACTTCCGGAACGGGTCGGGGACCACCCCTGTAGACACTACAGCTAAACACGTGCCTCACCCAGGAGGGAGGGAGCATAGAATTCTCCTTCAAGAGTTCTTTTGGGGGAAGGGTTATTTTATAGTAAGATCAATGGATCTGCTATGGAGGGCAAGGCCAAATGTTTGTGTTTTGAAAATAAATGCAAAAAATAACATATGTAGGACTCCGGGTCCTCCATCATCAGGAGGTGATAGGGACAACGACAGCCTCCCTGGGCATTACAAGGATTAGATAAGGAGATGCAGGCAAAGCCCTCCCTCCCGAGCACAGCACTGGGCAGAAATAGTCAGACCTTCTCTGATCATAATTATGATTCTCTTCAACTGGTCTCGTATATCAGACCTCCCTGTGCATAAAGAAGTTACAAAGCAGCAAAAGGACTCCAGGCTTTCAGCACCTGGGGAAGCTTTCAGTTGATTTTCTAATGACATCATCTGGTCAGGTCTCAAACAGACGGCAAGAGCCTGAAGGTCACCTGCCTTGTCTAACGCGCCCAGATGGGCACCCATCTTGTACATTTGTGGCCACAGACATGGCTGACCTGTAAGATCCCAGAGATTCCCATTACCAATGGAATTCCCATTACCCAGCCACTGGCTGCCCACCCAACGGCCCCTGCCAGCTGAATACAGGTGTTCCCAGCCCAGAAAAATCCCACTGTGGATGCTAAGGAGGTCCCGGTAGAGGATGTGACGGGCCCGTGTTCAGGGAGCTTGGTGTGCTCACCCAGACACACGCAGCTCAGATGGGTGGGTTCAGGATCCCTGAATTGTCTGTCTGGATAGAAAGATAGAACCCAATCTCTGGACAAAACCCCCAAGGTCAGTGTCCTGCTTGCTCACACCCTCTCGGTGGTCCTGAGCTTCCTTCTTAAGAACTTCCCAAATTCGGTGATGGTAATCCTTCTTGCCGACCTGAAAATGGATTTTCCCAATGGCCATCGGACATCATCTACACACTTTGTATTTCTCCACTCAACGGAGAGGTCAGCCACATGCCCTGGGGACACTCTCTGCCCCCTCAATGGGTTGTCCATGTCCCTGTCTTGGATGGACCAACCATGAACAACCCATGAACTAAATGAGGACCATACATAGGCCTCAACGCACGGCTCTGAGCACCTAGTTGTCCACAACTGAGTCTGACTGTAGGACCATGGGGGGATATTGTAAATAATTTAAGAGAACATAAGGGATGTCTCCTCTAATTAGGGGCCGGGATGTATTCTCACTTTCTTATTGACCTAATAATTGTTGCAAATGTACAAAGACAGTTGTCTCAACAGCTTGACGACCCCTCAGGCCTTCTGTTTCTTATTCTTTCCTCTTGCTCAAGCCGCTGTTATCCTGTTATCACCTCGGAGAGTGAGACACCCCGCTCGTGACAACTCCTGCATTTAAACTGCTCTTCCGATTTACAGCCTGGGCTCTGAAATATGCATAGGCGTTTTCAGGGTAATTAGCCTCACACAGAATTTCAGCCAACATCTGATCAACCCCAGCTCCATAATGAGCTCCTACTAAAATATTACACTTCGTCTTAACTACTTTGGGAGATATTCCCTGTTTATGAAATATACTTTGTCAACATCAACCCAGTTTGGAGATTAGGGAGCCCCGTCCTTCTTTGTGGTGGCAGAGTTGCCCCCAAAGCCATTTTTTTATTCCAAGCCATGATCCAACACCTTTTTTCCCCAATTTCAGCTTCATACAGCCTTTCCTTTTTGAAAAACAAAGCCTAAGAATTGCAATTCTCCCTTGGCCAGTGGCCAGACATCCAAGGGCTGGAGCCAGGAGATTAACGGATACACCCGGAGAGGGCAAGGGAAGAGACCGGAACATTCTGGACACATGTTTGTGTTGGAGACCAGACCCCAAGGCCCGAGAGCACCCATACATGAGGATCGACACCTCCCGGTTTGAATGACATACTGAGGACCTTCAGAACCTGTGGATGAAACACGCCTATGACATTAATTAATGCCAGGCAAAATGTAACAGCAGATCTTGGAGACTAAAAATAGACCTATGCCAACTGATTCATCCCCTGACTGCACAGAATTCGGAGCTTTTTTATCTGCTTCCCTTCTCCAAGTACCGTACATTATGGCCTTTTCCCTTTCCCTCCATCTTTGTCGTTCTTCTTTCATTTCTCTCCTTCTGGTCGAGAGAGGCTTAAACCTTCCAGAGGAGATGTCCCCGCTCAGCTCCCCTCCGACCCACAAACACGCATAATAAGCAAGGAAATCATGTCTTTTCCTGGCCCACATGGTGGTGAGCTATGTAATTTGTCCTTAATATTTTCCATGCGGATGTTTCTGCCGGTTGCCTCACACACAGAACTCTATAGCTTCGTTTCCGATTACAGTCCGTTCTATTTTAAACTTTGTTGATTTCTACTGGGAAGGAAGCCTATTTCATACAGATTAGCTGGACAGCTGGGTCTGATTGCTTCTGATTACCGGGCTTGGGGCCACTGGGGAAACAGGTTTCCCAAAGCCCCTTGGATGGAGAACCATTCCATAGGGTCCCAGAGGACCCACTTTGGGGTCAGTGCTCACTCGAGGGAAGAAGGTCAGTGGCCTCAGTTGGAAATCAACAGGTCAAGCCCAAGGCAGGGTCAGACCTTAGTCCACATCTCAGGCTCAGGAGGCTGTGCTGAGAGGTGAAGGGGGGCCCTGAGAAGCCCCCTCGTTCCAAAGGTCTCACGGGGACCTGAGTGGGGGCTTGTGTCAGAGAAAACTGCGTGTGTTTGGAAGGAAGCGTCCATCATGCTTGCCTGAGAGAATCACTCAGGAGGCAACAGACAAGGCTCAATGATTAAGATCCCTTCATCTGGCCTTGCCTCCCAGACCTCCAGGTGCATAAAGAAATCACAAAGACCTCTCTCACCTTGAAGTGGCCAGTCCACAGGCAGGTGGAGGCTGCCGCGCTCTCCCGGAAACCGGTGGCTCCGATGAGGCAGGAGTGTTCTCCCTGTTCGTCCCGTCTCTGCCTTTGCTTCTCTTTATGCCTCCTCTAGAGGAAACCGAATGCTGGAAGTTTTTGTTAATTGTGTGTGTGGAGGGTGCTGCGTGTCGGGGTGCCGGGGCGATGGGGGTGGCAGAGGGCCCCAGGGGGGTAGGGCTGCAGCCTGCCCTGGTGTGGGCTCGGGTTTAATGGCCGATGCTGGGGATGCGGCTTGCCAGCCGGTGCTCAGCGCCACTGCAGCTCTGTGTGTGGGCGACGGCAGCTACACGGCTGGGTTTCAAACCATCACACTGAACATTTGCAAACAGATAAAAAAACAAAACCATCCGGTACGAATAGAAACTTCTGCTTTCCTTTCTCCTTCTGCAGTCTCTCCCTTGCACCTCCCTTCTCGGGTTTTGGAGGAGGTGGGCGAAGGTGGGCGTCTCTCTCTGCAGGCCCTCCTGGTCCCATCTCTTCCCGGCGCACCATCCACCCCTAGGGCCACCAGCATGGACAGGTACATCAGGTCGTCGAGACCAACCCCCAGGGTGCTGGGCATGCCCAGACATTTGAGAAGGATTTTCTCTTCTCCGGGGTCTTGCCCAGATTCAGCCACTGAGACCCATCACACCCAAGGAGGATTTGGGTGTCTTTATCTGGCCACCTTTAGCCCTCCTAGTTTCAAAGCTACTTTAGAACTGGCCGGCAAAGGGGAATGAGGTGCACTTTCATATCTGGTGAAACTTTTCCCAAGGAATACTCTGTGAATGGTGGCATGAGATACTCCATAAAAAGGAGAAAAAAATTGTCCTGTGGTCAAATTACTTCGAGAACTGTTGCATCCTGTTGCTCTGAGATAGTCACAGAGTGTGTTCGAAGGTAAAGGCTCTGAGAAGTCCTGCAATAAAGGATCCTATTTGCCTTTGATCCTATTTGCCTTTCCAACATTTCCAAAATGTGTAAACCTTAGACGAATCCCCTCTCCCTAAACACCACCACCACCAATGACAACACACACACACACACACACACACACACATTCATATCCGCCTCCCTCTACCCCCACCCCCAGTGGTGGCCTGACCCAAATCACCTCTTTCAGCCAGAGAGCAAGAGAGGGCAGGCAAAGAGAGATCCTGGGAACCAGGCAGGTCAGAGGTCACCACCTCAGGTTACTCTCAGCTTGTTATTAACATGGGTGCCCTGGATGGTTACCAATGAACAAGAGACTGTCGTTCTGGCTGGACAAGGAACATGAGGGAAGCAGACAATTTTTCAGGGCTGTGAGGGGCTGTCAGTGCCTCTTCTCTCCCATCCCAGTGGGTCCCCTCCTCACTTCTGCAGCCCAGGGATGAGGGGAAGCCTGCGGCTGGATCCCCAAGGGGGCAGAGTCTGGAGGAATTTTGTGGTGCCCTGCTCACAGACCTCTGCTGGGCACTATAAAGATCAGATGACATGTCTGATCCTGGAGGGCATGAGACTTAGGAGGCAGAAGATTAGAAGCATGGGGCACATAAACTCTAGGAGAGAAATTTGTGAATAGAGATATTGTCAAAAAGGACTATGACAGGACGACAGGCAGGGGAACTGAACAGGGGGTAGGGGAGGAAAATATGGCACACTCTGCTGGATTGGGGGTACCGTGGCTCATCAGTGCCAACAGACTCCAGCTCTACGGCTCACTATCGATGGGGACCTTGGGCAAGCCTTGGCCTCCTCATCTGAAAACTGTTCTTTTGATCTTGCCCCCCAGGGACATTTGGGAATATCTGGGGACATTTTTGGTTGTCACAACTAGAGACAGTACTACTGGCATCCAGTGGGTAGAGTCCAGCGATGCCGTTAAACAGCCTACAATGATGGACAGGTGTGCCCACGACAGAGAACAATCCAGTCCAAATGTCAGCAGCCCAGCAGAAGTGGAGGACCCAGTCTGGGTGAGTCCTCCAGCCCCCTGAATGGGGCTCCAATGAGACAATACACGTGAGGATTCTGAATAAACCAGAAGGTAGTTATGTTATACTTGGTAAGAAAGAGACTTCTTTATCATTTAGATGGCATTTCTTCTCTGACTGGGTGGTAAGATGGAAACAGATGGAAAGTAGTGTAAGAGCTCTCTGTTTCAAACCAAGAAGAGAGAAAGCCCGCCTGCCTTATAAACACTCCAAATTACATGATTTGAAAAGTAAATAAATAAGAAAGAGGAAGAAAAGAAATACCTCCTCTTGCTTAAGTATATCAGAGAACTTGAACTCTGTGTGAACAAAGTGAAATGGGCGTAGAAAGCTTTAAAAAGCTTGCAAGCACTTCGATGGATAATCTTTGGTAATTAGAGCATTTTACAGAATCCATTAAAGAGGCTTTAAACAAAGCTGAAATTAGTTGTTGACCTTTCTCTGAAGGAGGGTAATGGTCGTGCTGACAACACTAATGCATCTGGCCTGGCTGGTTTTTTTTGGTTTTTTTTTGTTTTTTTGCCGTACGCGGGCCTCTCACTGTTGTGGCCTCTCCCGTTGCGGAGCACAGGCTCCGGACGTGCAGGCTCAGCGGCCATGGCTCACGGGCCCAGCCACTCCGCGGCATGTGGGATCTTCCCGGACCGGGGCACGAACCCGTGTCCCCTGCATCGGCAGGCGGACTCTCAACCACTGTGCCACCAGGGAAGCCCTGAGTTTGTTTTTTTTTTAAAGAAATCTTGGGCCAGGCTTGCAATTCGATCCCCAGCACACAGCAAATTATTGGAGACCAACAAAAACGGAAAGTGAAATTCAAGTTCAGATGCATGTTCCAGCTGACTGACCAGCCTCGAGGAAGGAAAGCTGGCCGTGTCTCACTCTGCACCCCAATTCCGGTAGGACTCCCAGGACAGGACTCAGAGTCTGGGCCCTGGAAACAGATTCTCCTGGATGATGGTGAAGTACAGGTGGGTGGGAGCCTGGGAGAGGCAGGTAGGGCCAGGCCTGCCGTGGATGGAGTGAGGATCAGGCCAGGCCCAAGAGAGAAGGAAGGGAGGATGGGGGGCAGGCGGGGTGAGGGGGCGGAGTCTGGGTCAAGACCAGCGCCCTCGCCAAGAGGCTTTCAAAGAAAAAACAACCAGCCATGTTTCTGACATGGACACCACAGAGGACCCACACTCGCCAATTACATCAGCTTCCCCCAGGGGCCGAGATGGAGTAAGCCCAGCCTGAGAGTCTGGACGCCCCTGTGCCTTCCCCGTCCACATACCCGTTCACTAACCAGGACAGGCAACAGCCACGTATCTGAGAACTTCCCTGTGCCAGCACTTTGCTTGGCCCTAGGAGCAAAACAGTGAAGGAAAATCAAGAAGCATGGTCTCTGCTTTCATGGGTGCATAGTCAGTTGAGGTAAAAAAAGACCAAAAAAATATCAAAGAATCATTAAAAAATACAATTTACTCAATCACTCATTTGATGAGAATTTGAACCTCTACTTATTCTAGGCACTATTGGAAGAGAGGGAAAAAATGTGAGCAAATAACTATTAAAAACCGCAATGAAGGATAAACAACAAGGTCCTACTGTACAGCACAGAGAACTATATTCAATATCCTATGATAAACCATAATGGAAAAGAATATATATTTAAAAAGAATATATATATATATATATACACATGTATAACTGAATCACTTTTTTGTACAGCAATAATTAACTCAACATTGTAAATCAACTATACTTAAATTTAAAAAAAACCCCACAGTGGAAACAGAACAATGTTATGAAACTCTGGCTGGAGAGTACGGCTCTGCGAAAACTCTAAAGCCCAGGCCAGCTCTCTTTGTTAAAAGGGGCTGGAGGGACCAGAGTTAGGGACCTACTTATCCAGGCTGAGATGGTTGGAAAGGGAGCAGATTTCCCTTCCTCTATGCATCATTATTCAACACCAGATTCTGTGCCACCTGACCCCACAATTGCTGTGAACCCCAAACTTTGGAAGCACTGCCTCAAATGTGAAGAGGGCCCCAACCATCCCAGCATGGTCTTAAGGTCTCTCGAGGGAAGAGGCTGTTCAGAACCTAGGACAGCGCTCGTGTGCCTGGTGGTCTAGCTCCCCTACCTTCCTGGCGAGGCCGGGCCAGAGGAGGTTCAGGGCTCCCCACTCAGGTGTGTCCCACCTCAGGGAATCAGCTACTCTTCAGGTGAGTGGCTGCTGCTTTCTGAGTGCTTCGCTCCCTCCTGGGTCTTCTCCACCCCATTCCCAGTGCCAACCCCTGAATCTTCATCTGACACTCAAATGTGCCAAGTGAGGATCTAACTGGTTCACTTGGTCCATATAGGGCCTTGCAGTTGGGCAGAGTTTGCCCTCTGGGTCAATTTGTAAGCTTCAAGCCATCCCATGGATGACTACTGTGAAGTCAGGCCACCACTGAGCCAGCCCCAGATGAGGAAGCAAGGTCATGTGTATTTCCCCAAGGAGCACTGCTAGCATTCCAGAGACAGCCCCTTTCCCAATACACGGGTGCCAGGAGATAAGGGTCCAGGCCAATCTGATGGTTCATGAGATCATTTCACACGGTCTACAGATGATTTTTTTGTAATTGTAGTAGTTACATTTTTATTTAAATGCAACTTAGTACAGCTCTAGCCAACAGATCCAACTCATGTGTATCCCTTTTAAATACATTTTAATAGCCAATTTAAATAAAATATTTTATTCTAAGACTTACATGGAAATCCAAACAAACTAGAAGAGCTAAAACGATTTGAAAAAGAAGAATAAATTTGGAGGAATCACATTATCTAATTTTAAGACTTACTTGATAGCTACAGTTATCAAGAGAGTGTGGTACTGATGGAGATAAACACATAGATCAATAAAACTGAATAAAGGACCAGAAACAGAGCCACACATATATGCTTGACTGATGTTGACAAAGGCGCAAAAGCAATCTAATGGAGGAAGGATAATCTTTCCAGCAAATGATTTTGGAGCAATTGGATGTCTCAGGCAAAAAAAAAGAAAAAGAAAGAAAAAAGCAAAATCTATGCTAAACCTCATACTTTATACAAAAAGTAACTGAAAATGGATTGCATATTTAAATGTAAGATGTTAAACTGTAAAACTTTTAGAAGAAAACATGACAGAAAAGCTTTGGGACCTAAAGTTAAGGCAAAGAGTTCTTAGACATGACACCAAAATTACAATCCACAAGAGAAAAAAGCCAGTGAAATTAGACTTTATTAAAATTAAATCTTTTCCTCTGCAAAAGATGCTGTTAAGGGCTTGCCTGGTGGCGCAGTGGTTGAGAGTCCGCCTGCCGACGCAGGGGACACGGGTTCGTGCCCCGGTCCCGGAAGATCCCACATGCCATGGAGCGGCTGGGCCCGTGATCCATGGCCGCTGAGCCTGCGCATCTGGATCCTGTGCTCCGCAACGGGAGAGGCCACAACAGTGAGAGGCCCATGTACCGCAAAAAAAAAAAAAAGATGCTGTTAAGAGGATGAAAAACAAGCTTTACTGAACAGCTGGTACTGGAACAACTGGACATCCACATGCCAAAAAAATGAATCTAGACACAAACCTTAGACTCTTCACAAAAATTAACTCAAAATGGATCACAGACCTAAGTGCAAAATACAAAGTTATAAAACTCTTAGAAGATAGCATAGGGGAAAACCTAGGTGACATTCTGGAAAAAGCAAAACTATAGAGACAGTAAAAAAAAAGATCAGTGGTTGTGAAGAGTTAGAGGGGAAGAGGGAGGGATGAACAGGCAGAACACAGAGGCTTTTAGGGTGTGTGTGATGTTATAATAATGGATACACGTCTTTATACATTTTCCCAAATTCATAGAAGGTACAGTACCAAGAATGAACACTGATGAAGACTGGAGTCTTTGAGTTATAATGATGCGTCGGCATAGGTTCATCAGCTGTAACAAATGTAGCATCTGATGGGCGATGTTGATGGCAGGGGAGCCTGTGCACCTATGGGGGCAGGGGGCATGTGGGGGCTCTCCTGGGCCTTCTGCGGACTTTTGACGGGAACCTAAAACTGCTCCCCCCACCAAATGAAGTCTTTATTTTTAAAAAACGGGAAGAAAATATTTGCAAACCATGTATCTGGCAAAAGACTAGCATTCGGAATATATAAAGAATTCTCAAAACTCAACAGTGAAAAAAAAAAATCCAATTAGAAAATGAGCAGCAGACATGAAGAGACACTCCACCAAGAGGATAACCAGACGACCAGGAAGTACATGAGAAGATGCTCAACGGATCAGCCCCTGGGGGATGCGAACGAAAACCATGATGAGATATCACCGCACACCTGTCAGAATGGCTAAGGTAAAAAATACCAACAATATCAACCCTGGCCCAGATGTGGATAAACTAGATCACCCACCGGTGGCTGGTATGAGTGAAAAACGGGACAGTCACTCCGAAAAATGGCTTCGCAGTTTCTTATGAAATTAAACATGCACTTATTAGGCAGTTCAGCAACTGCACTTTGGGGCATTTCTCCCAGAGAAGTGAAATTTTATTTTCACATACAAACCTGTACATGTATGTTTATAGGTGCTTTATTTGTAATAGCCAATAACTGGAAACAACCCAAATGTCCTTCATCAGGAAAGTGCTTATATAAACTGCTGTGTATCTACACCAAGGAATACAATTAACCAATAAAAAAAAAAAGACTTAATACACTCAACAACTTGGATGAATGCCAAGGGCATTTTGCTGAGAATGGAAAAAAAACAATTGTACATCCCGTATGATTCAATTTAAAATGACAAAATTATAGAGATGGGAGAACAGATTAGTGGTTGCCAGGGCTTAAGGATGGAGAGTGCAGTGAGACCACAAAGGGGCCACCCAGGGGGCTCTTTCATGGTGACTGACAGTTCTGTATCTTAATAGTGTCCACACGGGATAAAATTGCATAGACCTGTACACACACACACACACACAAATGAGTGCATGCAAAAACTGGTGAAATCTGAGTAAGGTCTGCAGCATAATTAATTGTATTGTACCCATGTCAGTTTCCCACTTCTGATATTTACTATAGTTATTAAGATGTTACCAGTGAAACAGGGTGAAGGAACTCTCTCTACTATTTATGAGTCTATAATTACTGAAAAAATTTTCCAAAGAGAAAATTTTTAATTAAATAACAGTACAGGTGATTCATGAATTCAGTAGAAAAATTGTGGTGGTGACACAAGACATGCCCAAGGTCTAGGCATGGATGTTCCTCTGGTCCTGAGGGTCCTAGTCCCATCCAGGGGCAGAACCTGTAGGCATCCAAGCCTTAGACACCCAGTGGACAACAGAAGCAAAACTCTAGGCCTTCTCCAGTTCAGAGGTGGTCAAATTTAGAATCACAGTGCCTCTAAGTCCAAATTAGCCAACTTTCTAAATGGCCAGAGACCTTGCTTAAACTCAGTTGAAACTGAATTGAATGATACAGAAGATGTCTTTGGAATAAGAGCAGCCTCGCAGAAATACCACATTTCATCAACTTTAAGACACACAATTGCAAGAGGCACCATTCTTTTTTGTTCTGTTATGAAACAAAAATACACTGCCAATTAAACCATGACACAATGCTTTCTTATCACTTAGAATTTTTAATTTTACTTATTGAAAGAATTCTTTGATACTTAATTAGACAGATTTTAATCACATATTACTATTGTGCATACATAAAAATGAAAATACAAGTGAAATAAATTGGTTGTTGTTCCTCAAACTTCTTTATACCGAGTCCAAATCTTCTGAATCACTTTTCAGCTCAGACTCATCAATGTCTGGGTTTTTTTCCACACTCCCTCATACTCTGTGCATTCGTTCATAGCACTGATGATGTGGCATTTCTTTAAAGAATCCATAAAAGGATTAAAGGTCGTGTGTGCTGGACTCTGAAGCGGACTTTAGAATTATATATGGTTTTTCTGCTTTGGTTCCCATTTCAGCAATGTTGCTAAACATGTATGATTTGCTCAGGTCCTCCATTCCTCCATCCCTACAACCATGACATGCATAGAGGTTAAAGGAAGCTTCCTATACAATACAAGATCTCCTTCCAGCATGCTGTCCTTGGTCAGTTGCATGTTAGTTACATGTATTCACTGCAGAAGGGAACTTCAGATTTGGATGCTGGTCGTTTTGATGTTCACACACACACGAGCAATTCAACTATATCGTGGCCTTCATAACACACTATGGACTGTAAGATACATCGTGGTTTCAGCAGTACAAACATGAAAAATGTCCATCTTCCAAATAATGGAATGCAATAAGTGGACAAATAAAATAATGTCAGGTGGCCATACACGTTATGAAGAAAATGAAGCAGAGACATATGATCAAGATTGTCTGGGAGGAGGTGGACAAAGCAAACCATTCTGAGAACAGGATATTTGAGAAGAGTCTGAAAAATAAGAAGCCATCGGCCAAAGGAAAATCAGGGGAAAGCTCCCCCACTCTATCTGCAGGAGAAGTTCGATTATGCTCAGAAAAGGAGTGGCATTGACATATATACACTACCAAATGTAAAATAGATAGCTAGTGGGAAGCAGCCGCATAGCACAGGGAGATCAGCTCAGGGCTTTGTGACCACCTAGAGGGGTGGGATAGGGAGGGTGGGAGGGAGACGCAAGAGGGAGGGGATATGGGGATATACGTATGCATAGAGCTGATTCACTTTGTTATACAGCAGAAACTAACACTACAATGGAAAGCAATTATACTCCAATAAAGATGTTAAAAAATAATAATAATACAACCTCCAAGTCTCAGTGATGTAAAAAAAATAATAAAGATTTGTTTCTAATTTATACTTGGTGTCCCATAAGCAGGTAGGCTGCAATATATCTTTCTCACTTCAAGACCCAAGGTTGATGGAGAAAGTGCTGTCTGGAAAATCTCCAGTTGCCATGGCAAAGGGAAAGGAAAGGGGTAAATTCTGTGCAGGTTCTGCAAGCTTCTGCCCAGAAACGACACATGTTTCTCTGCCCACATTGTGAAAGCAAGTTACTAGGGCTGCCTAACTTCCAGGGGGTGGGGAAAGGAGCACAATCTACCATGTGCTTCTAAGAAGAACCAAAAAGACGTGATGAGCGGCAGTAACGGTGACCACACAGGCAGGAGAAGAGCAAGCACAAGTGCAGTAGGGTGCAGAGAAACGTGGCGACTGGGAGACAGGGAGAAAGCCAGTGAGACTGGAGAAGCATGGAAGGGGGAACAGGGGGCAGAAGACAGCACCCTAAAAAGCGGAGAGACCTGTTCTAAAGCCCAGCCATGCTCTAGAAACCACCATTTCGTCCTAACTATGACCTCAAATGCCTGTAGACAGAATTAAGCAACTAATTGTATAATGAGGTGGTTGAATTACACCTAATTTCCACAAATGCTTTTGTTGCAACGCCAGGATGTGGTTTTCAATCATTTAATTAGTCTTCCAAAATGCTCCAAAATCGGTGTTAATCACAGTTGTAAAATAATACATATAATGTGTCCTTAAATACTTTACCGTGTCTCAGCATTAATCCTACAATTAAGTCCACTGAGTAACTGATAACACATTTGACACCTGGTGCTTGGGAATTTGAACATAATGTATTTCTGAAAGCAGGTGACCAATGGGTGAAGCCCAGTGTGTGTTAGTGACTTCCTTTGGGGAGGCCTGGGAGGGAGGGGCCTGGCTCTTTGAGGTAGAGGGGTGCAGAGATGAGGCAGGCACTAAAACCAAAGGCTTGGGGCTCCATGCAGGGTCAGAGGATAACTCAGCTGTGGCCAAGGGAACCTATGGGCACGGCCCAGTCCTCCACCCAGCACTGGGCTCCTGTAAATGCTCTTTTGGCACTGCTCCCCCACCTGGAGGTTCTGCCAGGACGGGGCCATGTTAGTGATGCTGCCAAAAACCAAAGATTGAAAACTGCAGTTGGGCTGTTTCTTCACAACCTCCTCTCAACACAAGGATCCCTGCCCTGCATCCGTTTAACTGCTAGGGAGCTACCGGAAACTTCCAGGAGATGGAGAGCACATTAGTACCCCAGCTTTGATATCCCCATAAAATTTGAGCCACCAAGAGAACCTGAAAAGGCCAAGTTTGGGGTTGACCATATCTTGGGACCCAGAGATGTCAAGTAACATCTCTGCCCTCCCACTTCCTCATCCCAACTTCAGCAGTGGACAGAAATGAAGAGGGATTTATCGCACATAATAGAAAAATGTCGTGGAGATGCAAGATGTTTGTATCTTGACAACTATGCTTCATTGATTCACTCCCCCAAAAAGTGTTTATTGAGAGCATCTCAAAGGCATATTAAAATATGACATGTCAACAATCTGGATATGGCGGTCTTGGGATAAAAGTTTTCACTTTTGTAATAGAGACCCAAACTAACAGTGGCTTAAGCAACATGAATGTTTATTTTTCTGCTATATAACAGTCCTGACACAGGCAGTGCAGAGATGGATGGCAGATCCAGAGGCAAAGAGCCAGGCTTCTTCTAACTGGTTGGTCTGCTTCCCTTGCATTCACCCTGTCCATGTGACCCAAGATGGTGTACCACCTCCTTTCTGGGGGGACAAAGGGATGAGAGGCAGACACACTCCTTCCCTGTAAGGGCTTGACTTGAATAGCATATAACTCATGCTCTTCACAGCTCTTTGACCAGAATTTACCCATAGGGCCATATATAGCTGCAAGAGAAGATGAATGTTTTATTTTTATTCTGGATGACCAGGTATTCTGGTAAAAACTGGGGAATCAGTTACCATGAGAAACAAATGAAACATGATATAGGACAACCTACAGGCTGTGCCATGTTGCCCTCTGGGAGTGTGGAGTCTGCTGGGTAAGAAAAGCATGTGGCCGAATTCCAACATTTCATCCTAGAATGAGCCAAACACCTATTAGGATGGAAGCCCAGAAAAGGGGGGAATTTGGGGACCTATACCCAGAGGGAGCTACAGTATCTACCGCAAAGGATAGTTAGAGGCTCAACATGAACTCAAGAGGGCAGGGACAAGCTGTGTGGCAGAAGGCAGCATGGGTTCTGGGTTCACAGATCAGAGCTTGAATCCTGCTCCACCACTTACTTTCTGGATGATTGTGGAAGGCAGATTTCAAAAGAGATATATCCTCCACAAGCTTCCCGACCCCTGGTTATTCAATCAAACACCAAAATGGCAACATTTCATTCCTTTTTATGGCTGAGTAATACTCCATTGTATATATATATACCACATCTTTTTTACCCATTCATCTGTTGATGGACACTTAGATTGCTTCCATATCTTGGCTATTGTAAATAGTGCTGCTATGAACACTGGGGTGCATGTGTCTTTTCAAAGGGGCAGGAACTATTTTAGCCCCATTTGCAAAAGAGGAAACTGAGGCACAAAGACATTAAATGATTTTCCCAAGGTTCTACAGCTCATAAGAGGCAAAGCTGAGATGCCACCCCAAGCCGTGTGGCTTTGAGCTCTGAGAGGAGGGAATGCAGATGTTTCCATCCCACCCCCATCGTATAGATGAGCAAAGAGAGGCCGGGAGCCCTGGAGTCCCACAGTGAGTCCGCAGTGAGCCAAGTGGATCTTGGGTTGAGACAATAATGACCACATGATCATGGCCCACAGTGGAACTGATGGTTTTTGTTCATCCTTCCCAGATTGCAGGGAAGCCCAGGGTCACGCTGCTCAGCTTCCAAGAGCAAGCTGCTCGAGCAGAAAAGCTACGATTTCCGTCTGTTTAAAGGCCAAAAGAGAGAAAAGCAGACCAAAATCCCAGTAGAGTTCCTCCATGTATTCAGCAATCACTGAGCTCCTTCTAGATGCCAGGCACTGTCCTTGGTGCTGGGTGAGCAAGATGGGCACAGGTCCGTGCAAAGAGGTTAGGACAAGAATCAAGGAAATCAGACTGCTGTAAATGATCAAACTAAACCAAGTAAATCAAAGGAGTAAATCAAATCGTGTGGATAGAGGGAGGCCTTCAGCCCTGGGTCCTGCTGCTTCAGGGCCTGCATAGGGGGCTGCAAGGGGGCCGGGGGGGGCGGGTCTGTTGGCTGCTGCTGCCACTACCCTCTGTCCACTGTTCAGTAAGATTCTGGGCATCACTTTGCACGTTATAGGGATCTGGGGTGGCCCCTATGTCACCGGGAAGCTGGCAAGGAGATCATGCCCAAGTTGTCCCCTGGACACCAAGAAAGAGGGTCTGGGCTTTGCCTCGTCCCCATATCAGGATGCTGGTCTTCTCAGCTGACTGTCAGTGACCCAGACTTCAAGGCAATGACACTCTAATCTCTGGATGCTGAGAATCAGCAGAACGGATGCTGAGCAGGGCCTAAAGGAGAAAGAGAAAGAGAAGGAGGAGAAGGCGTGAAGTCCCCATCCAAGGCTAACCTGTGCCACCAATTTGCCTCCCTCTCTGAGCCCCATTTTCCAAGCTTTAGAACGAAAGGCCAAAGAGGAGAGATGACCTCGCGGGTTCCCTCCCTGCCCTGGACTCTGACCCACACTTACTCCTTGCTCACTCAGCCAGCCATGATCTCCCGCCTGCCGTGCACCCAGCCCTGCATTCATGACTGTACGTTGATGGTTTGGGTTCCCTCTTCTTACTTGGCAACTGTCAAATCGAGCTGGGGCTTCCCTGGTGGCGCAGTGGTTGAGAGTCCGCCTGCCGATGCAGGGGACGCGGGCTCGTGCCCCGGTCCGGGAAGATCCCACATGCCACGGAGCAGCTGGGCCCGTGAGCCATGGCCACTGAGCCTGCGCGTCCGGAGCCTGTGCTCCGCAAAGGGAGTGGCCACAACAGTGAGAGGCCCGCGTACAGCAAAAAAAAAAATCGAGCTGCACATGGGGCCACCCGGCCCGCCCATGGGCCAGCCTGTCTGGTTCCGTATGGAGGTGCCTGATGCGGATCGGCGCTAGCCCGCATCGTTTTAGATCACCTCGAACATTGATTTTGGAGGAGAGCTTGACGGGCGAGGTGTGTTTTCCTACTGGAAAAACAAGCAGAGCAACAGCCCAAGGCGACCCCACGGAAGTCACGTGGGACCAGAGGTTGAATAGGCCCTAACAGATCAGTTGAGAAGCTTCCAGCTATGGTCGGCAGTATAAGGGGCCCCTGTCAGGTCCTGAGACCCTCAGCAGAGCAGAACCTCAGCCCACGGGGTCTCATCTAGCTCGGCAGGGCCCGCGTGGCTGTCACCCTTAACTGGTTCACCTCCCTCCAGTCAAAGCCTGCTTGAGATAGAGTTGAGGTTTGCAGAAGATTTGGGTCAGTTCACCAGTTTAGCAGCAAATCCAGTGGTTTATAAGTAAGTGTGAAAAGAACAAAGAGCCCAGAATGGGCAAAGGTGTTTCTAGAAGGCACACAAACGCCTAAGAAGCACATGAAAAGATGCTTCACCTCTGGGATCATCAAGAAAAAAGCATGTGAACATGAGATTGCAACAAGGGAAAATATTGCCAACACTTGGAGTGCGGAGCGTGGGGGGAGAGATGCCTCCCCCTGTCCTGTTGACAGGCGTGGAAAATGGTCTACTTTTTGGAGTCCAACTTGGCACTGTTGGCACGGCGATTAATCATCTCGGAATTTTTTCCCAGCAACGTAATCAGACAAATTCACGATGTGTTTGTACCAGCTGGTTTGTTGAAGCCAGAAAAGGCCCCCTCCCCCCAAAAGTTAACACCCCAATGTCATTTGCGGCAACATGGATGGACCTAGAGGTCATCGTACTAAGTAAAATAAGTCAGACAGAGAAAGACAAATACCGTATGATATCACTAATATGTGAAATCTAATGTTTTTAATGGTATAACTGAACTTATTTACAAAACAGAAACAGACTCACAGATTTCGAAAACAAACTCATGGTTACCAAAGGGGAAACGTGGGGTGGGAGGTGGGATAAATTAGGAGCTTGGGATTAACATACATACACTACTATATATAAAATAGATAACCAACAAGGACCTACTGTATAGTACAGGGAATTCTATTCAATATTCTGTAATAACTTATATGGGAAAAGACTCTAAAAAAGAATGAATATATGTATATATAAAACTGAATCACCTTTCCGTACGCCTGAAACTAACACAACATTGTAAATGAACTACACTCCAATAGAAGCTTTTTTAAAAAGTTAAAGCCCCAACAAAAGAGGCTCAGCCAGCTCCATCGTGGGACACTCACACAATGAAATGCAATGCGGTCGTGTACAATCCTGGCATCACTCTACATTTTCTGTCTGAGAAAGAAGTCTCTATTATAGTACTGAGTGGGAAAATAGCAAGTCACAGAGCAGGGCACGATGATGATCCCATTTATGTGAAATTGCTCCTACAATGGGGTATGTGCGAGCCGCATGCCATCAGACGCTGCAGAGGACGTGGCCGCAGTGTTACCCCCTCCGTGGGAAGAACTGGAGAGATTTTAATGTTCATCTTTACGCTTTCCAGTGTGGTTTGAATTCTTTACAAGGAGCGGGTATAGTTTTTATAATCAGAAAAAGTACAATAAAAACGGGTTCTATTTGAAGAAGAGAGTAAATTCAATAAGGCACAAGGAATCAGGACCTGGCCGTGCCTGAGTGGAAGGTAAATTGACCCTGCACCCTGCGGAGCCAGGACCCTGCAAGGCCACCCGTGCCCATGCCTGCACCTGCTGCTGCCCCCGAGCCCATCCCCCCATACACACACAGACACACACACTGCAGCTGCCAGGTTGCCATGTGCGCCAGGAAGCAGGCCCCCTGCTCTCCCCCAGGGCCCCATGAGGACCCTGACACCTGCACGGGTCTGGGAAGTGGAGGACAAGGGGGCGAGGATCACCCCTGGGGACGTCAGTTGGCATGAGGACAGAGCGGGCAGCAAGAAGTCCAACGAGACCAAGGCTTCTGGAGCCAAACTGACCGGCTGAGCAACAGTGGGCAAGGAGCTCCATCTCCTCTTCAGTCCAGAAGAGTGAGATCCCGGGAGCGGAGGCACAAGAGGGCTGAGCGGTGTCCGGAGCAGGGCCTGGACGTCAGAGCCGGAGCTGACTGTAAGTATGAATCCCTATCGTTATCAGGCGTGTGCTCCTGCTCCCCAGGGAAGTCGAGACTCTGGCTGGAGGCGACCTTAAGTACCTGGGGACTGGGCATCAGCCACCGGGGAGCTGTGCTGGGCTAGGGGGAGGCCACAGGAGATGGCAGGTCCGCTGGGAGGGCAGCATTGCTGCATCCCTGCTCGCCCTCACGCGAGCTTTCCAAACGGCGGCTGAGAGCCTACTATGTGCCACACACTTTCACACTCAGCTCACCTGGGCCTCCCAGCAACCTGGGATGGGACCAGTACCCTCCCTTCAGATGAGGGAACTGCACCTGAGTGACAGCCGAACTCACAGGGCAGGAAAGTGCAGAGGCTCCACCCAAATGCTGGGTCCCAAGTCCCAAAAGCAGACGCCTTGGAAAGCACCCCTGAACTTCCAGACCTTCCGTCTAAGGACCACGGATAATACCTCTGAAACCTCCAGATCACAGATGTTTTCCCACCCATAGTGAATTTGGGGCATTTTATCATTTCTGGGGCTCGTATTTGGGTTAATAATGCTCCACAGCGGCTTCTGAGGTTATACGTCAAACTCTGGGAGAGAGAACACCTTGCGTTTCAAAGGTGCTCTTGTACATTCGGAGGAGCTGAGCCCGTCACCAACCACAGGGCACAGTCACAGAGCCCATCTTATTCATTAGAGGGGGAGAAGCCAAAGGCCCCAGAGTCTTTCCCGCCGCTTGCCCTGCGCCGCGGTGTGTGGGGTGGAAGGAGGCATGTCAGGTGACCACCTGCTCAGAGCCCTGGGGCCAGGGCCCCTGGAAGCTGAGGGGGCCTTTCACACTTCAAAGCCCCACACATCTCCCAACGGCTACAGTGGTTCACATCCTACTGGAAAATTACCGGGAGGGGAGGAGAGTGACACCGACCCCAGGAACGTGCTTCCAGGCCCAGCCCCGATTCACGGTCCTCACAAACCCACCGCAGAGAAACCCCTCCCCAGCATTTGAATAACAGCAAATGTTGGTCAGTTCTCACCAGATGCCAAGCCCGTCCCAGCTCACACTCCCCGTCCCAAGTCTCTACCACCCCCCTTGACAAATGAGGGAACTGAGACTACGGGTTAGGTTTCCTTTTTCTCTCCATTTACTGTGCTGTACAGCATAGTAAATCAGTTGTACATATACATATATCCACTATTTTTAGATTCTTTTCCCATATAGGCCATTACAGAGTACTGAGTAGAGTTCCCTGTGCTATACAGGTCCTTATTAGTTATCTATTTTATACCATATTGGTCTTCTTTGCTGGATTCTTGCCCTCTGTGTCTCTAAATGTTGGCGTGCCTTGGGACTGGTCCCCTGACGTTTCCTAGATGGGATATTGAAATCGAGGCTTCACGTGACCACCATACGCCAGTGGGTTCCGAGTTTACTGTTATGCTTGGCTCCCTGCCCATGGCCACTAGCCCAAATGGCCCCTTTCGCTGCCCAGCTCCCCCTAACTTGTTGATTCCTCACCTGAGGATGCTGTCTCCAGATGGACTCAGTTTCAGTTACTCTCAGAGTAAATCTCAACTCCTTTCTTCCCGTTGCTTGGGGCAAAACTCTTGGAGTGATGCGTGACTCCTTTCTTTATCTCACCCCCACATCTAATCCATCAGCCCATCCCATTGACTCTACAGCTTGAAGTATAGTTGGAATTTCACCACTTCCATTGCTGCCTCGAGGTCCAAGTCGCCATCCCATCTCCCTGGGTGAGGACCCTCCATGTCTCACTGCTCTCCCCGCCTTGCCCTCGAGGTCTTACTGAGCAGCCCACAACGATCCTGTTAAAACTCAAGTCAGATCATGCCCCTCTCTGGCCAAGTCTTCCTATGGCTTTCCTCTTCCTCAGAGTAAAATCCCAGATTCTTCTAACGGCCTTGAGGCCCTCTGTTTTCCTGTCCCTGTAAGCAGAGGCTTCTTGCTCTGCCTGGGTATCCCCAACTGAGACAGTTGATCCTCCCTTTCCTCCTTTTCTAGAACTTGCTTTGCTCAAACACGTGCCTGGCTCAGTCCTTCTTTTGTTCAGCCTGTACTCAAATGTCCCCTATGTAATTTTTCCTCTGGGCAGTTTCATATCATGACCTGTGAGATCTCGTGTGTTTAGCATCTGTCATCCCTCTGGAATGGAAGCCTTGGCTGTTTTGGCCACTGCTGCATCCCTGAATGCTCAGTGTGTATTCGTCAAACGAGCAAGTCAGGCTATCAGTTGAACTTTTCTGAATTTGGACTGATCTTCTGGCCAACACAAAGGAAGAGGGCTTTGGGGAGGACACAGGGTGGAAAAGACCAGAAACCCTTCCTGGTGATCCCACCGTGTGGTGAGACGAGGCTGGCAGACATTATTCATGGTATCCAGCTGTGCACCAAGCTAGCTGCTGGGCACGCAGTGTGAACTGGCCAGACGTGGCTCCTGCTGGCCTGGGGGCGCTCTGCCTCACCTGGGGTGTGTGTGTGTGTGTGTGTGTGTGTGTGTGTGTGTGTGTGTGTGTGTGTGGTTCTATACAATTTTATTACATGAGGATTCATATGACCCCCAACACTATCAGGATACAGACCCGTCCAGCTCTCTGGGCTGCCCCTTCATGGTCTCACCTCACTCCCCACCCCTAAGACCTGGCAACCACTGATCTCTTCTCCATCTCTGTAATTTTCTCATTTTGAGAATGTTATATAAACCTAAGCGTGCGTTATGCTTGACTGGCTTTGTCACTCAGTGGGATGCCCTTGAGATTCATCCAAATCCTTGGGTGTATCAATCACTCGTTCCTTTTTTATTGGTGCCTTCCATGGTGTCTGTCTTAGTCAGCTTGGGCCACTACAACAAATGACTGTAAATTGGATGGCTTAAACAAACATTCATTTCTCACAACTCTAAATGCTGGGAAGTCCAAGATCAAGGTGCCAGTAGCTCTGGTGTCTGGTAAGGCCCCGCTTCCTGACTTGTAGGCAGTGGAGAGCAGAGAGGGAAGCAAGCTCTCTGGTGTCTTTTCTTTTTTTTCTTTTTTTTAAATGATGGAATCATTCCTTAAGCCTTTATTTCAACTTAAAACATCCCTCAAGGTTTTTTGTTTGTTTTTGCGCAGTACGCGGGCCTCTCACTGTTGTGGCCTCTCCCGTTGCAGAGCACAGGCTCCGGACGCGCAGGCTCAGCGGCCCTGGCTCACGAGCCCAGCCGCTCCGCGGCATGTGGGATCTTCCCAGACCGAGGCACGAACCCGTGTCTGCTGCATTGGCAGGCGGACTCTCAACCACTGCGCCACCAGGGAAGCCCTCTGGTGTCTTTTCTTAAAAGGGCACAAATCCCATTCATGGGGGCTCCTCCTTCATGACCTCATCTAACCTGACTTACCTCCCAAAGACCCCACCTTCTGATACCATCACACTGGCAGGTAGGGTTACATCATATGCCACAAACATTCATTCCCTAAGAATATGTATGTACCACAGTTTAACCATTCATCTGTCGAAGGACATTTATAGTACTTATACTATTAACTAGACTAAGCCTTTGCAGATTTTGAGACTCTGGATGTATATTGAAGACAGAGCCAATGGCACTTGGGTTGAGCATGAAAAGAGCCTCATCTATGGGGTGTGGGGATAAAGCCCTGAATTTCAGTGGATTTGAAGGAAAATGGAGGACAGGTAGAAACGGGGGCAACAGTCGACTCTTTGAAGAAATTTCAGGTAAAGGGGAGCAGAGAAAAAGGGTGATGGTGGTAGAGACTATGGATGGAGATTAGCCCTTTTTCTAAGATGACAGAAATAACATCAAGTGATAAATATCTTGGGAGGAAGGGGGATTGATGTCTAGGGAGAGAGAGAAGCAAGGCAGATACACACACATGGAGAAGTTGGCCTTTGACAGGAACACAGAAGAAATTGCGTTTCCTAAAGAAATCCATTACTTTCCAGCGTGGGTAATGATTAAAAGTAATTTCTCACCAGATGTGTTCTGCCAGCCAGGGACGCGTCCATAAGGGACACTCAGTAAATATTTATTGATGGATTGATTTTCAAGTATGGTCCCTACTGAACTTGGACACACCGAGGTTCATTTATAATTGGAAACGTCTCATTGCCTCCACTTAGTGAACCAGAGTCCGAACAACAATTTGCTCTCAATCTTGCTCTCACTCCAGCCAGCCTGGCCTCGGTTGAAAGGACCACTTCCAAATTGGTGAGGCCTGAATTAATGAGATTTTACTGCCCTCACGGCTCTAGATTAAAATCAATGCTGTACCCAAATGCAAGTCCATGGAAAAGAGTCGAGGAAAGCAGAAACTCATAAACAACTCTCTCATATTTTCCTGTGAAATGCCGACCGAGGTCCCCCATCTCCCAGAGCTTTTCCACAACTCCTTGGTACACCTGAGATGGGCGTGTCAGAACCTGTAGACCCAACACCTATTACTCTGTCTTGGGGGGAAACTGAGCCCATCACTGTCAAAAACCAACATCCTCCTCAGTAGGGCTTGTGGGAAAAATACAGCCATTAAGGCAGGGCTTCTCGAGCTTGGGTGTGCGTGAATCACCTGTGAATTCTAGGGCCAAGTCTAGGGCCGCAGGCATGGGACAGAGTTGAGATGCCACCAGTGCCACTGGTCTGGACCACTCTTGGAGGAACGGGGCATTGAGGATGCACTGATCTGCAAGTAACGGCAGCCAGCACTTCAAAACAGCTGAAATGATACGGACTTTCTTTTATCTCACTTTACAAGAGTTCCCATAGCAGGGCAGGGCCAGGGATGACAAATTCAGGGGTCCTATCGAGGACCTGAGTCCTTCCTTTCTCTCTCTCTGGTCTTGCATCCCTGGAGTGCGAGCTTTGTCTTTGGGCTGTCACTGTCACAAGATGGCCAGTGCCACCCCAGGCGTCACAGCCAGCCCCGACAGCATCCAGCCAAAGACAAGAGCCTTGAGCCTCTTTTCCAGAGGCCCCAGCCAGAGGTCTTTAGTGCCCCATTGGCCAGTCCTGAGACACTTGCTCCCCACAAAGCTAGCGCTGGTCAGAGCAATGGGCTTGTCGAAGTCGAGTGGCTCTAATCAGAATTTAACCCCTGAGTGGGGATGAGGTTGACACCCCTGAATACATTCCCGACTTGGAGGAGGGCAGGCGTCCACACCAAATGGAGGTTCCGTCAGCAAGGATGAGGCGTGCTGGCCAGCAGTGCCTGCTACGTAACAGCTGTTACATCCCAGGCTGGACCTCGCAGAAGGGCCACCCCTTCCATGGAGGAAGATGAGGATCGGAGGGAGGTGGCCTCACCGGAGCCCTGTCTTGTGACCCTAAGTTCAGCACCGCCTTGTGTTACGTCTCCTTGCCCGGATGGGGAGCCCGGTGAAGAAAGGAGACACTCCCGGACACGCTGTGCCCAAGGAGGTCTCTGACAGCATGGCTGTGGTTGCTTAGATATCTCTGTGCTCCCCAGCCGAGGGTTTAGAGTCAATTAAAGCCCGATCAACCACTACTCATGATTGTGGAGGCTGAATGATCACAGAACTTGGATTGCTAACCCTGAGACAGATGGCGAGTCAGGTACACAAAAACAAACCCTGCATGGCACTGGGGGATGTTGCCAAGGGACAAAAAAGGCGACAATCTTATCCAAAACCAGGAACTGTACCCAGCTGTGCTTCCAGCCCGCCCATCCTAACCTGAGGCCAGATGAGGCCACCAACACAGCGACCGTTTTTCTTTGCCATTGGGGCCTAAGCTGTGACCCTGGGGACTAACGTTATAGGACACACACAGACAGCCTTGTGTCTGCCTCCCCCTCGGAACTTCATGAAAAGAAACAGCCATAGGAAGAAAGTTTATTTTTCCTGAGCTGATGGCTGATCACCTGACGTTGCCACTAACACGGATTATTTGGCATCCCACGCCCTCCCCCCTCCTCACTCCCCACACCTGAACCAACACCACTGACCTTCAGGGGGAATGGACACCGGCGCTGGCAGTAGGGAGGTCTGCATCGCCTGCTCTTGTGTGCCCTGGCCAAGCTAGTTAGAAGTCAAAACTTCACTATCCTTTCAACTGGCCTCCACTTCAAAGATGCTTTGCAGTTTTTTAACCTGGTTTCTGTTCTGTGAACAAGCTTGGTCAGAGACCAGAGGTGGTCTGTAAAGCAGAGGCCCAGATCAGAGACACTCACGGGAAAATGAGACCCCTCTGCTGCTTGCTGACACTGGCAACTGAGGGAAGACCACTGCCCTCCTAGGAACGAATGGGTAGCCCACTCCCCTCCGCTGTGTGGACCCTGTCATTGAAGTCCGCCGCCTTTTATCCTGCTTCCTCCTTGCCGGAGGTGGTCAAACACAAGGGCTACTGATTTGCTCTACAAAACCATCCTTCCCCAGATAATGCCGGCTCAGCTTGCCTCTGGGCCATGCCGATCTCCTTGGACCACTGTGGACCCCTCCTCTCAATCATCACACCAGGCCGTGCACAGTGACCCTTCCCCCCGCACAAAAGTTCTTAGCTGGTGTTGTTTAGGTGGGACAGGATGTTCAGGTCTGAAATCCACCTCTGAATATGCAAGTGGTATTTGCCCAACAATTTTTTGCTATGCATAAGATTCCCATGCACGGCTGGCGATTTTCTCTCGTAAACAGATGCCCCAAATGTCCTTCCTCTCGCTCTGTGTTAAACCCCACATCTGGGCCATCTGTGTGGCTGCACCTTTCTGCAGGGACAGCCGCCTCAGGTTAGGGGTGTCGGGGAGGAGATTCCGTCTAGGGAGCAGACAGAAACCTCCTGGGGACTTTGGGCAATTTCCTCCTTGACAAGGTGAAAAAATGAAGCTATGTGACTCTTCCTGCCTGGCTGGCTAGACTGCCACGAGAGGAAATGAAAGATGCGGCTGCTTTGGAAATTATAAGCTTAGACCTCTGACTGTATGATACAGAAAATGACAGTGAGCATCTTAAAAGGCACCATCAAGCCTCCCTGAGAAGATTCTGGATCTCACTGGGCCTCCCCAGTATGACTTCAATGACTCTGAAAAGGAGAGGCAGAGTAACATGATGACAGTAAAAATAATAGTAAGCGCTTGCTGGGCTAAGTGCTTGTCATGCATTAGCTCCCGGAGTTCTCACCACTTCTGAAGTTGATATTATTACGGTTCCCATCTCACAGAATGACTCTAAGAGGTCAGAGGGCTGGTATAACATCACACGGCGAGTAAATAGCACCAGGACATGTACCCGGGGCTGGCTGACTCCAAGGCCGGAGCACTCAGCCACTCCACTGGAGCAAAATCCTAATGTCATGTCACGGGGACCTCGAGCAGCCCATGCGCCCTCTGGGCCTCGGTTTCCCTCTCTGCAGGAGAGAAGGAGGAAGGAACCAGATGCTCCAAACCCCATCCCAGCCTGGTCAAGCTCTCATTCTTGGAATGAAACTTGGTTGAGAACAAATTGCAAACTCTTCAAGGCAGCACCTGGCGTCTGTGCTTCACACTGCTCCCTGGCTCTGCGATTTCCCCCCACTGTGGGCATGGGCCGTGGAAAGAGGTGTTTCATATTGCTCCCTTTTTAGCCCCCAATTCAGACAATGCTTGCTTCTAATGGCCTGAGACCCCATGGAGGCAAATTGTTGTGGGGGGAGCATTTTCAGTGGAATTTCTCCCCCTCCTCCTGATTCTTCCTATTTTTGATAGTCTCGTGCCTTCCCAGACTCATTTATTCAAACCTGTTGTCAAGGCAACCCTAGGTTTCCCTCTTTACACTCTCCTGTCTCAATGGGGGTATCCATAGCAACAGGAATACCTTTCGTTTTCAAAGTCAGTGACCTCCTAAAGCTTCATGAGGCTTGTGGAGATAAATTACGTTTAGACAACTCTTTAAGCACAGCAACCAATGTAGTACCTCACAAGCCTAACCGATAACGTCTGTAACAGTCAGCTTTTGCTGCGTAACAAATAACCCCAAAACTTGGTGGCTTAAAACACTGCACATTTATGATTGCTCTGAAAGTCACCTGTGGTTCTTCTGGTCTCAGCCAGGCCCACTTATGTATCTGTCATGAGTTGCAGATGGGGACACAACCCCGCTCATGTTGACTGAACTCTCTTACATATTTGGGGGTCATCTGGCCATAGAATGGAACAGGATGACCTCATCTAGGACAATCAGGCTGTCTTCTTCAAGGTCTCCCATCCTTCAGAAGCCCAGGGTTTTTCACATGGGGGAAGCAGGCTTCTGGGTCGAGACAGTGAGAGAGAGAGAGATTGAGAGAGAGAGAGAGAGAGAGAGAGAGAGAGAGAGAGAGAGAGAGAGAGAGAGGAAATGAATGACCAGGGGAGAGGTGGAGAAATGTGGCCATTTTTGCAAACAATCTACCACATCTCTCCACATTTCTTGTACAAAGATTCAGGCACCACTTACATGCAACCCAAGTTTCAGTAGCCAAGAGGCAGTCTTAGCACAGAAGGAATAGAACCCTTGGAATTCTCCAATCTCCCTGGCTCCGTCTAGAAAGAGCTCTGGATTCCCCCGTTCTCAGAACCATTCCGATTCCAGCTGTAGCACTGCCTCCCTCTGTGCACGTGGGTCAGCCCACGTGATCCACATGGGCTGAGAATACAGTAGGTCCCCAGCAGAAAAGAGAGATGTTGTCGCCAGAAAAAGGGACGTGAGTGCTGCACAGCCAAAGTCAACAGGTGACTATGGCAGATCTCACCCAACCATCACCAGCCAAGAAGCAGGAACCCACATCGGGTCAACAGTCAGCTCTGCAGCAGGAGAAATGGACTGAATTCTTATCAGGCGAAATCTCCTCCACCTGTGCACATGGGGCGGGTTTCAGAACTCTTATCAAAACTATTCTTAAAAACTAACTCTAGGGCTTCCCTGGTGGCGCAGTGGTTGAGAGTCCGCCTGCCGATGCAGGGGACACGGGTTCGTGCCCCGGTCCGGGAAGATCCCACATGCCATAGAGCGGCTGGGCCCGTGAGCCATGGCTGCTGGGCCTGCGTGTCCGGAGCCTGTGCCCCGCAACGGGAGAGGCCACAACAGTGAGAGGCCCGCGTACAGCAAAAAAAAAACTAACTCTAGGGCTTCCCTGGTGGCGCAGTGGTTGAGAGTCCGCCTGCCGATGCAGGGGACACGGGTTCGGGACACGGGTTCATGCCCCGGTCCGGGAAGATCCCACATGCCGCGGAGCAGCTGGGCCCGTGAGCCATGGCCACTAGGCCTGTGCATCCGGAACCTGTGCCCCGCAACGGGAGAGGCCACAACAGTGAGAGGCCCGCTTACCGCAAAATAAATAAATAAATAAATAAATAACCAACTAACTCTAGAAATCTCAGCTGGCCTAATCCTAGACAAGGAAAGCAGGAGCAGCTGTCTCTCTCCTGAGGCTAATGAAGGATGCTGTGCTGCAGAACGGTCCAGAATGGAGGGTCACGGCACGCTCGGGGTTGACCAGCTGCCCAACAAAGGTGGTGAAGATCACCCTCTAACGGGTGCTCACTGTATGCCCAGAGCCACCTCCACTTCACAAACATTAGCTTCTTGTTCCTCAAGATCCTGTGGGTGCTAAGCGACAGAAGCCCAACCCAGACTGGCTTATTTTTAAAAGGAATTAATCCAGTCGGGGAGTGAGGTCAGGCTCAAGCAGGTGGATTCAGGTATGACCACGTTAGGGTTACCGGTGACGTCTGCAGCCACATGTCTCTCTGTCCCTCTGGCCAGAAACAAGGTCCTTCTAAGTTCTGGTTGATTCGTCTTTGTCCCACCCCAGAAACGCCAACATCTACAATGATGCCTGGGACCCAGTGGGCGCTTCGGAAAGGAGCTAATGAACAAAAGATTGTAAAAAGAAAATTTACATGTATCAGAACTCCTTGGGCAACATGGTATTTTTCCACTGGGAATGTGAAAACACTCCTATCTGCCCGGGGTTCTGGCAGGGAAGAGCCGTCAAGGGCTGAGCCAGAAGCCCAAAAGCTCCCTTCCCCACATGCCCATCAGTGGCAAGGAGCGGGTTAACCTGCTTTCTGGATCTGCCGCCTCTCCTGTCTATGCCCTGTCACCCATCTCCCGCTCCCTGTTTGCTCTTTGTGCATCAATGTAATAAGTTATCCTCCACCATTTGGCCTTCAAAAAGCAGGAGAAGAGTGTCACATTTCGGGATGAGCCGTGCCCTCCACTGTGAGGTCCCCTCTCCAGCTGTTCTTCTCCTACTCTTACTCCCCGGTGATTCATCCACTTTAAAATTCCCGCTTTCCTCCCACTCTTGGAAATGTCAGGAGCACCATGTCACCACGTAATCAATTCCCTTATCCCCAGGTTGAAAACCTACTTTTTTCAAAGGTGGTTGTTTTAAACGGAAGCCAGAAAGAATATCACTGTGTGAAGTCATGACAGTCTGTGAAAGGAAAGGGTTGAAGACAAGAGATGATGGATGGGACTTTCTGGACACTTTCTCTTTATTATTTATTTTTAAGGGCACTTGCAAAATTCATCCCTGGGGCAGTGACGATTAATTTACGTTATCTCACTTAGGGTGGAAAACAGTGGCTGGAAATTATCACCCAAAACAACCCCTGCACAGCTTCGCCTCTTACCAGAGATGTAATGAGATCCGAGTCTAATCTTTATTAATAAAGCAGCTTTTTATGAAATGTACTTCAGCTCAGACGCAAGTTCAACGGCTACAAAGTCAACAAAAAAGCAATATGTCAAAATTGATTTATCTCCTGCATTTTTAATGCTTTCAGATGATTTTCTCGTTTACAAATGTGCTGCTTTTCAGTGACAATGCTTCATTTTTGTCAAAATTTAATATGAGGAAATTGGACTGATGAATAAAAAGTATGAGGCTCGGTCGCCTCGTGGGTCAGGGAATATGGTATTGGAGATTTCGGTAAATAATTGCTTTTAACCCAGTTTAAATCTTTTCATCTCCATGGGCTTTGTGTGTTTTTGTTTGTCTGTTTGTTTTGTGACACAGGTATACTCACATTTTATACTACATATGTGAAATCTCCACATTTGTGCATTAAATTATTGTAGCACAGTTGGGATGTGTACCTCTATGTTCCTGCTTTGACCCTGGCCACATCCCCAGCACAGAGTAGGTTGGCAATAGCTGCTGAATAATGAAATCTACTTAAAAAGACTCCTTTAGTATCGTAAGAAGTAGTCCTTGAATTGGTAAGTCTGTATAACCCACAATTCTCCATGTTGAGTTTCCCGCAAGTACCAGAGTGGGCAGCCAGCTTCTCAGATTATGGAAAGGAATTCCCGGGATTGGCTTGAGCTAAAAAAACAAACACCTGACATATAAAAAAGGTCTGCCCTTGGTCACCTTCTCTGTATTTCTCCACATATTACTCTCGATATATCAACACATTACATTAAAAAAATTGTTGAAAGACATCCCTTTTGGAGACAAGGCTGGGATCAGGGCAGGATGGAGACCCTCTCCACCTGTCCTTCTCATCAGCCTTGTCATAAATGTGTTGGTGTGGGTTTCTTCCTCCTTTTACTCAATGTTCTTTAGATGGAACAGGGGTCCAAAATCCCACACATGTCAATATGATGGCTTTCAGAAAACTTTTCCTCCAATTTTCCTTTCATGTATCTTTGCTGTCTTCCCCCACGCAGAGAGCTGGCACTTAGCATCAAGAAGATACAACGTGGGCTTTCCTGGTGGCGCAGTGGTTGAGAATCTGCCTGCCAATGCAGGGGACACGGGTTCGAGCCCTGGTCAGGGAAGATCCCACATGCCGTGGAGCAACTAGGCCTGTGAGCCACAACTACTGAGCCTGTGTGTCTGGAGCCTGTGCTCCACAACAAGAGGGGCTGCGATGGTGGGAGGCCGGCATACCGCGATGAAGAGTGGCCCCCGCTTGCCGCAACTAGAGAAAGCCCTCGCACAGAAATGAAGACCCAACACAGCCAAAAACAAACAAACAAACAAACAAATAAATAAATTTATTAAAAAAAAAAAAAGAAGATGCAACGTCATTGTTTTTCCAGTTAGAACAGAAAGCCTCTTGCTAGTCCCCTGAAGTTGGCTTGAGGACTCTCTTCATGCAGATTTCATCTGGTCATCAACTCAGAGTTTCACACCACATCGAGGTCCAATATCCTCTGAGGATATTAAGGAAGAAAAATAATCTCTTGGTGACACATGGTAATTAAACCTCCACGTGGCCCAGAACTATGACTATTTATGGGCACTTATCTGCAGGCTCAAGGGTGATCTTTGCTGGGTGGCAGAACCAGAAGTAATCCGTCTCGACATTTTGTACCTGTTCTTACAAATGCTGGTGGGATTTTGGAGGGAGGAAAGGGTATTTGAATGTCTGTCCCAATAACAACAAGATCTCAGCTCCCTGCAAGAAGCCACAGCACTCCGAGTCAGATTGGAAACAGAAAAGAGTACGTGAGCAGAGGTCACCCACTTTAATGACCCATGGAGTGAAGAAACGAGGGCCTCCTTGAGGGCATGAGGACACTAGCCCTTTGTACAGGCTCTCGGGAACATCTCAGCCATCGGAAGGCAGATTAGGACACCCCGTCCCGCAGGAGAGTCAGCCTCAGAAAGACGCTCCCTCCCCGATCAAGGCTTTCAAGTACCAGCTGCTTCGGGAAGGTACTCAAGCCCACTTAAGCTTTTTCCCACAAGGAAATGAATTTAAAAGATTGAAGGTGCATTATCTCTACTCCTAACAACAAAGACTTGGGCTTTTATCTGTTGTCAAGGCAACGCTAGCATTTTTCTCCCTGGCTTCTTAATGCCTAGATTTATGTTTCCATAGTTACAAGAAATCCCTAGGTCTTCAAGGTAACACACACTGGTCCACCCAAATTTTCAGGGGTGGGTGGGATTGTGGCCCTTGGACAAAACATGCCCACAGGTATTGAAGACATCTGTTCACCTACCTACTCACCCCATCCCCACCCAGGGCTGGGATTCAGCATTCCTTCCTGTCCTTGGGGCCTCCTTTGCACCTAGGAACAGCTATCTTAGTAACCTCTTGGGCCAATCCAGGAATCTGAGAAGTTAGGAAGTGAGAGTGAACCCAGGAAACAGTGCTCCTTCAAACCACCAGTCTGAATTTGTTAGACCCACTGCTGCCAGAGCACCACCAAGGAGAACTCTGCAAAGTCAAAGTTACCCCTTGGGGCTCAGCACAAGAATGCCATGAGGACAGGGCATTTGGAGAAACGGAGATAGGCAAGCTGCCAAAGCACCCCGCCGGGACCTCAACCCCAAGCCCCAGGCTTCGTGGCATCAATTTCTAGACCCAGAAACTAGTCTTTTCTCAGGATCAACTCACACAGTTCAGACCTTCCAGACATTTTCATGATAGGCTTGCAGTGTCTTTGTTTAAGCGAACTGGTTAAGAAATCATTACTTTTCGTCTCTCTGTGGGCTTCTTGGCCTTTCCTAGGGTTTCGTTATCTCAGGAATAGTCTGGCAAAGAGCTGGAAACTGTTGCTCAGTGTATTATAAGCAAAATTGTGTGTACGTGCGCACACGAGTCTGTGTGTGTGTACACGCGTGCAGTAGAGAGTGGGAGAAGCCTAATCTAATGAATCAGAAATATCGTCAGAGTAACAGGGATGTGGCCAAGTTGAGAAACCTAGATAGGAGCCCTGAGTTGGGGCAATATAGCCCAAATTTGAAGCTCTTCTTTGTCATCAACAACATCAATATCCTTAACAATAGCTGTTGCCTCCCACTGAGATTTGAAGAGGGCACTGGGCAAGTGATGTAGGGACAAACACACAGGGATCCCCAGTTGTATTAGTTTGTTAGGGCTGCCATAACAAACACCACAAACTGGGTGGTTTAACATGCATTTATTTTCTCGTGGTTCTGGAGGCCAGAAGTCCAGAATCAAGATGTTGGCAGGGCCGAGTCCCCTCTGTTCCATGCTTCTCTCCCACCTTCTGGAGGTTGCTGGCGACCCCTGGTGTTCCTTGGCTTGTGGCTGCATCACTCCCATCTCTGCTCCTTTGTCGCGTGGCCTCTCCCCTCTGTGTCTCTCTCTTCTTCTTACAAGGACACCGGTCACATTGGACTTCGGGCTGCCCTGCTCCAGTGTGACCCTGTCTTAACCCATCACATGTGCTGACGACCCTGTTTCCAAATGAGGTCACAAGGTCCAAGGTTCAGGGAAGAGCCTGCAGTTGGGACGGACACCATCCCCCCAAGCACGGCGATCAAGGCCATTGGTTAGGGACTGAGCTGTCTCCACAGAGTTCAGCTGAGCCACCCCCTCCTCCAGGAAACCTTCTCTGACCTCCCCCCAAACCAAGCTCGCTGCCCCTCTTGGATCTCTGAAAGCACGGGGCTCTCCCCAGCACTGCGGCTCTACTGTAATTGCCCATATGCTGTCTGAATCCCTCACACGTCAGAGGCCAGGGAGCCCTATTTGGTCCTGTCCCTGACCCCTCATTCTGGGAGTAGACCTCAGTGAATGTTGCTCGTCTCTGACTTTAAGTGACAGAAAAGCTGGGCTTATACACTGGCTAAAACATGAGAGAATTACTTTTCTTCCCAACAGGAAGTCCAGAGGTAGGTGAACTTGGGACTCAGGACATCAGGGCTTTGGCTTTGCTTGTGGCCTCCGCAGGTGTTAGCTTTAGCCTCAGGCGAGGAGGAAGATGGCAGCCTCCATTCCAGGGGAGCCTTTTTCCGAGGGATATTTCCTAGACTCCCCTGCTGTCAGGATGTGTCCCACGTCTGTGGTCAGCCATTCGCTGGCAAGGCTGGCTTGGACTAATCATTCAGGGTTGGCTGGATTTTGGGGATTCAGCCAACGGGACCACTTCTCTATGTGAATGAATCCACTGTTGTTGCTTTGCTATCTCTACATTGGGCCTAGGACAGTGCCCTGCTTGCGATAGCCTTTTGATTTCATGGTGACTTTGAAAACTCCAAAGGCCCAGCTTAAACCCCCAGAGGCATTTTGCAGGATTACAAGAACCAGTGGAAACACATTTCCTCTGGCTTGGGCCAGCCTCTCCTGATGACTGCTCCTTCGTGCCAGCACTCATGGAGGTCAGCTGAGGGGATGGCTTGATGTTCTTTCTTGGCAGGAACCCACTTCTTTCTTGGAAAGTTACATGTTCCTGAGCCAGAGCTCCCAGGCTGCTCTTAGGTCACGGTTGTGGGTCCATGGAGGGTCTGAATGAGTGTGGCTTGGCCTGGAAGCTGGTCTGGGGACAGATGCCTGCCCTCATTACTCAGGATTTTGGCTCTCACTGGTCAGCAAAAGAAGGGGGGTGGAGGACTGGAGGTGACCAGTCACTTTTGAAAGCCAAGAAATTGCAGAGCAAGGTCAATCTTTATTTAGACACGTTCCTGCAGAATAAAGCAGGTGTTGATGATGTGTCTACTTCCAAAGCAAGATCAGGAGGAATAAATCCTCTTCGGGGAACGCTGATCTCCTATTGCTGCCTTACCTGGACCCTTTCGGTCAGCTGAGGGTGGTGAGGTGTTGACCCTATTTGCATCACAGGTATGCCTGCCTTTCCCCTGCTTAGAAGAGCTTCCTTCTTCATCTGGGGCCTCCTAATTTCGTGATTAAACATTTTAAAAATAGGAAAAAAAAAAAGATGATGATAATATGTAAATTGGCCAAGCACTTACTATGTGATAAAGGCTATATGTGGGATGTTTCATTTAATCTAGACAGAAAATACAATATACCTATGAGGGGTATAGTACTATCATTCTCCATTTTACATTTGCTGGGCTTGAGACTCAGAAAGGTAATGTCACCTGCTCAAAGCCCCACTGCTTGGTCATGATAGGGTCCGGATCTGAGGTCAGGTCTTCCGGATTCCAAGCCTGAGCTCTAGACCACCACCCTATTTTGCCTCTCAAAACACAGCAGCCACTCTTTGATCACCTCTCATATTTGTCCAAATAGTTACATTTTAGTGGTAAAAATAGGAGTAGTTCTTCCCACTGGCATCCTTTAATTTCACCATAAGTTGTGATAAAAGTGTTCATTTTTCTCATGAGACACAACACAATGATTTTTTTAACATCTTTATTGGAGTATAATTGCTTTACAATGGTGTGTTAGTTTCTGCTTTAAAACAAAGTGAATCAACTATACATATACTTATATCCCCATATCTCCTCCCTCTTGCATCTCCCACCCTCCCTATCCCACCCCTCTAGGTGGTCACAAAGCACTGAACTGATCTCCCTGTGCTATGCAGCTGCTTCCCACTAGCTATCTACTTTACATTTGGTAGTGTGTATATGTCCATGCCACTCTCTCACTTCGTCCCAGCTTACCCTTCCCCCTCCTGTGTCCTCAGGTCCATTCCCTTTGTCTGTATCTTTATTCCTGTACTGCCCCTAGGTTCTTCAGAACTTTTTTTTTTTTTTGATTCCGTATATATCTGTTAGCATACTGTATTTGTTTTTCTCTTTCTGACTTACTTCACTCTGTATGACAGTCTCTAGGTCCATCCACCTCACTACAAATAACTCAATTTCATTTCTTTTTATGGCTGAGTACTATTCCATTGTATATATGTGCCACATCTTCTTTATCCATTCATCTGTCGATGGACACTTAGGTTGCTTCCATGTCCTGGCTATTGTAAATAGAGCTGCAGTAAACGTTGTGGTACATGACTTTTTTTGAATTATGGTTTTCTCAGGGTATATGCCCAGTAGTGGGATTGCTGGGTCGTATGGTAGTTCTAGTTTTAGTTTTTTAAGGAACCTCCATAGTGGCTGTACCAATTCACATTCCCACCAACAGTTCAAGAGGGTTCCCTTTTCTCCACACCCTTTCCAGTATTTATTGTTTGTAGATTTTTTTGATGATAGCCATTCTGACTGGTGTGAGGAAATACCTCATTGTAGTTTTGATTTGCATTTCTCTAATGATTAGTGATGTTGAGCATCCTTTCATGTGTTTGTTGGCAATCTGTATGTCTTCTTTGGAGAAATGTCTATTTAGGTCTTCTGCCCATTTTTGGATTGGGTTGTTTGTTTTTTTAATACTGAGCTGCATGAGCTGCTTGTAAATTTTGGAGATTAGTCCTTTGTCAGTTGCTTCATTTGCAAATACTTTCTCCCATTCTGAGGGTTGTCTTTTCATCTTGTTTATGGTTTCCTTTGCTGTGCAAAAGCTTTTAAGTTTCATTAGATCCCATTTGTTTATTTTTGTTTTTATTTCCCTTTCTCTAGGAAGTGGGTCAAAAAGAATCTTGCTGTGATTTATGTCATAGAGTGTTCTGCCTGTTTTCCTCTAAGAGTTTTATAGTATCTGGCCTTACATTTAGGTGTTTAATCCATTTTGAGTTTATTTTTGTGTATGGTGTTAGGGAGTGTTCTAATTTCACTCTTTTACATGTAGCTGTCCAGTTTTCGCAGCACCACTTATTGAAGAGGCTGTCTTTTCTCTATTGTATATTCTTGCCTCCTTTATCAAAAATAAGGTGACCATATGTGCGTGGGTTTATCTCTGGGCTTTCTATCCTGTTCCATTGATCTATATTTCTGTTTTTGTGCCAGTACCATACTGTCTTGATTACTGTAGCTTTGTAGTAAAATCTGAAGTCCGAGAGCCTGATTCCTCCAGCTCTATTTTTCTTTCTCAAGATTGCTTTGGCTATTCGGGGTCTATTCGGGGACTGTCTGGATATTAGACGATATTCTTGTTAAATTTTTTTAGAGGTGATGGTAGAATTGTGGTTATGTAAAAAGTGTCTTCAATTAATAGAGATGTAATCTAACAGTATTTATAGGTAAAATAATACACTATCTGAGATTTGCTTCAAACCAGTCCAGGAAAAAGAACAGATAAAACAGATTTGCAAAATATTGAAAATCACAGGATCCAGGTGGTGAATACATGGGGATTTATTTTATTATTCTCTCAACTTTGGTGTATGCTTGATCATTTCCATAATAAAAAGTTAAAAAAATAAGAGAAAATGGTTTCTTTATAATTAAAAAAAATGTGGTTCATTTTTATATTTCCTTGATCTGGTTATGGTACACAAAAAGTTTGCTTTGCTCTAAGGCCTGGTCCAGATCTCACCTCCTCTGTGAAGCCTTCCCTGACTGCCCTCCCTTGAAATAATCTCTCCTCAGTGAATTTCCAGGGACATTCTTGTCCATATATTACTCTAGGATGTATCCAGTATCATTTGGTACCATTAGCTAGGTTTTCACGCCCTGAAGTCAGGATTTTCAAATCCAAAGGTCTCGAGTTTGACACCTGGCTCTGCTACTTATTACTTAGACGACATTAGGGAAATTACTTAGCCTCAGTTATACCTCTGACATAGTGGGATAGTGGATGTTGCCAAGGGCTTGGCCCAATGCCTGGCATATGTTTAGAGCCCAAAGAATGGTAGGTGTCACCTCTTCCTCCAGAGTGTCAAGCATGGTGTTATGGGTTGAATTACGTCCCATAAATCCATAGGTTGAAGTCCTAACCCTCAACCCCTTAGAATGTGACCTTACTTGGCAATAGAGTCATTGCAGTTGTAACTAGTTAAGATGAGGTTATACTGGAATAGAGTGGGCACTTAATCCACATGACTGACATCTTTATAAAAGGGAGAAATTGGACCCAGGCAGGTATGTGAAATGAAGATGGCGATCTGTAAGCCGAGGAGAGAGGCCTGGAACAATCTTTCCCTCGCAGCCCGCAGAAGGCACCAAGCCAACCTTGCCAGCAATTGGCTGACCACAGACGTGGGACACATCCTGACAGCAGGGGAGTCTAGGAAATATCTCTCGGAAAAAGGCTCCCCTGGAATGGAGGCTGCCATCTTCCTCCTCGCCTGAGGCTAAAGCTAACACCTGCGGAGGCCACAAGCAAAGCCAAAGCCCTGATGTCCTGAGTCCCAAGTTCACCTACCTCTGGACTTCCTGTTGGGAAGAAAAGTAATTCTCTCATGTTTTAGCCAGTGTATAAGCCCAGCTTTTCTGTCACTTAAAGTCAGAGACGAGCAACATTCACTGAGGTCTACTCCCAGAATGAGGGGTCAGGGACAGGACCAAATAGGGCTCCCTGGCCTCTGACGTGTGAGGGATTCAGACAGCATATGGGCAATTACAGTAGAGCCGCAGTGCTGGGGAGAGCCCCGTGCTTTCAGAGATCCAAGAGGGGCAGCGAGCTTGGTTTGGGGGGAGGTCAGAGAAGGTTTCCTGGAGGAGGGGGTGGCTCAGCTGAACTCTGTGGAGACAGCTCAGTCCCTAACCAATGGCCTTGATCGCCGTGCTTGGGGGGATGGTGTCCGTCCCAACTGCAGGCTCTTCCCTGAACCTTGGACCTTGTGACCTCATTTGGAAACAGGGTCGTCAGCACATGTGATGGGTTAAGACAGGGTCACACTGGAGCAGGGCAGCCCGAAGTCCAATGTGACCGGTGTCCTTGTAAGAAGAAGAGAGAGACACAGAGGGGAGAGGCCACGCGACAAAGGAGCAGAGATGGGAGTGATGCAGCCACAAGCCAAGGAACACCAGGGGTCGCCAGCAACCTCCAGAAGGTGGGAGAGAAGCATGGAACAGAGGGGACTCGGCCCTGCCAACATCTTGATTCTGGACTTCTGGCCTCCAGAACCACGAGAAAATAAATGCATGTTAAACCACCCAGTTTGTAGTACTTTGTTATGGCCTCCCTCCCTGATCTAATTAGGAAACCAGAACAGTATTCGGGGCAGAGCGGGGAAGAAAGATGACGTGCCCATCTAAAAAACCTACATTTCCCAGATTTCTCTGCAGGAGAGGTTGTCACAGGACACGGCTCTGGCCAAGAGATGGGAGCAGCAGTCACTGGCTGGATTTCCAGGAAGCCTCCTCGGAAGAAGGTGTCCCTTATGCTTTGCCCTACACTCTTACCCCTCCTCCCTGGTGAGTGGAGCTGCAGCAGGCACCTTGCATCTCAGTGAGAAGGAGAGGTCAAGAATGCAGCCGTGACCTTTGACCTGGTATCCCTGAGCGACCACATGTCCTGGAATGTCCACCTCGGGCTTCCTGTTGCAGGAGAGAAAAGGCAGCCCCTATCAGCTTCAGCTGAACCTGTTTGGATTTTCTGCTATACCTGCAGGCATTCAATCCCTGACTGACACACATGGGATGGAGAAGTAAGAGTCAGGCCAATCGTGGGCAAGGGCGGAGAACGTCCCGCAGAAGGGACCTTGGCGAAGTGCCAGATTCAGAGAAGAGCCCGGCATGTGGGGGGACATGGTGTCCAGCCCGACTGTGACACAGGATGGAACGGAGGCGCGAGGGCCAGAGAGGCCGGCGAGGACCGGACAGTGAGGAAGGCAGTGCCCCCTCCCCTGACCTGGAGGGCCCAGTGCAGCCCAGCCCACCCCCAGCTCCAGACCCTGCATTTCTTCGCTGGAGGCTTTTCTTGAGCCAGAAATGCCAGAGCACCAGCGCTTCTTGAGAGCCCCCCTCAGACAGTAATGGGAGGGGGCCCACAGACACCCTAGCCCCCTGGCCCTGGAGCAGGACAGCTCCAAGGTGCGTGTCCCCCTGACTCCCTGGACTCCCCCGAGTGACTGAGCTCCACTGGCCCATGCTGGTGACCGGCTGAAGGCACACTCTCGTGTGTGTTCTGGGGACAAAATTACCGCAAACTGGGGTGCAGGGGGCGCTGAAAACACCAGGAATTTATTCTCTCAGAGTTCTGGAGGCAGAAGTCCAAATCAAGGCGTCAGTAGGGCCATACCCCCCTGAAGGATCTAGAGAACACTCCATCATGCCGCTTCCAGCTTCTGTTGGCCACAGGTGGTCCTTGGCTTGTGGCCGCATCCCTCCCATCTCTGCCTCCGTCATCCCATGGCCTCTTGCCTGCATCTCTGAGTGTCAAAGCTCCCTCTTCTGTCTCTTATGAAGACATCAGTCATTGGACTGAGGGCCCAGCCTAAATCCAGGATGATGTCACCTCAAGATGCTTAGCTTAATTATAGCTGCAGTTAAATTAATTAACCTGGAAATAAGGTCACATTCACAGGAACTGGGGTTAGGGTGTGACAGAGCATATGGGAGGGCACAATTCACATCACTTATACACTCCCTTCCCAGCAGGAATTTCTTCACCTCCCAGAAAATTCCTTATACCTGAATCCTTATCTCAGGGAAGCCAAGCCTAGACAAGAGGCTAGTGAGTCATGGGGACAGTGAAAAAGTCTGATGTCTATCCAGAGAGAAAGGATGTACCCACATGGATGAAAAGACCTATTGAGAACCACAAATTAAAAATGATGAGGGGTGGGGAGGGGATGGATTGGGAGTTTAGGATTAGCAGGTGCAAACTAGTATGTATAGGATGGATAAACAAGGTCCTACTGTAGAGCACGGGGAACTATATTCAATATCCTGTGATAAACCATAATGGAAAAGAATAGGAAAAAAGCACACATATATGTATATATGTATAACTGAATCACTTTGCTGTACAGCAGAAATTAACACAACATTGTAAATCAACTATGCTTCAGTAAAGAAATTTTTTTAAAAAATGATGAAAACCTAGTGCTTTCCGTGTGTCGAAATTCGCAAGGCTTCCTGCTACTATTTTTCAAGCCCCCTTTTGATTGCACTGGATACCGGGGTATGTGTGTGTGCACGTGCTTGTGCGTGAATGTACATACGTGTGTGTGTGTGTGTGTATGGTGTATATATGTGTTTCCATAGCCACTGACTGTTTATGGAACATTCTCACACACACAACCTCATTAATCCTTATAGCAACCCTGAGAAACATGACAACTATTTATAGCCATATACTTCCCCAAAAGACTTGAGTTGACTTACGATTACAGGCACAGATACCATCAACCCATAAAACTTTGAAGAGAAGCCTAAAAGAAGGTGGGGGGCGGATGAGGGCGGCAGGTCAAGTACAACCTCACTGGGGAAAACTAGACCAGTTAAACATGAAAACTTTCTCTAAGCTTCCTGGAAACCAAGGCAAAAAGAGAAACAATTCTAATTGTCACAGAGCTCTTATTGTCTAAAAAAGAAAAAATATATACAAGTTTGCCAAGAAAAGCAAACTTTTTTCCAAGCCCTAACTTTAAAAAGACTTTTATCCCAAGGGTTCTGAACACAGGGCAGAGCACAACTTCGAGGATGGTGCTTTTGAGAACAGTTTCTCAGAAAACGGCCATTTTTCCTATCGACCACGGTTAAAAGCTCAGAGCGTGAAGTTAAATCATGTTCTGTTTAAAGGCAGTTCTGCACGGAGCTTCTGGGCCTGGCCCTTCCCAGCGAGCTGGCCCCGTCAAGGGCTGAGGCTCCCAGAATGGAAAGAACCAGCAGCCAGTCTGTCCTCAGGGCTGATTCCTTCCAAATAGCAGCCAACTCAGCAGAAGGCAGATTCCACAGTCATGGGGACAGCGGGCTCCACATCTTCTGTGCTGTTTATTCAGAGTAAAGCCTCATGCACTGGGCCAGGGGTTCTCAGATCTAACAGATTTACGAGCTGGTTCCTTATTTAGGGGAAATGATATAGAGTTTCCAGCTTTTATTTGCCAAATACAGACACCCCCCCGCAAATGCCCTATCCACTCTATGGTCACTGTTATTTCCTCAAGGGGGGGAGTTTCATACTAAAAAATCAAGTGTCTCTTTAAATTGAATAAATCTACCTTGGTGGAAAACCCCACCACCTTGGGCCTATTTTTTCCCCTTGTTTCACTACTGAAGTGAGAACCTGATCTTGAACCAACTTTTAGGAAACCCCGCCCCCATGCCTGGCTGAAGGTGGCGAGACTGGCATTTGGTTGGGGTCACGTGAAAGCCTGACCTGTCCCTCTGTCCGTGGGGAGGGATGACCCTGGTGACCCCTCCTCGTAGCCCCTTGAGAGCTGTGACTTATTTCTAGCCTGCTAAGGAGGCAAGAGGTCAGTCCCCCGATGGGGTGACCTTACGTAAGACTCCATCCTGGCCAACTGGAGAGAGAGACTCCTCTCACCCGCTTGAGAGGATGAGCAGCCACGTGGACTAGGGCCATTTGTGGGGTGTGAAAGCTCTCTAGGGCTGCCATGACCTGATACCTCAAACTGGGCGGTTTAAACAACAGAAGTCTGTTTATGTCTGTCTCTAGGTCCCAATTTCCCCTTTTTACAAGGACAGAGTCGACTATATTGGATTAGGGCCCACCTAGGACCCGATCTGACTTGATCACCTGCAACGACCCCATGTCCAAAGAAGGTCGCATTCACAGGTACTAGGGGACTGGGGTTTCAACATCTTTGAGGAACATAATTCAGCCCGTAACAGCAGGGAGCTGCGGGCCTCCTCTAGAACCTGAGAGCGGCCTCCAGCCAACAGCCAGCAAGAAGCTGGGGCCCCCGCTTCCAGCACGCCAGGAAACGGGTTCTGCATTTGCCAACCACCACGTGAGCATGCAAGGGGACCGCCGCCCCCAGATGAAAATGTAGTCCAGCTGACTCTTTTTTTTTTGCGGGGGGCGGGGTACGTGGGCCCCTCACTGTTGTGGCCTCTCCCGTTGCGGAGCACAGGCTCCGGACGCGCAGGCTCAGCGGCCATGGCTCACGGGCCCAGCCGCTCCGCGGCATGTGGGATCCTCCCGGACCGGGACATGAACCCGTGTCCCCTGCATCTGCACGCGGACTCTCAACCACTGCGCCACCAGGGAAGCCCCCAGCTGACTCTTTGATCACAGCTGTGTGAGACCCCTGGGCTGAGCCAGCTGATCTGTGCCCAGACGCCTGACCCACAGACACTGGGAGATAATCAATGTGCGTGTTGCGTCACGCCACTAGGTGTGTGGTGATTTGCTACAGAACCCAGAAAACTAACACAGGAGGGACGTCCAGCCTCTGTGGGAGAAGGGTCACCATGTTGGATGCCCAGAGGCAGTCTGTACTCAGGGTGGGGAGAACCGGAATCCAGATCCCACACTTACCCGCTGTGGTTTTGACCTTAATGACGAGCATGGAAAATTTCAGAGCAGAGGTCTGACCAGTATTTGAAGGGGCTAAATTGAATTACTGTGCACAGGGATGTGGGCAAATTAGGATCTGGTGTGTGGACTCCAGGGAAGCATTCTCTTCTGTAGAATAAGGGATGGCGGGAAGCACCTTGTCTCCTAAGAAGTTATCACTGGAGCATCTTCTTGACCTACAGGTAAAAAGAGGCTGCCTCTAATTAGGGAAATTGAGGAGTGAGCTCGTAGACCTGGACAGTGGCCATTTCAGGTCACAGCAAATTCGCCCCAGACATGAGATCCAATGTCCTTGTCTCTGAAGTTTCCCAGCTGTTGCTCAGCACCCTGATCCACTCCCTTTAAGCCTCAAAACCCCAGGGAAATAAGAATAACCAAAAAGAAAACAAACAAACAAACAAAAACCTAAGCCAACAGTAAAGCAAATGAAACCGTAGCAGAAGGTTTTTGATAAGACCCAGAGAGAGGCCGAAGCCAGGGTGAAGCTGAAAACCCTTGACTAATCATAAAACACCACCCGTTCTCGTGAAGTCCAAGTACCTGTGTGCACCCACCAGTTTAGAATGCTCAGCTCTCCAAAAACTAAATCTCTTCATCAAGCCTACAGCCCAGTAGCCCAGAACCCGCACTCCCCTTGACCCCGTTTTGATGGCAAGGTTAAGTCAGGAGGCCTGCCGAGAAAAAGGGCTACGGGGACAGCCAGAGCCAGGATGCTCCAGGGAAGAGCCATGGAAAATGCCACCACTTTCCACAGGAGAAAGTGCCCAGGGAAGGGTGGCAGCGAGCTGGGGAGAGACAATGAACCGTCCCTCCTCTAAACACTTTCCCAGGCGCAGGCCGTCCAGCCTCCTGTTTTACCCGGTCAGCTCCACCACCTTTTTATTTTATTATAATAGGTTCCTGAAGAAAACACATACCAATATAATACTCTCAGTTAAGACTGAGTTAGACATTATCTGGCAGAACATTATAATAAAAGCAGGGATTATTTATACGCTGAAGAAAACTTCAAAAAGGGTTCCATTCCCAGCTGTGGGCCCTTTCCAGAAGATGTGATTGACAGCTGCTTTTCGCTTGTCAACAAGATGGAATGGAAGTTGCAGAACCGAGGAGGCTGATCCCAGAAGTACCAGAAAAGCACAGGCCTGGAGCAGGAAAGATCTAGAAGCAGTAGCTCACCCTTGGCTACGTTGGCATCTGTTGCAGGGGGGCTGTCCTGTACATTGTAGGATGTTTAGCAACATCCTTGGCCTCCACCTGGTAGATGCCAGGGGCGCCCTCCCCAGAGTTGTGACAGCCAAAAATGTCCCCAGACATTGCCAGATGTCCCCTCCTGGTTGAGAAGCAGCAGCTCTGTGACTTACTGACAGTCTGGCCTCAAGCTAATCCCCTCACCTTTCTGAGTTTTACCTTCCTCATCGCTGCCCTGCTGGCTGTGAACTTTCGAGAAGGTCAAAGAAGATCATGATTCGAAATCACTTTTAAAGCTCTGAAGTTCTATAGCCATGGAAGTTATGGGAGTTCTATCACCTGCTACTCGAAAAGTTTCTAACATCTAGAGGTTTTTCATTTTCATGCTGGAAGCAAACATGAAATCCTGGAGGAGAGATCAGAGTTATTACCTACAGCAGTAATTGCCCTGATTCCCTTGCCTAATGCCCTACAGGGACCCAGTGAGAACCAGATTTCACTCTGTATGTACAGGGGTCTGTACTGCAGGAGAGGAGCCCCCAGATCATTAATCTAGGAGTTTATATACAGAGGCTACACACTGACCCCCTCTTCTCTGAGAGCGAAACTTTGCTTCCTAATGTCTTACAATCCTTTGGAATACAAAGAACCCTTTAGGAAGAGGAAGGGGGAAGACCCTACCCCAAAATGCAAGTATTGGGCTCCAGGGGAGATGAGGGTGTTTTCCAGCTTTACTGAGCTACAACTGATATATAGCATTGTGTACATGGGAGGGGGTGGGCGAGGATGGACTGGGAGTTTGGGGTCAGCAGATGCAAACTATTATATATAAAATGGATTAAACACCAAGGTCCTACTGTATAGCACAGGGAACTATATTCAATATCCTGTGATAAACCATAATGGAAAAGAATATGAAAAAGAATGTATGTATGTGTATAACTGAATCACTTTGCTGTACAGCAGAAATTAACACAACATTGTAAATCAACTATACTTCGATAAAATTAAAAAAAACACTGTGTAAGTTTAAGGTGTATAACGTGAGGATTTGATATTATAAAATAATCGCCACAATAAGTGAGTTAACAGACCCATCACTGTACATAGTTACCTTTTTTTACGTGCGTGGTGAGAACATTTAAGATCTATTCTCTTGGCAACTTTCAGGCATACAATACAGTGTTGTCAACTGTAGCCACCCTGCTCTACATTAGATGCCCAGGACTTATTCATCTTATAACTAGACGTTTGGAACCCTTGACTAGCATTTCTCCATTTCCCCCACCCTGAGCCCCTGGCAACCACCAATCTACTCTTTGTTTCTATGAGTTTGACTATTTTACATTCCACAGATAAGTGAAATCATACAGTATTTGTCTCTCTGTGCCTGATTTATTTCACTTAGCATCATGCCCTAAAGTTACATTCACGTTGTAACAAATGATAGGATTTCCTTCTTTTTTTAGCTGAGTAATATTCGTGTGTGTGTGTGTATGTATATATATGTGTGTGTGTATATATATATATATATACTTATATATATATATATACATGTACACACATACATATATACATATATCACTTTTTCTTTGTCCATTCATTCAACAGCACACACTTAGGTTGTTTCCATATCTCGGCTATTGTGAATAATGCTGCAATGAATGCTGGGATTTACAAATGCATTTATCCCATCCCAGGGATAAATCCCATTTGATCATGGCGGATGATCCTTTTACTGTTGCGTTGAATGCAGTTTGGCAGCATTTTGTTGAGAATTTTTGCCTCTATATTCATCAGGGACGTTGGCCTGTTGTTTCCTTTTCTTGTTGTGTCCTGATCTGGCTTTGTGATCAGAGTAATGCTAGCCTCATAAAAAAAAAATTTAAGAGTCTTCCCTCCACTCTAATTTTTGGAAGAGTTTGAGAAGGATTGGCATTAATTCTTCTCTAAATGTTTGGTAGAATTCACCAGCAAAACCATCTGGCCCTGGGCTTTTCTTTGTTGGGAGACTTTTGATTATTCATTTAAGATCTTTAGTTGTTATTAGCCTGTTCAGATTTTCTATTTCTTCATGATTCAGTCTCTGGCATGTTTTATGTTTCTAGGAATGTATCCATTTCTTCCAGGCTACCCCTTTTTTTCTTGGCATTTAATTGTTCACAGCAGTGTCTTTTGATCCTCACTTCCGATAAGGGACTCTTTTGTCCCTTGGGGGACTCTTTCACTCAATAAGCTCTCTGCCTCCTGACTTTATTACAATGGGCTCCTAAAGAGAAGTTTTGCAAATAGTATGTATCACTACCTAAAACTGTCTGATAGATGTCTGTATTTATTTGTTTATTGACTCTCTTTCCCAATAGAATATAAGTGCCATGACAGCAGACACCAGGTCTATTTTCACCACTGAATCTCCAGTGCCTGGAAGTGTGCCTGGCACAGAACGTATACTCATTACATGTTGATTCCTCTTAAACTTGTAGTTCCCAAACATTCGCATGACGGTTGGAATGCCATTTCCTCTGCCTAGAAGGCGCTTCCTGACTCTCTTGGAAAACTCCTACTCATCCCTTAGGATGCTTTTCAGACATCATCACCTCTATGAAACCTCAGAGTTCAATATATCCCCTTCTATCTCCCATAGCACCTTGAATATACTAGTAATAATAAAAATAACAACCAAGATTTTCTGAGCTGAAAAAGAATAGATATATGTATATGCATAACTAAATCAGTTTGCTGTACACCTGAAAACAACACAACATTGTAAATCAACTATACTCCAATATAAGATAAACGTTTTTTTTTTTTTTTTTTTTTTTTTTTTTTTTTTTTTGCGGTACGCGGGCCTCTCACTGTTGTGGCCTCTCCCGTTGCAGAGCACAGGCTCCGGACGCACAGGCTCAGCGGCCATGGCTCACGGGCCCAGCCGCTCTGCGGCATGTGGGATCTTCCCAGATCGGGGCACGAACCCCTGTCCCCTGCATCGGCAGGCGGACTCTCAACCACTGCGCCACCAGGGAGGCCCTGATAAACGTTTTTTTAAAAAAAAATTTTCTGAACAGAGACAATGCATTGAGCATTGGGCTAAGTACTTTATAACTCAGTTAATCTTCACAATGAAAGTGGAACTGTGAACATCCTCCATTTTACAGATGAAGAAAGTGAGACTCAGAGAGGTTAAATCACATGCGCAGGACCACAAAGATATTAAATGATACAACTAGGATTCGAACCTACAGATCTGGCTCTGGTACCCACTGTTACCCACGGAGGTAACTCGTCTCCCATACCACCAACCACCATGGCCAGCACAATAATGCAGGGTAATCACTGGTTTACCTTCCTGAGCTCCCTACATGACAGGAAGCTCTTTGCAGGCAGGGGTCTTGTGTTACTCCTCTCTGTAACTTTATTGCCAGGATAGGGCCTGGTACAAATGAGACACTCAATTAATGCTCATGGAGTAATTGGTTTTTATATTGCTGACTTTTCCCTGGGATTTCTTTTTTCATTTCAAAAACCAGTATCAGCTTACACCTGAACCAAAGCCAAAAACGTCCAACAAGCAAACATTTACAACCGTATGAGCATAAAGTTCTCAAAATTATTTGTCATTTCTGATCTCACCCAAGGATGTCCAACACCGGGAATGTAAATTAACTCTATACTGAAGTTAGAGGAGAATTCACCAGACTGAGAATGACAAATAAGTGAGAACAACAACAAGAATATAATCTGTCCCCAATCACAGCACCCAAAATCAGACAGGAAAGGATTAAGTTTTACAGTTGACTTACCTGCCCAGAAATTCAGCCCCTAGCTGAATAGAAAGAAGAAACCAGGCTATTTACTCCTAAATATTTTTTAAAGACTAGAATTTCATCCTATAAAGTATGGCAAGAAAAGATAACAAGTTGATTTTCCACTCTGGTAACTGAATTTGGAAGGAGAGAACCATTTATTTTTATCGGTTTCTCATTTGCCCATGATGGTGCTTTTGAAGGTGCTGGTAGGAGCTTACAGATACCCAGTCATGAGGCAGCATAATCCCTAGTTGCCATCCAACACCATGTGGAAATTACAACAATTCTGTTCTGTAGAATTGATATCACCTTGCCTCTGGAGAGCTCTAGGCAGTACTCAAATTACATTTAAACACCAAATTAAAATTTTAACTATAAAAAATAACGGGATAAACAAGAGAGAATCATATTATAATATTATATTAGTAAAACTATGGCTGGGAGAAGGAAGCGGATTTTCCATATTGCCATTATGCTAAATGCAGTGTTATTTCCATTAGAGTCACAGGAAGCATATGGCCCATTTAGCATCAATCTTCATCAGAGTCCTGATCTCTCACGAACATTTATTAAGGACCCATGGATGCCAGCTACTCTTCAAGTCAAGTCACTAGAGAGCAAATTCCTGTACAAGTTTTCCTAATGATGACTAATGTGGACCTACAATTTCCTATTTTCCAAAAGATATTTTCAATGAGAATAGAAAAAGGCATCTGGCCAAGCTGAGGACAGGCCAGCCATGGACTTGATACTTTGCTTTTCCTCCAGGTGTTCTGGCTCATGGGGCCAAAGCCTTGCTGGGCAATTTTGCTGGAGAGGGGTCTCCTCTTGCCTCTCAAGACCCTCCTCTTCTCTCCTTCCTCCAGTCCCTTCTTCTTCCCCAAATGCAGAGGCCACAGAACTATTTCAAGCTATGGAGCCTTTTTAAGCAGTATTGGAAAAGACTGAAGGACACATTTAAAGGAGAATTTGGTCTCAGGATTGATTTATGTAAAATAATAAATGGTGCACTTGGCTGTTTATAGAGTTAGAGATAAAATTAGATTCTAGACATTCCTTCCTCATGCACCTGGGGTAACTCTGATGGATTACTGCCTTCATGTGACTTTAGGATAACAGCAGTTCGTGGAAATTTACAAGGGGTTCCTTAAGAACACATTTCCCAGCCACATCCAATAATTCAGAAGGATATTCCCAGTCCCCAACACGACTCAGATTTAATTTGGGACCAATACTTGAAAAGAGTAAGCTGATAAAAAGTATTAAATAGTTAACAATTTTGAAGTTACTTCACTCTCCACAGCTAAGCAGAAACAATTTCTCCCCAGCCTCACCTCTACTGACACACTCTTAGCCTGGCCACCCTCAAAAAAATAAGCAAAGACGGAGCAAGTAACAACCCTGAGGACTGAGGAGATGAACATTTCATCAGCTGCCCAAGAAAGGAGGAGGAGGAGTCTGGATTTTAGCAGGCTAATGCCCTTGACCCTGACTGTTTTTACTTTTTTATAAAGTTGGAAATCAGGCCAACCTGAGTGTTGATAGCTACATAGGCTTTAAAGACTTCTTGACCTGAATGTCAGCTGCCCTATGGCAACAGTCCCCTGTGTTGAACCCACTCATTTATGTAACAAATACTTATGTGCAACTGCTATCTCCTTGGCAGTTTGCTACTTCTGAAGATGCAAACAGAGATCAAGAGCAGGCCATGCTCAAACTCAGCCTATAAAGCAGGGTGCAAAGTGCTCTTACGAGGGAAAAGTAGACGGGATGAGTTAAGGATAGTTAAACTGAGACCTGAACAGAGAGCGAGGCTGCAAGGCAAAATTCTTGCAGTGGAGGGGTGGGCTGGGGTACAGAGATAGTACTGATGGAGGGGGAATTTGGGGCAGAAAAGCAAGAAGACTTAGACGGCTGAACTGTAAAGTGGGAGAAGGAGAAGCACGAGCAAGGAGACTGAAGAGTCAAGGAGAAGCCAACTGATTAAAGGCCTGCCAGCCACCCACAAGTGGGAGCTACAACTTGATGGAAACAATGTCATGTGACACTATCAGGTGCTATAGAAAGAACACCCGCTAGAGTACAAGGTTGGATAAAGGCGCGCAGGGCAAATTGAAACAGGAAGACCCCTGAAGACCCTTCCAGGCCCTGCCAGTCATTCAGCTGTCCTCCACGGGGATGGGGGGCCACCACGGGATAGGTTCCAGATAGATCTACAGGGCAGAGTGCACAGAACTTGCAGACTGATTGGACGAGCAGACTGAAGAAGGCGGATTTGCCAAGATGATGCCCAGGCTTTGGCAGAGGAGCAGTGGAAGGATTTACTAGGACCAGCACACCAGGGAGGCAGGGTCCAGGTATGGCTTCTGAGATCGGTTTTGGAGAGATGGCTTTGGAGGCGTTCACGGGGCAGAGCCAGGTGGAGACGCTTCAGAAGGAGTCTACGGCAAGTGATGGGAGTCCCCGACCCTCCCTTCACCTCTAGACCCGGAAGAGGAGGAGAAACTATTAGACCAGCAGGTAAATTGTGAGGCAACCCTTTCTCTGAAAACTACAAGCTTCCCGGAAAAATCAGGGTTTCCAGAAAAATCCACCGGAGGCAGCAGCAGCTACGCATTCCCGGTGACAGTTACGGAGCCTCACTCGAAGGGGGCGGGACTTCCGCCGAGGCCGGAAGGAGCCTCCAACAAGCGAAGAAGACGGCAACATGGCCTCCTGCTCGCTCCCTTCAGTCTCTGATGGCAGCAGTACTTGGACCACGTCTGCTTACCCAGAATTTGAAGCAATTCCACTGAAAGCAGAAGGCTTCTGTGCAGCCTCCTTCCTCTACGGCCCTCACTCTCTGGCTAGGGCAAGCGATGCGTGTTTGTACTGGCAGTTGTGCGGGTCCTGGGGTCTCTTGCCCCAAAGCTGCTTCCAACTTTTCTGCTCACCACCATCCACCAGCTGATAATCCTAAAGGGCATCATGTTTCTTCCCATGGAAGCTCCGGCTTCATGTTTTCCTTCCAGTCCCTAGGCAGACACTGAGCAATAGAAATGCCACACAAGCCACGTATGTAATTTTAGATTTTCTGGTAAATACATTTTTAAGTGAAAATTTAAATGTGAATCTAATTTTAATAACGTACTTATGCCACTATATCCAAACTATTTTTTAATTATCAAGGTAGTTTATAGCCTGTGTGTGTGTGTGTGTGTGTGAAACTTCAATCTGACGTGTATTTTACACTTAAACCACATCTCAGTTTGCACTGGTTACATGTCAAGGGCTCAGTGGCCACGTGGGGCTCTGGGATGGTGTTGGAAAGCACAGCTCTAGACCGTCAGGCCCAGACCTTCGAGTCCAGAGAGCTAATAATAGCCATGAGAGCTAAGGTGTATTGGGCACTGGCTGAATCCCAGGGACCGTGATAAGCATTTTATGTGCGGTATAATGTGGATAAGTGCACAGATTCCTAGACTTCAGTCCTGGCACCAGCACTTACTAAATTAGGCCAGTTACTTTTTTTTTTTTTTTTTTTTCGCGGTACGCGGGCCTCTCACTGTTGTGGCCTCTCCCGTTGCGGAGCACAGGCTCTGGACGTGCAGGCTCAGCGGCCATGGCTCACGGGCTTAGTTGCTCCGCAGCCTGTGGGATCCTCCCGGACGGGGCCACGAACCTGTGTCCCCTGCATCGGCAGGCGGACTCTCAACCACTGCGCCACCAGGGAAGCCCAGGCCAGTTACTTTTTGTCTCTGTCCCTTAATTTCTTGCTGTAAAATGGGGATGATAATGTTATGGTCTGAATGTGCCCCCCCAAAATTCATAGGTTGAAACCTAACCCCTAAGGTGATGGTATTAGGAGGTGGGGCCTTTGGGAGTGATTAGTTCATTAAGGTAGAGCCTCAGAAATAGGCTTAGTGCCCTTATAAAAGAGGTTCCAGAGAGCTCCCTTGTCCCCTTCCACCCTCTGAGGGCACAGTGAGAAGCTGGCAGTCTGCAACCGAGGGGAGGGCCTTCAGCAGACCCCAACCATGCTGGTACCTTGATCTGGAACTCCCCAGCTTCTAGAACTGTGAGACGTAAATTTCTGTTGTTTATGACCCACCCAGTTTGTGGTACTTTGTTATAGCAGCCCAAATGGACTAAGACAGATGATAACATCCAGCTAGGACGGTTGAGAGAATTAAATTAGCAAGTATTACACAAGTGCCTAGAACAGAGCCTGCCATAATACGCTCTGTATAATTGTTGCTATTACTCTTATCCTAGACCACACAGCTTCCGAAGAGGCCAGTGTGACAAAGTTTGAAACCTGTCTGTTGGATTTCCAATTAGAAGTTCTTGGTGACCCTACCAAGGGCAATTGATTTGAATGGTGATAAAAACCCAAACCAGCCTGCTCTGTGTGGTGAGTAGGCAGTGATGTGAAGATCTCCATTTTCATTTAGTATCCACAGTTCCTTTAAAACCCGGATCAGAACCACCCTGTGGGCACTTGCCTTATCTATGCTACCATAAATTGAACATCTGCAAGTCTCCTTAACACCCTTCACAATACCATTCAATAATATTGGACGAATGCTGCCAGAGAAGCCAGGAACACAGTGTAGAGAAAGGAACAGCAAACAAAGGGGCCTCAGGGCTTGTCCACATCTAGATAACAAAAGCAAGTTAGAATTGGGGAGGGGGGGCCGATAAAGGAGAAGGAGGAATGAGAAGTGGATGAATAAAGAGGTATTGCTCCAACTGCTAAGTCCTGGATGTCTGTGGCCTGTGCCTTTTGTTCACAGTGCATCAAAGAAAAGGTTTAAAGGTCTTAGAAATGACTACCTTATATTAACTTTTTATTTAGAAATCATTTTAAAGCTACATAAAAGTTACAAGAAGAGTACAAAGAGTTCCCAGTATCCTTTACGCAGATTCACCGATTGCTAGCATTTTGCAGCATCTACTTTATCGTTCTCTCTCTGTCTGAACCATTGAGGTTAAATTGCATACATCACGTCCTTTTATCCCTAAATACCTCAATGTGCATTTGAGGCCTTCTCTAATGTAATGACAATACAGTTATCACATTCAAGAAATTTTACCTTGATATAATACTCTTACCTAATCTACAGTTAGAATGGTGGCGGGGGGGATGAAAGAAAAGGTGGAATCAGAGGGCAGATGAATAATGAGTGCTGCTCCGTGTTCCAGCTCCACCAACTGTCTCAACAATGTCCTTCAGAGCAACTTTTTTCTGGCCCAGTATCCAATCCGTTATCATGCCTTGCATCTAGAAATAACTAACTTTTAACTTTTTCTTTACTTACCTGAGCATTTTGGACTTCAGCACTAAATATCCATTGGCCTAGTTCAAAGATGCTTGGAATGTAATTTAAATGAAGGTATCTTAAGAAGTGGCAGGGATGTTAAGGAAGGGTGGCCAAGATAGAAAGAGCCCTGAAGAGGCACAGCTGAGCATCTCATGTTTGGACACCATCGTAACTACAGAAGACAGCACAGCTGAGTCCTTGGGAACATGTGCTGAGTGACCCCTCTGTTAAGTTACAGAGACACTAGGGATACAAATACAAATAAAACTGGCCCCTGCCCAGGAGGAGATGACAGATCTTTTCAATAGGAACACAGATCACTTCAATACGAAGTGGTAAATGACGTAAATGCTGAGACCCACGTGCTCACCTGCAGAATCATAGTGTGTGCTGCTGGCCATTTTATTCTCGCTACTCAGAGACTTAAAAGCCCTGGGCGTGAGTCTCAAGAGATCAGTTCTATTAAGAATTTTACCACCACAGAGCACTAGCTTCTCACTGTAGGATTTGGAGGGGATTCTCCCTATCATGTGCCCAACTGTGTCCTGATAACCTTACAAGCATCCCAAATTTCTCCTTTCTTCTTTAGGCCTGAAACTTCTCTGAAACTTCACTCTTTGTATCAATTCTATTTCGATCAGGCTGTTTGAGTTTCAAAAATCTAGACTTACTCAACCCAGCTCAAATAAAGGGCACAGATAATGACTGAAGCCCCTCAGCAGTGTAGAGATGGCACCAGACCTCTCTAGGACAGTTTCAGCAAGGAATTAGAAAACTCCAGGGAAGAATATGGAACTTCAGGGTTGAGGGTAGGTGTCCAAAAGCATTTACAAGTGTCAAAGCAAGTCCATGCTAGTGTGAAAATTTCAGTTATTTTTTAAATAAGTTTTCTATATCTCTTGAGAAACCAGAAAATCATTAGTCCTCTTTTGCTCTTAGAAAAGAACATTACTAAAGAAATATTTCAGCCTTTATTTCAAATCTTTTTAGATTGCATGTGGAGTAATTTGGATGGAATGTATTTCACGGTGGAATTTACCTCTGCTTTCCTACCAGGGTGAGTCTTCTTGGTGAATCATCAGGAGGAGAGAAGCTGAGTTCTGATGCTTCCTGCTGGCATTCCAAGTCTACACAACCGAAACAAGTGTTAACTTTGCAGCAGGGTGGCAGGGAAGAGAAAATTTAAAATATAAAATGTCAGTATTCCACAAATTAAATGGTGTCGGTACAAATAATACAATCATGCATCATTTATCTAACATTGTTTTGTTCGATGTCCCATGGTAATTTTTCAGGAAGCTAAAGTTTGTGGTATAATGACAAAACTTAACAAGTAATTAGCATCAGGAGGGAATTAACTCTGAAAGGGCACAAGAGAAACTTGCTGTGGGGATAAAAATGCTCCATCTTGACAGTGGTGCTGGCTGTAAACATTTGTCAAAAGTCCTGGCACTGAACACTGCTAAAGGGTAAATTTTATTGTGTGTAAATTCTACCTTGATAAATCTGACTGTTAAAAAGAGGGGAAGTAATTAGGATGCTATCAAGAAAGTGAAAAGGCAACCTACAGAATGTAGGGAAATATTTGCAAATCATATATCTGATAAAAGTCTAGTATCCAGAATAAATAAAAAACAACTGAGCTTTCCTGGTGGCGCAGTGGTTGAGAGTCTGCCTGCCAATGCGGGGGGCGCAGGTTCGTGCCCTGGTCCAGGAGGATCCCACATGCCGCGGAGCGGCTGGGCCCGTGAGCCGTGGCCGCTGGGCCTGCGCGTCCGGAGCCTGTGCTCCGCAACGGGAGAGGCCACAACAGTGGGAGGCCCGCGTACCGCAAAAAAAAGAGGATGCTCCAACAGTTTACTGTGTCTGTGAAACTCACAAGGCAAGGCATTCTCTCCAAGCTAGGAAGGCTCTGCATTCCTCTGCACTGACCAGGCATCCAAGTTGTGACTTAAACTGCAATTGTTGTGGTTCTAGGCAGCACCCCTCAAATGCCCTTGGAGCTGACCCCTGGGAATGTGTTGCAAGTAACATGATAGGAGGAACTAAAGAACTTTAAAAATAAAAACTGTATCTACTGTCAGGCAGTCAAAAAGCTCTGTGAGCACTCCAAAGCCAGATTGTCCAAGGTGGGTGGAGAGAAATGTACCTCCTGCTGTGAAGAAAGCCAATCGCCAACACTGGACATGCACCTCAAGAGAAGTGGTGAGAACAGACGCCGATGAGAGGCAAAAAACGATGGTCCCCAGTGTCCAATCTTTGAAGCAGTAAGAACAGTGCAAGATTGTCCCGGAACTGAGCCACCTAGGGCCTAAGAAATTGGGGAAACACCAGGGGCCACCAAGGCTGGTTTAACTGACAGGCATCCAACAGGAAAGCAAGAAGACCAGGGAAGAGTAGGCTCCAGGGGCAGGGCCAGGGGGAGATCTCAAGTGATGGCCATTGCTGTAATTGCCCATGACCTTGGCTTGGGAAAATTAGAATCCCTCAAGACGGGTTTCCCCCAAGAATTGTCAACCAGTAGATTGCTGTCAACTTGGAAGGAGTGCCTTGTTATACCCCTTGGCTCCGCTTGACCCTCTCTGTTCAACTAAGATGAAGACTCAGAAGAGGTGTGTATCCAAGCTGGAAGTAGCCCAGGAATGGAAAGAAACGCTTATCATTTGATGAACAAAACAAGAGTCGGAAGGATTTTCACAGGTGAAAGCTGGACCAAAATTAAGAAGAAATTTAACAGGAGTGTGTGTAAAATCCTAGATTTCTTCTTTTTTTTTAAATACAGTTAAAGGATAGCGGTATGTTGGTGAATGGAATGAAGTGTCCATTACGTGCTGGACATTTGACAGGCGTTATCTCATCTCATCCTCCCTCATAACAGTCCTACAAAGTAGCAAATAGGAGAACTGAAGCCCCAAGGAGGGCAAGGAATTTGCTCAAAGTCACATACTGTATGTGTGAGGTAAAGCCCATCTAGGTCCCCCGACCTCCAAAATACATTGTCCTGTTTTCCACAAACAGTTCCTCGTAGAATAAACCTGAACCTAAGCACAATTTGTGTGAAGAAGACCTGGGGCTCCACTTGACCATATGTTTTTAAAGACTGTGTAGGTTGAAGCCTGCATCAATTAAAAGACAGGGTCCCAAATCTCAGGGACATAACCATCCCATTGTCCTTCAAGGATCCATTGGAGTATTTGAGGACCCGACTTGAGAAGGAACTGAGTGCCTCAGAGTTGATTAATCAGTCTCACAGTCTCTCTAAAGATTCCGAGTTGGGTCCTGAAACCAGGAATCTTAACCAACTAGAGCAACCCCTGGGGAAATCTTAGAAATGAGGCGCCCCCTGGTGGTCCTCTTGACCAGGGACCATAGCCCATTCCAGAGTATTCTGTTCACCTGCTGCAATGCACCAAGCAATGCATTTTATCTCTAATTTTTTAATTATGTTTTGATCGTTGAGATTATTTTCACCTTAACGCTTTGATCAATATCTTATATTTTAGAGAATATTTATTATATACTTATTTACAGTTGCATCCCAAGTTCAAAAGTTGGTAGTATGCTCCTATAGAATTAAAATTTCAGCTCTTTACCGTGAGTTTCTCATAAACAACAACAACAAAGCAAGAGAATCCAAGCCCATATCTCACTCAATATAGAACTTTTCGAGCTTTAAATTAAAATTGTCATTATGCCTTTGATGGGGAAAGTTTATTTCACAAAGGAGAGGGAGTTTAACTCCCATTGCAAGGGAGTTTAATCATTTCCTACAAGTAACATTATCTTAGCAGCCTTAGGGTAGTCTTCAGCTCGGAATTAGTATCTCATTATTTATATTATCCGTCGTATGTCTTATTTATTCTCTGCCTCATTTATTTTTATGAAAGTAACTTGTAGAGTTTTTAGTTCTGATGAACGAGTTTTCTTATTTGCTTTTGAGCACTGATCAGCCACAAGTTCTAAAATAAACACATAATTTGAGTGTAGAAAAGCAAAGAGAAACAAGATTAATTAATTTGCCAATCCACTCTCATTGGTGAATATTAAAGTACATATAAATCATCACAGTTCTGAATGATTCAATGAGATGTGTTGGCAAACTTTCCCGTAAAGAGCCAGTGAGGAAACATTCTAGATTCTGCAAGCCAGAAGGTCTCTGCCACAACTACTAGACTCAGCTGTTGAAACACAAAAGCTTCCAGAGACAATATATAAGTGAACAGATGTGGCCATGTTCCAATAAAACTTTATTTACAAACCCAAGCGGCAGGCCAGTTTTGGCTTGCAGGCCATAATTTGCTAACCCCTACTATAGTGAACAGTTTTTCTCCATTGGTGCCTTCTATTTTAGAAAACAATATACATACTAAGAATGTTGAGTAATAATATGGAGTTCACAATTCTATTCCTACTATACTAGTATTTACTTAGTGTTTTCTTGATTATATATTAAAGGATATTTATAAAGAAATGTATTAAATATTAAAATTTTGATTGCATCTAAACAAGTTACAACAGTTTTATACCTTGTCATATGGTACATAAGTCACCTTTATAGTTTAGTTACAAAAATTTACCAACCCATTTTTTTGGTTTTCATTATGTGGCCAGCCTCCTAACAGACATTCAAATGATGAACACATAATTCCCTTCTACTTATAGGAATTTTTGCTCCCCCAGGCATATAGTCTGGTTGTTATCTCAAGGTTTTACGCAAGTACATCTTTTTTATATTTTCATTCTAATGTCTGTCTTGTTCTATATAAAATCTCCTAAAGAATTTGTATGAATTTTATTAGAAGGGTTATAAGCTTTCTGGCTGATATTTGTTTACATTATTTGCATTTAATTTAATTAGAGTTTTGAAGGGAATGCTGTAAAATCAGATTTAGTGTTTTTATGCCATTTGAAATTTGTTTCCTATCCAATTCACAGCACCAGTAATCAAGGATCTTATTTTTGAAAGCAGTTTATGTAGCTGTATTTTGATGTTTTAAAAATTGTCTAGAGGATAAGACCAAAAAAAACAAGATTTGTGTCTTTTGATTTTTTTTTAATGTTTTGGTTCATGGATTTTTAGCTGAATCTTCATTTATATAGAAGATTTTCATTTTGAGCCATACTTTTCCCTCATGGTAAATGGAAATATCTTTATTTTGAACTTATATACTACTACTGAGTGACCCAGTTTCCTTATGAATCTTACAGGTGGAGCATTGAAGTAATCTTGTGTATCAAGCAGGTTCATTTTTAAATGCAATTATGCCTTCATTTTGCCCCAGAAGTTGCATCCTCACTGCTCTTTGACCAGACAGCTATCAACCGTGGTATGTCAACAGCCACTGGAGGTCCAGAAGACACAGGTATTAAAATATCTTACTCCTAGTTTTCTCTTTTTTCCACAGCTAATGATATTTTGTTGGAAGAAATTTGGAAATGAAGTGAATAGAAGAAAAAGGTAACTTGCCCCATCTGTGAATAAAACCTAACCATATAAGACATGTCCATACTTTCCTTTTATGTTAGAATTTTATTTTCACCATTTGTCTATAACTTACAAAGCACCCCATGAATGTCCTAGTAGAAGGAAAAGGGTTGCGGAACTTACTATCTTCTCATCTCTACCTGGCAGGTATTCTTTGGTTTTCTAGAGTTAAATAGGGATAATTGATAAGTCAACCCAGTATCCTAAGGGAAACCTAAACAGAAGGTTAAAACCTAACAAGAAGCCAGCATTTGTCTTAAGGTTCCTTTATGTCCCAGCATCCAGAATCAATGTCATAACCGGCAAAAGTCTTGGATGCTACAAAGAGGCACAGTAATGTCTGCCACAGAAGACCCAATTTGATAAAATTCTGCCAGTTGGTTTATTCTGCTGCTTAGCTGTTAGAGCAAAGATTTTTTTCCCCTTTCTTTTGAAATGCTTTAGAAATATAGAGTGAGATGAAATTATATATGCCTGAGAAGGAACATTAAAAATTGCTTTAATGGAGCACTGAAGTAAGGGTAGCTGTTTCATTAAAAAAAAAAAAATAGTTCGGAACCTGTTGGGTGCACAGCTGCAAATCCACACGTTCCAGTTGGCTGGACAGCTTCTTCAGGCCACGGTCTCTGCCAACACCAGTCTGGAAACCCTGCCAGGGACCCAGCCCCCACTTCTCTCAGGGTAGGTATTAGTTTTGGCTGAGATGTGGCACCACCTAGCCAGGTGAAGCAATTAACGGTATATTTTTTTAAACATTAAATTTCAAATGATTTTAACTGGAAAATATAATCCTGAGTTCAACATCATCCAGTCTTCCCTCATCTACACCCCGCCTTTACAATTTTTGCCATGTCCCTGTATTACCTGTACCGTTATTTACTTCACATTTTTCCTGTAGTGGACTTATTTATTTTACCCAAATAGATTTATTTTAAAATCGAGCTTTATGAAACTACTGGATGGAAAAACCAGCATCACCAGCTTGGAACAGGAAGTCGCCGTATGACATGACTAAGTAAGTGTTAGGTGTACGTGCCCATCGCCTCCGTTCTGAACATTTTCTCCTCTCATCTCTTGTCTTGCTCAGGTCACATTGCCTGAAATTTTACTAAGATGAAAGGATCTTGCCGTAACAGTAAGAAACCATGATTTGAGTACGTCATTCTCTGGGGTTAGAATGGTCTGATTGCAGGGCCAGCGCCCTCACCGAAGCTCTGGGCTGCCTTTGGCATAGGTCCTCAAAGTCCCTGTCTCTAATATATCGCTAATATTCTCCAAAGCCTTCCTCATTTACCCCTGTAGGGGGAACAAGTCCTCCCTTCCCCTTTGCTGGGCTTCACCCCATTGGCCCAGCTCTCCTCTGACCCTCACCCTTTCTCCATGTCCCTTGCTCTGTCCAGCCTCTCTCTCTCTACTGATCTTGTCCTGGCCTAAAATAATTCTTCCCTGAATTCTCCTCCCGGCTTCAGACATCCTTCCAAGTTCATGCATGCCCTCCACCCCAAGGCTCTTGCAAAGAGGAGTCAGGCGTGGAGGCTGAGGGGCTCTGCCCTGTCTTCCTCATGTAACCGAAGGTGCTCCCAGGAAGGCCCCAATTCCTAAAACCACACATTTCTGGGCCCTCCTTCTCATCTCACCCCAAACTGCTCTTTAGCACTTGGACCCCTGAGGGCCAGGTCTTCCTGAAGCATATTCTGCACTTGTTGAACACCTAGGAAGCCCCTCTGAGCCCTTAATCCTGTCCCTCCACCTGTTCCTCTTCCCCCTGAAGTAGAAAGTCCCCAGGAACCTACCTCTGGTCCTCATCACTTTCCTCTCCCTCCTTGCCCTTGGCAGGCAGATGCCATCTCTAATTTTCACTACATATGACCTCCAGCAAGTTATTTAAACCTCTTGGGGGCTTCCCTGGTGGTGCAGTGGTTGAGAGTCCGCCTGCCGATGCAGGGGACGAGGGTTTGTGCCCCGGTCTGGGAAGATCCCACATGCCGTGGAGCGGCTGGGCCCGTGAGCCATGGCTGCTGGGTCTGCGCACCCGGAGCCTGTGCTCCGCAACGGGAGAGGCCACAGCAGTGAGAGGCCTGCGTACTGCAAAAAAAAAAAAAAAACAAAAAACCTCTTGGACCTCAATTTTCTTATCTACAAAGTGGGGATAATTGTCCCTATATCAAGGACTGTTTCAAGGAGTGAATCACTCGGTGCATTTAAGGTTCTCTGAATGATGCCCAGAATTTGGTAGATGTTCCATAGATGGTAGCTCGTACCCACCTGCCATACGTAGTACGCAAGCCCACATGGCCCACACTTGACCCTGGGAGAGGCCCTCACATGCATGTCCAGATTCACTCAGGCTCTTCCTCCCAGCACTGATATTCAACACGTATCTACCAAGTGCTTGCTGTGTGCTCCTGCTGTTCCAGACACTTAGGACCGAGGGTAGGGCCAGTGGCATTCAGCCCAGCAGCACTGGACGCCTTGCCTGGATTATGGTAGGTACTCCTCAAGTCCTAGATGAGCGAGTGGATACCAGCTTCTGCTATAAAGAAGGAAAACCCGACATAATGGGGGGTGGGAGGGGAACTTTGTGCTAACAATTAGTAACATCTAGACACATAATTGTAGATACAGACAAGCTTAAAGAGTTGCAGTAACTCTGTACAAGGAGAAAACCTGAAAATTTCAAAACGCATTGAAAGAGCTCATTCTTTCATAGGACAACTCCGTCTTTCCTTTAGTAGTGCAGTTGCTAATCACGCGACATCCCTGTTTTTGCATTTTTATCAAGTTTTCTTAAAGCATGAAAATACAGATATTTTCACTTGGGTAGATTTCTTTTAACAGCAATCTGAAATAGTAGTAGAAAAACGGTAAATAAAATATCATATTTTATTTCATTCTGGTTAAATTGATTTATTTTGATATACTTTATACTTTGTGAAGAAAGAGCTCTTATTAATAAGTAAACTATATTTTTATTAAATGCAGTTTGTGAATTTACTTTCTTGACATGATATTTCTTGGAGGTAGATTTCTTTTGAGTGCACTCAAAAGCCGTGTAACCTAATTGTGTTACTACAATTGCCTCAATATTATCTCACCTAAGAGGTCTAAGTCTTCGCACAGAAGTGTAGTCTAGCACTTTGGAGAGCCTGTGTTTGTTCAGCAGGATATATCCTGCTTTGCACTGCGTTATTATGTCTCACAGGACGTAATTTACCCGATAATACAAATGAGCTCATGTAAAAGTTGTCCAGGTTATTGCTGGGTTCCTTGGAGACACTCTGTGAGTCATGAGACCTGATCCTGATTTTTCATTCCTATTTTTGTTATATTACCATACTGTTTTTCTTACTACAAAGTATTACATGCTAATCATGACATAGTTGGAAATAGAGATAAGAAAATAATTCAGTCAGTTAGAACCTCATCACATAATGCTCTAAATTCCCCCTACCCAGGAATCACCAGTGTTGATGGTTTTTGTGTAATTATATATATATATATATATAAATTTTTTTAAGCAAGTACAACAATAAATGCCTATATCCACCATTTTCTTGCCTTTCCCACTAAATATATACTAAACATTTTCCTTATCATGAGATATTCTTCTCCATCATCATTTTTTTGTATTGAGGAAACATTCACATAGCTTAAACGTAACCATTAACCATTTACCATTTTAAAGCGAGCGGTTCCGTGACACTGAGTCCATTCACAGTGTTGTGCAACCATCACCTCTGCCTAGTTTCAAAACATGTTCACCACCCCGGTAGGAAACCCTGGACTCTTCAAGCATTCACGCCCCAACCCCCTTCTCCTCCCACCCCTGCAAGCATTAGTCTTTCAGTCCCTATGGATTTACCTACTATGGACATTTCATATAAACAGAGTCATACAATATGTGGCCTTTTATATCTGGCCTCTTTCACTTAGCATAATGTTTTCAAAGTTCGTCCACGTTGTAGCGTGTATCAGTGCTTCATTCCTTTTTATGGCTGAAGAATATTCCATTGTATGGCTATACCGCTTCTTCTCTATCCGTTCCTCTGTTGATGGACATTTGGATTGTTTCCACTCTTTGGCTGTTGTGAATAGGGCTGCTATGAACATTCATGTTCCAGTGTTTGAGTCCCTGTTTGCAATGCGTTTGGCTACATACCTAGGAGTGGAATTATTGGGTTGTGCAGTAATTCCGTGTTTAACTTTTCAAAGAACCGCCAAACTGTTTTCCACAGTGGCAGACCCATTTTACATTCCCACCAGCAGTATCTGAGGATTCCACTTTCTCCAACCCTCACCGAAACGTGTTATTTTCCAACCTTTTTATTATAGCCAACCTAGTGGGTATGACATGGCATCTCATTGTGGGTTTGATTTGCATGCCCCTTCCAGCTTTATTTTTTTTTAACATCTTTATTGGAGTGTAATTGCTTTACAATGTTGTGTTAGTTTCTGCTGTATAGCAAAGTGAATCAGCTATACGTATACATATATACCTATATCCCCTCTCTCTTGCATCTCCCTCCCACCCTCCCTATCCCACCCCTCTAGGGCATTGCAAAGCACCAAGCTGATCTCCCTATGCTATGCAGCTGCTTCCCACTAGCTATCTATTTTACATTTGGTAGTGTATATATGTCAATGCTACTCTCTTACTGAGTCCCAGCTTTCCCTTCCCCCTCCCCTCCAGCTTTATTTTTAATGTCTGCCTAGCATGCCATTGTGTAGGATTTATTTTCCTAGTATTCTAAGGTGGCTTTTATTTATTTATTTATTTATTTATTTACGGTACGCGGGCCTCTCACTGTTGTGGCCTCTCCCGTTGCGGAGCACAGGCTCCGGACGTGCAGGCTCAGCGGCCATGGCTTATGGGCCCAGCCGCTCCGTGGCATGTGGGATCCTCCCAGACCGGGGCACGAACCTGTGTCCCCTGTATCGGCAGGCAGACTCTCAACCACTGCACCATCAGGGAAGCCCTTTCCTAGTATTCTGATGGCAGACATTTAATTGATAATAATTTTCTGTTTTTATGAACAATGCTGTAGTGAACATCCTCCTAGCACAATCTTTACACAAATTCATTATTATGTCTTTTAAATATGTATTTCTAAAAGTGGATGTGTTGGAGCAAAAAATAAAGCTAAGGCTTTGGATGTGTTGACAAATTGCCTTCACAAAACACTGATCCAATTTACACTTCCTGTCGTATCTGACCTCTTTTTGATAATTTACTCATTTCTGCCAAAATATCAATACATAACAGGCTTTAAAAAAAATTTCTACCTGCCCTAAAACCTGCTGGTACTAAGCCTATATTGTCACTTATTTGCACATATGGACTTCTCCCTATGGTTTTGCTAGAAAGAACAACCAACACTGTGCTTTAAAAGTATCTGAGGGATATGACACTTTCTTAAATGCATGTGGAAAACCCTTTATCAAGACAGCTCAATTTACGAACAGATATAACTATTGAGTTGTTCAGGTTCAATAATTTGGCTTGAGCAATAACTCATTGCTTGATTAAATCCTAAAACTAGGTATTTCATTGTACAATCAGATGCCACTTCTTGAAAATTTGTCATTTCTATTCCTTAGAGGCAATGTCTGCTCTTCCCTCTGCTGTGATCTCCATGATGTTGGACTTCTTTAGCTTTCTGTTAAGGCAATGATGATTTCTGTATTATCACCTTGAGGGCAGTAAAGCACCTCTTTGGTGATGATCTAATTTCCCTTCATGGAAAGTAAAGTAAAATAGTGCATGGAGTTGATAATTTGTGTCACTGTTTACCAAAGAAATGCCTTTTCATGCACCTTGAAAATTCTGCATATAATTAGGAATCGAAGAAAAAATACTCCATGAACAAGATGAATAGCAATTTTAATTTTTTAAGAATTTATTTTTGTTATTTCTAGGATATTATGAATAAATTACATAGCAGGGATTTGGATGTACCCACTTCCAGAAAAACTTAATAACCATGAATTGGTGGTCATTTTTACAGCATGCTATTTTATCATAATAGTTTTCTATCTTTTTGAAGCATGACAATAGAGTTGATACAGCATAAGTAATGTCAGGCCCTATTTTTAAAGGAACATGTTTTCGTAGCTTGAGGAGTCAGCTGGACTATCTGGGAACATTAAAATAACTAATTCATGAAGACTGAGAGAACCTGCAAGGTATTAAAGAGTGGAATTTTTAGCCTAGACGCATGGCACAGACAATCATTATGGTTATAATGACCAAATCATTTCTGCCCTAGGAAGAAGAGTTTTGATTTACTGTGAGAAAACAAAATGATTTATAATTCATACTCCCAACATCTTATTTTATTTTATTTTATTTTTTTGCGGTATGCGGGCCTCTCACTATTGTGGCCTCTCCCATTGCGGAGCACAGGCTCCGGATGCGCAGGCCCAGTGGCCATGGCTCACGGGCCCAGCCCCTCCACAGCATGTGGGATCTTCCCGGACTGGGGCACAAACCTGTGTCCCCTGCGTCGACCAGCAGACTCTCAACCACTGCGCCACCAGGGAAGCCCTATACTCCCAACATCTTAGCAGGCTTTGGGAGCATACACTTCCTGGTGTCACAACTGGTCTTTTTCTCAGAGTAGAGATATCCCCAATAGAGCGAAAATATGAGAATGTTTATTACACAGCTCATTAGTTTCAACCACTGGGACCTAATTAATAACCCTCTAGGTAATACCTAATTTTCTGATTTCTATTCTAAAACAGTTCCCTCTTTATTAGTATTGAAATAATCAACACTTTTCATTCTCTGCATTTTGGTTTTATTAAATGTTTAAAGTTTCTAGTCTTTTGTGTTGTTAATATGGAGTTTGTCACTTAGATTATATAATTCCTTAAGCTGTTTCTTTTTTTATAAATGTATTTATTTTATTTATTTTTATCTTTGGCTATGTTGTGTCTTCATTGCTGCGCACGGACTTTCTCTAGTTGCAGCGAGCGGGGGCTACTCTTCATTGCGGTGCGCGGGCTTCTCATTGTGGTGGCTTCCCTTGTTGTGGAGCATGGGCTGTAGGCGCACGGGCTTCAGTAGTTGTGGCTCGCGGGCTCTAGAGCGCAGGCTCAGTAGTTGTGGCTCGTGGGCTTAGTTGCTCCGCGGCATGTGGGATCTTCCCAGAACAGGGCTCGAACCCATGTCCCCTGCATTGGCAGGCGGATTCTTAATCACTGAACCACCAGGGGAGCCCCAGTTAAGCTGTTTCTACTCACACAAACCATGTAGATTTTTTTAGATCAATTTATTCAGAAAAGGCTCATGTGTTTTTGAAAAGAATTTGTTCAACCTGCTTTAAAAAATCGTGGCTGACAAAAGCAAACTTCTCCCCTAACCTGGTGGACGTTGCCTCCCCTCCCCTTCCTCCTCTTCCTCCTCCTCTTTCTTCCTCTCCCACCCTCTCTCCCTCCCCACACTCTCTCCACTCAGATAATACCCTTCATATCTTGGTGAAATTCTCCATTGTGAAGTCCCTGCCTCTCAGAAGGGAGCCAAGGCAGGGATGCAGATGTACTACCCTCTCTCTACTTCCCAGCTGCCAGGATATGGGAATATACCTAGGCTCAGCCAATGGCGCACTCCTGTTCATGGCTTTGAAATTTTAGGGAGTGACCCTAAGAAACAGGTGCACCTACAGGGTATTAAGCATGGTGGCAGCAGTTACGAGCCAAAGGGTGGTGACGGCCAGTGCCCAGACAGGCAGATGCCGGGGGGAGGCCCAGCTAGACTCTCCTCATGCTGTGATCTTGGTGTCCTTGGCTACCTGATCCTGCACACCTTGCTTACATCCCAAGACTATGTCACCAGCCTTCTCTTTGGTTCTCTGAACTGTTGATATCCTTCCTATAAATTCCTGTCCTCTCAAGTTAATCAGAATCCATTTCTGTCGTCGGTAATCAGAACCCTTGATTGATACAGTGTATAACTGAGATTCAACTTGAGATACAAATCATAGGCTTGTCACTGATTGAATCTATTAATAGAGAATAAATTTGAAATTCAAATTCAATAAATATTTGTTGAGGAATGATCCTATTTAAGACATTATTCTGAGGAATGAAGAAAGGCTAAAGATGTTTTCGATTTTTTCTTCTTTGGACCCAAAATCTAGTGAAGACACATATCCATCTGATCACACTACAGGGCAAATCACACAAAGTCCTGCAGTTGAGGTAGAAACCAAGAAACATGGGCCTGTAAGAAAGGGAAAAATCATTCTCACGTGACTGATCCAGAAAGACTCTCTGAAGGGCATGAGTCCTGAGTTGGGCTGCATCCCTCTAAGTTTCTCAGAAAAATATCACCACATTTTCTTGTTGATGACAGTGATATGCTGAGAGCTATGGAGAGTGGTAAAAAATCATATATATATATATATATATATATATATATATATATATATATATATATATATATATATATATATATATATATTTTTTTAGGAGCAGGCAGGTCTTTTTTTGCTGGTTTTTTTTAGTTGAAGTATACTTAATTTACAATGTTGTGTTTGTTTCAGGTATACAGCAAAATGATCCAGTTATATATACATAAATATATATAAATTCTTTTTTAGATATTTTTCCATTATAGTTTATTACAAGATATTGAGTATAGTTCCCTGAGCTGTACAGTAGGTCCTGTTGTTTACTTATTTTATATATAATAGTGTGTATCTGTAAATCCCAAACTCCTAATTTATCCCTCCCCTCTCTTTCCCCCTTGGTAACCATAAGTCTGTTTTCTATGCCTGTAAGCCTATTTCTGTTCTGTAAATAGGTTCATTTGTATCATTTTTTTAGATTCCACTTATAAGTGGTATTATATGATATTTGTTTTTCTCTGCCTGACTTATTTCACTTAGTATGATAATCTCTAGGTCCATCCATGTTGTTGCAAATGGCATTATTTCATTCTTTTTTATGGTTGAGTAGTATTCCATTGTATATATAGACCACATCTTCTTTATCCATTCATCTGTCAATGGACACTTAGGTTGCTTCCATGTCCTGGCTATTGTAAATAGAGTTGCAATGAACATTGTGGTACATGACACTTTGAATTATGGTTTTCTCAGGGTATATGCCAGTAGTGGGATTGCTGGGTCGTATGGTAGTTCTATTTTTAGTTTTTTAGGGGACCTCCATACTGTTCTCCATAGTGACTGTATCAATTTACATTCCCACCAACAATGCAGGAGGTTTCCCTTTTCTCCACACCCTTTCCAGCATTTATAGTTTGTAGATTTTTTAAAAATTTAATTAATTTATTTATTTGGCTGCTTCACTGCTGCGCATGGGCTTTCTCTAGTTGCGGTGAGCGGGGGCTACTCTTCGTTTCAGTGCACAGGCTTCTCATTGCGGTGGCTTCTCTTGTTGTGGAGCACCAGCTCTAGGCATACGGGCTCAGTAGTTGTGGCTCACAGGCTTAGTTGCTTCCCAGACCAGGGTTCGAACCCGTGTCCCCTGCATTGGCAGGTGGATTCTTAACCACTGCGCCACCAGGGAAGTCCTGTTGGTAGACTTTTTGATAATGGCCATTCTGACTGGTGTGAGGTGATACCTCATTGTAGTTTTGACTTACATTTCTCTAGAAATTAGCGACGTAAAAGATATTTTCTTGAAATGGCAGAATAGCACATCCGGGAACTCTTGAGCTGAAACCCCAGTCTCACTTGGGAGTCACTAGAAACAGGATGATATATGCCACACGGTGGACGCCATGGTCCTGCATCACTGCTTCTTCTGGGAAGTGCCACCTCCCTGTTCCTCCTTCTCTGAGCCGAGGGCAGAAGTGCCCAATGAGACCAGCTGTCCAAGGTCATCCTGTGCAGAGGGAAACTTTCTTTCTGCTGAAAGATCAAGTGAAGTGACTAAAAAGTCAGTGGTTCTCGTAAAAAGAATTTAGTTGGACTAAATGCAGATCTTTCTCATGATGGACTGAAGGTTGATTGGATCATTCTAGTGTGATTAACTCCTTTTTCCTGGTAGCACTGACAATGTTTCCATTGTCATGCTTTACTGGCTCCAAAAAAAATTAAAGACATAAATGTAAGAATCAGAAAAATAGAGCATGAGAAGTGTGAGTTTCATTATGACTACACGGTATTCTTGGACCATATACATCTCATTTCAACTGACCATTTTATATCTGAGAAAGGTGAAAATGAAGCCATTTCTCAACTCTAGTTTCCTATAGCAAAGGAGAGAACTATTTTGGAATAATTTGCAAATTGTTACCATATGTTACATGGACCGCGAGGAGGTATTTGATATTCTGTATTTTAAAATTTGATATGCTGCATTTAAAATTCATTTACTTGGAAAACCTTAGGCTTCTTTTGTAAGGATGAAAAAGTAAAATTTAAATGTTTGCTCTAAAGAAGCACCCTTTCAACCAAGAACATGGGTCTGCAAATCCAGACACCAAGGAGATGGAGAAGTTAAAGGGTAGAATAACAGGAAGCTGGCACCTTGAAATCTCAAAGACTTGGGTCCCAACTCAGGTGTCTCCTCTTATTAGCCGTGTGAAGTTCTCACTCTACAGATGGCAATGTCGAGGCTCAGAGGGTTAAGTGTCCTACTACCTGGCAAATGGTTAGGCCCAGCAGAAACCAAAGCAGTCTGACCCCAGAGCTATGGGCTTCTCCCTTCTCCACAGCAGTGCTGGAGCTCACATTCATCTTGGGCTTGCTATTGGGCTTAAAGGGTAAAGAGACAAATCAAGACTTCATATTGCCCCTGTGACACCTCACATTGCGTAACTGGAAAAAATTAGCCACATAGTAGGGGGAGGGTGTTCTTCCTCTTTCCCGTTCAACTTTGTCCTCCACTTCTCTGTAGCTCTGTAATGGCACAGCCAGAAGCCTGCATCATCTCTGATGCTCTCCTCACCCCCAAGGCAGCCATGTACCGGTGTCCAGGCTGTGCACTACACCACATCTAAAAGGGTGCCATTCACATCATAGACTAACTTACATGAGAACACGCAGGTGGCACGGAGATTCTGGGCCTCCTGGACAAGTGCCAGGGAGTGGGCCCCCTGGGTAAACCCACACTTGCACACACGAAGGGGCACATGTATGCACGTGTTCTCTGAAACACATGCCTTCAGGGCTGCTCTCAGCTGTACTGCGTCAAGTCCCCACCCCCTCACCTGACTGGGACCTGACTTGGCTCCTTCCTAAGAGGAGAGGGGAAGCGGGGGGACCAGGGTGAGAAGAAACGTGAATGCTGTCCCTCCTTCCTCTTACCTCCTACATCGTCACACAGCCCAGTCGTTCAGACCTCAGGTGTCCAGCCCCCACCCCCTCTCCTGAAAATGCTGCCTCCTGCTGACCAGGGGCTGCATGCTTGTCATCCTTCAGATCTCAGGTTAAGTGTCACCTACTCAGGTAGCCAAAGCGACCTGCCTCAGTAGCCGTCGCCTCTGCCTCTGCTCCCACACGGCATCCTCAGTTTTTCGACCATACTCGTATCTCTCATGCTGTCCCACACTTTGTAGTTAATAAAGTGTTTGCTTGTTAGGAATAATCTTTCTCTCCCACTAGAGGGTAGACCCCATGAGGTCAAGTGCCATCTCATTTTTGTTCTCTAGTGGGCACATAATAGGTATTAGATAAATACTGGTGGAGTGAATAGATGACTATATTAGAACACTGGAAAAGTCTAAAATAATCAGCTCTTAGGAGATTCTTACTATTTCTTCAGAACTTTTTAATTCCTCCATGGAAATTTCCCTTGGGAGAAAAAATTAACAGGTGCCCCTTTCACATGAAAAAAGTGTTTATAATGATAGTGAAGCTGAATGATATGAATATAGGGCTTCAATAAAAGCTAACCTGCTAACCTTCCTCACATAAATCCATTAGTCTCTCTCTCTCCTCTTTTATAAATGAAGACAATGCAGAGAGCAGTCAGTCTGTTTCTGAAGTTTTCCCCTTTGAAGTTGTGCTGCTAAAGTAAAATCTCCATCTTCCCTATTGGAACAGGAAACCGAAATGGAAGAGATCTGACTTTTCATAAAGGTGTTATAAATTAGTCAGTAGAAGTAAGTAGAACATGGTTGTGAGCTGGTAAGTGTGAATCAGTCTTAATTACTTAGGGCTCTGTTTCTTCTGTTCTAATACCCTGTCATTGAAAAGACACCAAAGTGAAAAACCCATTGTATGAGCTCCTCAGGCTCTGTCGGTGCAAAAGGAGATGAAACAAATAAAGCCACCCCAAATGTTTCCTTCCCAGACATTGACATTTCTCACACCATGTTTTTAAGAAATACAGTATTCTTAAATTATCCAAAATGTCTTGAATGTTCTTGGAGAATAAATGAGGCCATTTTCAAAATTATAGGCGAATAAAGAGTCTTACTTTCTCATTAGAGCTTGACAATAGAGCTTTCATTTAAAAAGACTTTTCAACGTATCCCACTGCATTCTGTTAAAGTTATGAAAGTGGTTCCTATGGAACTTGCACTCAGGGTTAGGTAATTAAGTGCGTTATCTTGGGATTGTACTGCTTGTTTAAATAATTGATAGCCTGATGATTCATGATTTGTTATGGTCAAGCTAACTCTCTGCAATGCATACGTTGGGTCAAATTCTTTGTTATTATGGAAACTCTATTTGAAACTCCAGTGTCATTTTTATTATGAGTCAGCCAGGTTGGATAGTTTATTTCAACAAATGCTCTGAGTCATTTGAAATTATGTATCATTCATAAGCAGAAAACTTTTTAAATTCTGTTGTATCCCACCTACCTGTGACATTTTGATTCTCTATAGAGTGGGAAAAAAACAGTATACATTGTAATTTGGTGTCTATTTTTCAGGTAATTGACTTAACAAGATAAAATGAAATCCTGTGCCACTCAGTTTGCATAAGAGATGCAGAATTAAGTAGTAACTTTCTTGAGTAGCGTCAAAGTTCAACGTGGTAATTCTGAAAGTTGTTTTTTCCCCTTGGTGTGTAAGAGCTGGGAGGGTAGTTGGCAAGTTTTTCTATCTCGGAAGAGCTACCGAGTTGATAGGAATAAAGTACCTTTAGTAAATTTATACTGAATTTTAAGCATAAAAGTACATATTTGGAGGACTCACATTAGGTAAGATGCATACGGTGTGGGGTGGTACCGTGTGTCAAGCAGCGTAATGGGAATTTTACGTGACCTTGTATTTTAATGCATTTCAGTCTTCCTTACGCGATGCACTGACGTACTGCTTCACTGAAACCTGCTTGATTCTGATTCTTATTCCTTACGAATTCATAGGATCAAATAACAATGCTTTCTAGGCAGAGCGCATGAGGAAAAGATGTCCACTTGTCCAGTAGAGAGTTTCTGAATTGATCTGAGTTGCCCTTCACTTGTTACCGAGCGGTAGAGAAGTGCATGTATCATCTTCATTTACATTACCAAGTGACTTGTTTGTATTTGGTGTCTGTATGCTTCATCATTGTCATTACCTATTCATGGGAGCCCTCCCACACTCTTACTATCCAAAACTCAAGGTATTAACTACTGGATCCTCCTCTTTACCCGTTGCAAACCCATGCTTGTTCCCTGACCTAAGAATTGTATTTCCTAAGCTCATCTTTCTCTGCCCTTACCTCTTGCACCCACCTCCCCATAAAAGAGATTTATGAACTCCTAATAGCAATTCCATGTACTCCAAAGATTGCTGTGAAATTCCATTTGTGCCCTGTTTCTCTTAAAGGCAGCAGCATAAAGCAATGGGGAAGATCAGGCCCTCTGTGACCAAACAAGACAGTCCTCAAAGTCTGAAAACATCCTGTTTGGAAGAAGCTACTAAGTGGAATCAGAGGAAAAGATATTATTCTTCATTTGGTCAGGAAACACTTACAAAGCATTGCTGTAGACCAGGAGCTGTGCTGGCTTAACCATTCGTGGACCAGTGAGGAGACCTCATGCTGTCAGGGAAGAAGAGTGGGGACTGGAGCCTGTAGACCTCCCAGTGATTAGCTGTGTGACCTTGGCCAAATTTTTGTTAAAGTCTCTGAACTTGCACAGTGGCTGCAGCAGTGATGCTACTTGCATATTAGAGTTTGGAACTGACTGGATAAATGTGGGTGAAAGTGAGGGAGAGGGAGGGGTCATGGGAAACGAGGTCTTCAGCCTGGGTAACCAAGGGCAAGATAGTTTGAAGGAGGAACAGCAAGATTTATCACCTGGGTAAAAACCTAGGGCAAAGTAAAAAAGGTGACTTCGAAGTTGCACATCTTATTAATTAATGCTTTGCATCCCTCCCTCTCCCCAACCCACCCACTGCTATTAGCATGTCCCCGTCCTCCGGGCTGCTCCAGTCCCTGCCACAGCCTAGTACCTGCCCTCTGGTTTATTCGGAAACCACCCTGCCCCCAGGCAGTTCTTCTTGGGCAGTGGCACCGTGGCTGCCAGTCCATGGAAGTGGTTTCTCTTTCTTACGTCGTGGAGAGGGGGATTGTCTAGAAGCCCTGACAACACCTTCATCTTGGACTTCTAGACTCCACGACTGTGAGACAATAAATTTCTGCAGTTGAAGCCACTCAGCATGTAGTACTTTTTCATGGCAGCCCTAGCAAATGGAAACGCTCACTCCCAATCTAAAAACAAAAATGTCATCCACTAAAAGGTGCTCATGCCCTTTTCTGATCACTGGAAAAGTCCTTAAGAGTGTCTGATTTCCACAATGCCACAGATATGTCTTGCCTGCCCTCCCACTGGGAGTGACCTGGGCTCTGTCTTGGTCCTGAGGCTCCTTGGTAATGTCTGGCTCCCCTCTGTGCACCTGCAAACTCCCCACGTGTGACACGCACCTATTTTTCCCAATAACAAATGAATCAAGAACTGACAGTTAAACTCCCACCTGAACAAACTTCTCATAGCCTCCTATTCAAAAATTAAAATTTTTACAGAGGCTTTCTTTTAAAAGATAAAACAAGGATGACTGCATGTGATGTTCTTTCTACCAATATTTTTGAGAACATTCACCAGTGGAACTGCCCAGTAGAATTCCAGGACACAGGGAGACTTTCAGCTTTTCATTTTAATATCCCAAATAACAAAACGAGGAAATAAATGTTTTGGGCTTCTTTTAAAAACATTTTAAGGAACTAAACCTGCTTTCAAAATGGGTTTCAGTTGAAATATTTGATGAGAACAAAATTACCATTGAGAATAAACAATAAATTCTCCCCACCTGTGTTCTACAGTTAGTTACAGTTTTTTTAAATGTTTAAATCATTCGTGGAAGGCATTCCAATACAAATATAAGCTGTTCATGAACATCAAGATGTGAATGAAAGATAAGCTAAGGAGTGATTTATTCACTTTAACAACAGGGCTGGACTTCCCTGGTGGCGCAGTGGTTAAAAGTCCGCCTGCCACTGCAGGGACACAGGTTCGAGCCCTGGTCCGGGAAGATCCCACATGCCGTGGAGCAACTAAACCCCTGCGCCACAACTACTGAGCCTGCGCTCTAGAGCCCACGAGGCACAACTACTGAAGCCTGTGCGCCTGGAGCCCGTGCTCCACAATAAGAGAAGCCACCGCAATGAGAAGCCCGCGCACTGCAAGAAGAGTAGTCCCCATTCGCCGCAACTAGAGAAAGCCCATGCACAGCAACAAAGACCCAACGCAGCCATAAATAACTAAATAACTGGGCTTTGGGATTCTTCTGTAAATGATTTCATTCATAAATTTCTTTTTACATTAGTTTAGAGTACATCTATCGAAAACAAACAAATCTCCAGTTCTTAATCAAACAAAAGATTTACTGAGAAGGTTCTAGATGCCCAGTTCTCAATTTGGTGCAATGGGGAAAAAAAATACTGAGACATAAAATCTGACCTCTGTAAATTTATGGAATTCATTTTTAGCCTGCTTGCAAAGATTACAGACTGAGGATTAGGACTTCAACATCTTTGGGGGTTGGTGGGCATAATTTAATCTGTAACAGTGGGCAATCTTTTCCTGTAAAGGGCCAAATAGTAAATATTTGAGGCTTTGCCAGCCTTAGGGTCTCTACAGCAATGACTCCAGTCTGTGGCTACACCATGAAATATCCGGTAGATGATATGCAAATGAATGGGTGGCTCCATTCCAATGAAACTTTATTATGGACAATAAAATTTGAATCTCATATCATTGTTATGTGTCACAACGTATTATTCTTTTAATTTTTTTCCCAACCATTTAAAAATATAACAACCGTCCTCAGCTCATGGACTGTACAGAAACGGGGCTAGCTGGATTTGCCCACTTGTGCTTGAGAGAATCAGTATACATTCTTCCCACAGGGTTTCCGTGCACAGAGGTATATCGACTGCAAAATGTGCCTGCAGCAAATCAGGAGGCAAGTATCTAATGCCTGTCTACCGTGTGAAAGTAAAACAATTTGCAGAGTCAGTGTCCTAGGCCTGCAGCAGCCCAGACAATCTTTTAAGAAGGGAGAATCAGTCAGTAGAAGCCTCTGAATGCTCAGAAAATCGAAACGCTGGAGACAGCATTGAAAACCGAGGAAATAAACACCCTGCTCGAATTAAAAGAATAGGCCATCATGTTTCCTGTCAGGTAGCTGAAGATGTTTGGGGGGAAATGTATATCTTCCATTTAAATGCCGCTCCACAGCAGTGTCTGGAAGGAACAGGAAGTTGAAAAAAGTGATGTTGAAACAAGTGATGAAATGGCCATCCGAAATCTTTTCTGTGAAAAAATTTTTTGCAAGTTTGATATCCTGTGTTTGAGTCTCTAATGAAAAAGATAAATGAAGAATTTTGTTGCTTCTTGGGTTAGAGGGTTGAAAGATGAAGACGCCCCCCTGTCTGGATTTGAGGGTGTTTTGCTTCCTCTGGGTTCTGCTCTGAGCTGAGAAAGAGTGGCGATCAAGTCAGATCATCGCTGAATGATACCCCAAGCCCAATTTCAATCACAGCAATTACTAAACTGTTTGCTGACATTTGTAGCAGCATGGACATGTAGCAGAGGTTTTAACATGTCTATGTTAATTGAGCCCCACCCCTGCCCCCATAGCACCCTGAATATTTAACTTTTACCAGTCCTTGGCATCATGGTGAGACCAAGAAACCAACTGCCAAATTTTGAAACAATAACATTTCAGTTAAAATATTTTGATCAGAATAATTTTATACCAGTTTTGAGGTTTCCAAGCAACTGTTTCCTGTTTTATTTACAGCTGATGTCACTAATAATTTAGGAAGGCCATCAGTATTCTAAAACTGTAGTTCTCAGTAACTGAAAAGAGATTAGATTGAGCACTTTAGCGTTTTTAAAATAAATGATAGAGATTAGACCCCTTTGGAACAGTTTAACACCCAAGTAAAAGTACCTCCTAGGATATTTATTTTCTTTTTCTTCTTTATTATGGTATAACCTACAGATAGTACATTGCCCAGATCTTAAGGGCACCGCTACTAAAAACCCTTTAGCCCTCATCATTCCTATGGTTGGGAGCAAGATATAGATGATTATTATGACCACAGCTAGTCAACATTTTGTTGGAGATCGTAGCCGGGACTATAAGCTTTTGGATATAATCTAATTCATTTTTAAATACTTCATCTTTTCATCCATCCACATTTGTCTCTATTTTTAAAATAAATTTATTCATTTATTTAATTTTTGGCTGCATTGGGTCTTTGCTGCTGCACGCAAGTTTTCTCTCGTTACTGAGAGCGGGGGCTACTCTTTGTTGTGGTGTGCGGGCTTCTCATTGCGGTGGCTTCTCTTGTTGCAGAGCATGGGCTCTAGGCGCGTGGGCTTCAGTAGTTGTGGCCTGAGGGCTCTAGAGAGCAGGCTCAGTAGTTGTGGCACATGGACTTAGTTGCTCCGTGGCATGCGGGATCTTCCTGGACCAGGGCTCGAAACCATGTCCCTTGCATTGGCAGGTGGATTCTTAACCACTGTGCTCTTTTTTTTAGCATATTAATCATAGTTATTTTGAAGTACTTTTTACTCACTCCAGTATATGGATAACCTCTGGGTCTGCTTCTACTGATTCTTTGAGCTTCTGGTTGAACAATCATATCTCTTGTCTATTCTCAAATCAGGTAATTTCTTACTATATGCCAGACATGTGGATAATACATTGCAGTTTCTGGATTACCTTCTTCTAAAACACGTCTTTTAAAATATTTCTGATTCATATTTTATAATCATGAAAGTAAAAGCATTACTCTGTCATAGGGAGAATATTTAACTTGTTATTTATTCTGAGCCAATATCCTTGTTATTTATCCTTTAACAATATTAAAGGCTGACAGTTTTCATCCAATCTATAGAATCAATTGTTCAGAATAGCTTGGAAAGGAATGCAAGAGTGTTATTAAACCTATTTCATTTCTAAACCATTCTAAATCATTGCAGACTCCAAATTGTTTCAATATAATAGCTGCTTACTTATCATAAATGTGTTCTATGCCTCTGAATCCTTTCAGGAAAAAAAGGCAATGACTGTGTCTTCTGTAGTGTGACACAGAATGTACCTTCCCTCTGAGAAGTCATGAGACCTCTTCTGAAGAAACAATTATCTTTTTCATCCCATTGGACCATTATACATGATCTTGGTGGTAACTGGAGAATTAGAGTCATAATGTCCAGTTCTATAGTCAGAATCTTTACCTTTCTTGATATCCACATAATTTTCTTTGAAAAATATAATGCAGTGAAAGTTTTTTGTTTCATACTCTTTTCATTTTGTAATTCCTAACTCAGGTTTCCATGATGTATTTGTGCCTCTATAGATGTACCTAGATTTCCCTGCAACCATTTGTATTGGCCTCCACTGATATAAATTAGCAGAACTGTAATCAACAGCACAAATTGATACTGGTAGCTGTCCCTTATTTGTAACTCATTGATAGTACTAAGTGCAAGGGGGGGTGGGGAATAAAAGGTGAAATAAAACATATTTATTTTCTGTATTTTTTTTGCTAGTATAATATTTAATTCTACATTGATGTTCTATCATGTGGATAAAATGTATGAGTACCTGAATGGAACCAGGAAAAATCAAGGGTGATTCATTAAAACCACCATTTTCCCCTCATCTCACAATTTATGGCCCCACCTTGATGGTATAGAAAGACTAACAACAGAAACTAAAATTAACTTGTTTGTTTTGTCCCTAAGTTGCTTCATGTTATTCAAGGAAAAAAAAAGAAAGAAAGAAAGAAAGAAAGAAAGAAAAGGCCCTCTAGCCTCCTGTACTATTTATCACTTAAAATATTAGAGCTAATTTTATAAAAAGAGTAAAATTTTTTTTTTTTTTTTTTTTTTTGCGGTACGCGGGCCTCTCACTGTTGTGGCCTCTCCCGTTGCGGAGCACAGGCTACGGACGCGCAGGCTCAGCGGCCATGGCTCACAGGCCCAGCCACTCCGCGGCATGTGGGATCCTCCCGGACCGGGGCACGAACCCACGTTCCCTGCATCGGCAGACGGACTCTCAACCACTGCGCCACCAGGGAAGCCCAAGACTAAAATTTTAAACTTTAAAGAACTACAGGGTTTAATTACTGGCCTTGCTTGGTTTTTATAAATAGAACATTTTTTATTCAGTAGGTAAATCCTATTTTTGTACTTATTACCACAGGCTTGTGAATCACTAAAAGAAAACAAAAAACCTAATTCCCACAGGTGATTGTTTTTATTATTAATGTCACAGAATTGATTTTCAAATTTAGAACTACTGATGTGTTCTGACTAGTTATTTGGTATTTATTAAATGCCAGCTGTGTGTCAAAAATATTATTTTTGTGATTATATGCTTGTACAGAATCACTCACCGTAGAATTTAACCACCTCATCATACAGAATTCACAAAGACTTTCCAGGAGGGGGATAATTTGGAGCAGTTCCTAATATATTTCTATTTTCCATCAAAAGGTGAAATTGATTAATTAAAGCTGGCCCTGATTCAGTCAGGTTGAATCTGGCATACTAGGCATATACAGGTAAACAACCTGGGCTATTCAAGTCTGGGCATGTTATGTAACCCTAAAACCTACCCAGGGCCTTTCCTTTTGGGGGTTAACTGCAGCAATGCAGGCTCTGTAATCCATACCCATTGATACCCCATCCTGAATTCTTTCTCTTAAGGACCCACGAGAGACATATTATTCGTCCTAAAGCAGAAGCCAGGAACCCCACGCGCCCAGGTGACTGCAAGGGGGGAGGGAGCCAGGTATCTTAGTCTCCTGGATTCTCGAATCATCTTCAGTTATTGTACAGAACACAGTAAGTTCACTCCAACTCTTTTGGATAAGTTTCTGAATACTTCACTTCTGAGTCTGTTCTGATTTGTCACTTTTGCTTGTCTGGAGGTCGAGTATAAATTACTTTTTACGAAGCCATGTAACCTTCCGTCGTCCATTTAGTTTTTCCCCCATAGAATCATTCTGATTCACAGTGGAGTGTCACTATTTTTAAAGCCCAGCTCCGGGCCTGACGTCAGGATTCCTGACCTGCGTCCGTCTCCCGCGGTGCCAGAGCCCTTTTCATCGGCGCCCTCCTCCACACTCTCGCCCTAAATCTCGGTGACTCACTCTGTCATCATGTAGCATCATTTGGCACCCACGCGGACGCGGGGCCTTGCTCCGTCCGGCACAGAGCTGCGTGCCTGTCTCCCGTCTCCAGAGAGGTTAGGATCTGCTGAAGCAATTTCAGAGGCCGTGCAGGGAGAGGAAGATAAGGCAGCCAAGCAACACTTCAGATAAATTACCCACCGAAAAGAAAACGCTGTGAAGCTATAGGAGGCGTCAGTGTTTGCGGTTAGGGTGTTAGGATGGCTGTGAGAGGGACGGATAAATGTGTATTTGCGTTCTGGAGGGACGCAGGGGGAGGGATGAAGGCAGAAGAAAAGGCCAGGCGTAGGCTTCCGGTTTCCAAATTGCTTCTTTGACGTCCCTGTCTTCTCCCAGTCCCAGACTAGGGGGATTGCATTTGAGGGTCGTATTTCCAGTTGGATTTTTCTGTGTTGCTTTTGTTTATCCTGCGGGAAGGAAAACCAAGGTTCTGCATCTTATTTTGGTGGTGTCAGATTTGTACTTATGCATACTATATGTAATCATTCTAATATGTACTCATCGAAAGGGAGGGATTTTCCTCCATTTGGGCCTTTTAATGTGAAAGGAAAGTCAGCTCACAATGTTTGCCTTGGAAAAACTGTCAACTTCTGAGCTCCCTCTGAAAATGGGCTCTAGATTTTCTGCTGATTTGACTCATTCTAACATTTCATCTTCTCATTAGGAACAGGGGTCCCTTTGCAGAAAAATACCCTCCGTTAGTTTTCTGTCCACCTTCACAGTACACACAAAAAACGTCTTTTCCCTTTTAAAATCACCCATTTTTAATGTTCTGTAAGTGACCTGGGTGAAGGTTAAGCGGGTGTATACACATGTAAAAAAAATACACGTGTAAAAACACTTAAAAGCACTTTACTCTTTGTAAGTTATACCTCAACCAAAAATTAAGTAAAATCACCTATTTTTTCTCTCTGCACAGCAGCCATTTTCTTTCCCATTGTTATTATTATTCTATTGCTAAAATAATATTTTCAAATAATTAAAGGAATTTTAAAAATTCAACCAGTATCTCCCTACTGTAATCAAAATGTTTGTTTTTCAGTATCTGATCTCTCTTTGGACGTATAGTTGTGATTGGGAAATATATGCTGTTTTGTATTCTGCTTTTGTTCCACCTGTAATATTATATCAAATATTTTCCTGTCTTTCATGACCCTCATAATTTTCCATTTTAATGGCTGCAAACTCTTCTGCTAAGTGATTACAGCATCATTTGCTTATCCACTCCTCTTGTATTGGACATCTAGGTGACTTCAGATTATTCATTAAAACAAATTACCCTCCTATAAACATATGCATGCATGCATTCATCCATCCAATGGATGGAATATTAATTTAAGCCTTTGTTCTATGTGGAGGGCACAAAAATGGAATGCAAATATGAAAGCTCCTCTGAGGAGCACTGAGTGTGGTCTGTACTGTGCAGTAAGAAATGCTAATTAATTACAGTATGGTCCTGTTTGTTGAGACCTGCAGTGTGATCGCCATGCGACAAACCCATCTCTGGACTCAGCTCCAGTTGGACACGGAATGGCTGATTGGGCTTGTCTGGTCCACCCCAGTGTGGCCAGCGCTGGTCAGCACCCTATAACTACTCAAGCCTGGCCGCTGAATGAATGAATGCATTATCTGATCTCACTATACCAACAAGTTTGTGAGATAGACATTATTATCCCCATGCTACAGATAAGGAAACTGAGGCTCGTGGACAAAGGTACAAAGTGTCACGGAAACACGGGGCTTATCAGCTGACGTGCACGATTGCATCTAACCCTCATTCAAACCCTCTGAGGTACAAATGAGAATCCCAACTTTGCTGATGAGGAAACTGAGGATCACTCAGCTTTCAAATATTAGAATCAGGATCCAAACCTAGAATTTCCAACTCAAATTGCACATTCTCTTCAGGTACTACGCTTTTTCTCAGATGTGGGATTATGGAGTTAAAAGGCAGAAACATTTTTATTATTCTACTTTTAATATTGCCAATATTCCTTTCATTTCTGATCAAAAGAAAAGTACTACCTGTAACATACATAGTTAACTGTGTGTGACTACAGCTGTACTAGCAACAGGTATTATCTTTTAAAATATTTTTGCTAATGTGAACTGTTTTAATAGCACCTATTGTACATTATTTAACATTTCTTTAATCCACATGGAAGCCCAACACTTTTCACATGTCTGTTCTTCTGTACATTGTCTCCTTATGCACTTTGTCTCTTTGTTTATTGGACTCATAATTTTACTGATGTATATTGAAGTGGCTTCTTTAGATATTAACCCTTTATCATATTTGATTCCTACATCTTTTCCCCAAATAGTTGTTTCCTTTTTTATTTGGTTAATTTTCATTTTATAAAAGTGGTCTAGGGGGGCTTCCCTGGTGGTCCAGTGGTTGGGACTCCACGCTCCCACTGCAGGGGGCATGGGGTCGATCCCTGGTTGGGGAACTAAGATCCTACATGCCGCATGGCGCGGCAAAAAAAAAAGAGAGGTCTGCAGTCTAATAGTTAAAGGCTTGGTTTCTTCTATTGCTTTAGAAAGTTGTATCACTCTTCCGAATATCTGTTTAGCATCAAATATCTTATATTTAATATACTAATTCATCTGGAGTTCAATATAGTAGAGAATACGGATCTAAAGTGTATTTCCCAATTTCCTAATTTAAGCCAGGGCTACATTAAATTCACACCCACCTGTACTGTGGCACCTGGTAGACATACCCATTCCATAATGTTGTTAATATTTTGAACAGCACCTGGTTTGTTACCCAATGCCATATATTCAATTATTCATTCTTTCATCACATTTTTTGTGACGCTTTCTCATATATTTACATTTTATATATCAATGGAATATTTCTAGCTTTTTTGCTATTCAAATGACTTAATTTTCTACACCACTTGAGTAACCTGTTAATTATTGTATATTTATAACATTATTTTATATCTGGCATGGTAGAGTCAAATATTGTGGCATCTGGAGCTTATACAATTTTGGGGACGGGGTCATGAAGAAAATATATTTAGTTTTTGTGAAATTAATAAAAACATATGACCATGAGAACACATTGCTAGAACACCTCCTGGGACATTGGGAAAGTCCGCACAGAAAGGGCACAGAAGCTTAAGCTTCATTAGCTTCATGGTAAATCCACCTCCGCCATTTGGGCTACACTCCACTTATTTAAATTATTTATATGTTCCTATGGCCATTCTTTCCTAATGATTTTATAATTATTTACTTCAGTTGTTTTCATCTGTTTGTTCTGTTTACCATCTTCTAGGGATTTTAGTTGGACTTGGGGAGAACTATCACTCTTAGAAAACTTATTCTCTTCCAGAACACACTGCTCTACATTCCATCGTCTCCCTTTATACTTTCCAGTAAATTTTTCATTGTTTTCATACATCTATTCCTTGTTAAGTTTATTCCTAAGTAATAAACATAATTAATTTTCTTTATAATTTATTTCTTGTTATAATTAAAGAGATGTTAATACTGTCACACAAGAATATTATTGATTTTACACATTTCTTCTATATCTGGCAACTTTTTGCAGGTTTGTTTACATTTTTAATCACCTGAAGTTGAATATGTTGTCTCTATGGGCCCAATATGTATTATTCTTATGTCATAATTTTGGTTCTTAACTTATTGAAGAGAATAAAACAATATTAAACTAAGGCAGCACCTTAATTTCATTCTGCTTTTAAAGAAATGTCTCTAAGATTGTTGATTGATTTAACATGGTCCCTTGATTTAAAAAAAAAAGTTCATAATATGTTAAGTCCTTTTTATTTTATTTTTTTAACATCTTTATTGGAGTATAATTGCTTTACAATGGTGTGTTAGTTTCTGCTTTATAACAAAGTGAATCAGCTATACATATACATACATCCCCATATCTCTTCCCTCTTGCATCTCCCTCCCTCCCACCCTCCCTATCCCACCCCTGTTAAGTCCTTTTTTTAAAAAAATGTAGCTGGAATGTGTGTTTCAAATTATTTTTTAGCATCTATGGAAATGACCATATGTAAATTTTCACTTAACTCATCTGTGTCTTATAAGGTTTTGCAATTGAACCATCCTTGAATTCCAGGGGGTACATTTTACTTTCTAATGCAATGCCCTTTTGAAGGGTTTTGTTTAAGATTTCCCCATCTATATTTATGACATTGACTATTTGTTTGGAGTGCTTATCCTTATCAGTAGTGTATTAAGTGTTTCTAGTCAAAAACACACTTTGCAACATAGTGTTATCTATCTTTTAAATATTTTAAAAATTCACTCATATTCAGAGCCTTTTAAATGAAATTGTAATAGTTCTTTGATGACTTTTCTGATTTTCTCTTCTCTTATCAATCTGTAAAGATTGTCTTTGTCTTGCATCAACTTTAGAAATTTTTATTTTGTATGAAATTTCTTTGAGAATTACAAATACAGTAGCATACTTTAGATATTTATTTCTCATAGTTTTTATTTCAATAGAGTTTCTATTTCCTTTCTAATTTCTATTTTTAAGTGTTCTTTCATTTTTCTTAATTAGAATTATCAGAAGTTTTTTTTCTATATTATTAAAGTTTCAAGAAATCAGCTCTTGTTTTTGTTGACTCTGTTTTTTGCTTTCCAACTTATGACTTTATCTTTTATTTCTTTCATTTTGTTTTTCTTCTCTGAGATATTAAGTTGAATAATTTATTTACTTTCTCTTTTTAATTTTAGCAAAAAAACATTTTAAACTTTTATTGATGTTTTTCTAAGCACTGATCTTTGTATGCAGGATATTATCATTATTATTTTCTGAATTGTCTTTTAATTGAGTTCTTGATTTTCCCATTGTACCAGTTGTTCTTTAGGATATTATTTTAAAATATCAGAGTAAAATAAATAAATAAATAAATAAATAAATAAATATATCAGAGTAATTTGCAATTCTGTTTCTTTATTCTGGGGACTTCTAATTTTAAGTTTTAGTTGTATTTTGGTTAGAATGTAGCCTGTAAAACCGCTGGTGAAGTTTATTCATTTAATTTTCTGTAAACTAGCAAGAGATAAGATTGATAAATGTTCTTTGAGTAATTCTAAAATAAATTATATCTCATTTATAGAGTACAGAATTTTGCCTAATTTACTTGTTATAGCTTTGGTTATAAGGAATTTAATTCTCCCCTATAACTGAATTTTTGTTTGTTTCTACATGAAATTCTTACATTCTTTGCTTTTTGTGTTTTGTTGCTATGTTAGTTGGTGCATATGAATTCACAATTATTATATCTTAAGTATGTACTATGTTTATCTTTGTATAACCACCCATTTATTTCACTTAATATGTTTTATCTCGAATTATTTGAAATTATTATTCCAACCTTTGCTTTCCTGTATTTATTATCATTGCTATATCATTATAGAAACTTTTAATTTTAGGTTGTCTGTGTGACTTTTTATATGTATGTTATTTGTGAGCAGCACAATGCTGAACTAGAATCCCCTTTGAGCATCTTTGCCTTTTAGTGGGAGTTCCACTTGGTGTTTTTCCTTTTCTTTTAGTTCCATTCTTTTTCCTTCTACAAAGGTTTTTAAACTTTTGTTTGAATTTGACTCACCTGAGTGATCATTTTCATAACTGTCATTTTCCTTTGTTTTAAGCCACTTTATAAACATTTTAAAGGAATCGAAGGAGAGAAGATCCCTGGTGTTCCCTATGTCATCATTCCAAAAGGGCACAGCATTGTTTAATGAAATGCAGCCATCTCCAAGTTTCCAAACTCCCCACCACCACAAATAGCTCTCTTTTCCTATTCAGGTTGTGCTTTCTTGAATTCTATAATTGTTCATTTGTCTTCCATCAAATGCTGATTCCTATTTCTTATGTTTTGATTTTGAGACTTATTATTCTGGTACAATATTTTTAGCTATTGACTTCAAATTTTAACTATGCCATTCAAGTCCTTTTTGTACCAAAAATACCGTATACAAACCTCATTTTACTTTTCTCTCAATTCTTCTACACAACTCCACAGCTTCCTTTTTTTGAAATTTCCATAAACCATAAAATTTTATTAATTCTGTTTCAAGAAGAACTTTGAGAAAATAATGTTTCAAAAGCCAATTCCTTCTTTTTTAATGAATGTTTTGTGAAATATTTTCTCTAAAGGTCACTATTATTCTTGTTCCAATTATAGTATTAGTGTTCACATGCACCATTAAAATATCACCTCCATTTTTTTCTAGTACTTTCCCACCTATTCTGATGGAAAATTTGCCCTGAGTAAATGATAAGCAGAATGTAAACTCTTTTCCTTATAGCACTAATATTTTTAAATGCCACACTTACCTGTAACAACTATAATAAATAGCAATATTGAATTAACTCTTTTTAAAACCCAGTTTTGTAACTGGTGGTTCTGAGGCAATATTTATCTACTAGTAATGTATGTATGTGATAGAAAAATTGTTGGCGGGGGAGAGTGGGGAGAGGGGCACAGAGGAGATAAAGCGTAACCAGTATAAAGAACCATAAGCTTAATAAGTGTTATTCTGTATTAATATTGGAATTTCCAGCATCAGTGCACCCCCTACTGACTGAAGTCCAAATAAATTTATTTTTAAATCTCATTTAATGCATGTCATAACAGTGAATCAATAGAGTTACTTAGGAAGAGTCTTTATCAGTTTTCTTCCTAAGAAACCTTGCTGGATCTTCACTGGTGAAAGAGTAACACCACAACTCAAAAATATGGAAATCAAAGCCACTCACCACCTGAAAGAAATCTATTCATTAACTAACTGACATTTATTAAGCACCTAATAGGAACTTGGGAGGATATAAAGATGACCAACACAGAATCCTCACATCTTAAACTTTCATGAGGGCGACAGACAACTGCATAAGTGCTTCTGAGCCTCACCCCTTCCTACTCCCCCACATGCCCCAAGTCAGCCATGACAGAGCACACGACAGTCTCCAAATTAGCCACGCACTGAACTCCCACGCACCCCTGACACCAGCCATGCTCTTCTTTCTCTCTAGAATTCCGTCCTTCCTCTTCCCTCCCCTTGAAGGACTTCTTTTCTTTCCCAATCCAACCAGGGAATAATTTTTTGAACATTTAAGGTTTTTTTTCGAAATTTACATTATTACAAATAATTCTGTGATCTAGATCTTTGTCCAATCTCAGAATATTTTGTTACAGTAGTTTCCTGCATTAGGAATCACAAAAAACGAAGAGGAATTTTGTTTAAGGCTCTGAAGAGATGTTGCCAAATTGCTCTCCACAAAGATTGTACCAATTATACATTCAACATAAGTGTATAGAAGTGCCTATTTCACTTCACACTCATCAATTCTGAATAAGAGCTATATTTTAATCATTGTTAATATCATAGGCAAAAAAAAAATTGTATACTGTCTTAGTTTCTATTTCTTGGGTCACCAGTATGGTTGAGCATTTTTTCACATCTATTCACCATTTTCACTTTTTCTACCAATTGTCTGTTTGTGGTATTTTTATTTTCTAAAAGATTTTAGTGGGGTTTTCATAGTTTATATGAGTTTTTTTATGTATTAAGAAAATTAACACTTAACCTGCCATATTAGTGGTAAATATTTTCCTTCCAATTTTGTTTTTGATTATTTCTATTTTTGTGTCAGTGCTATTGTGCAGTGGAATCCTTATGAATAATTAGATTTTTAACATTTATCTCTTTAGTTAATCTAGAACTTATTTAGGCATATAGCCTGAGATAATATAACTTAACTAATTTTTCTGAATACTTAACCCTCTGTCCCAGCACCATTTATTTACTAAGCTATCCTTTCCCCTTGGATTTGAAATGCTGAGTTAAATCAAATGCTAGGAATTCCCTGGTAGTCCAGTGGTTAGGAATCCATGCTTCCACTGCAGGGGGCACGGGTTCAATCCCTGGTAGGGGAATTAAGATCCCACATGCCACAGTGCGGCCGAAAAAAAAAAGAAAAAAGAAATCAATTGTTAAAATATCATATATACTGGGCTGCCCTGGTGGCGCAGTGGTTGAGAGTCCGCCTGCCAATGCAGGGGACACGGGTTTGTGCCCCGGTCCGGGAGAATCCCACACGCCGTGGAGCGGCTGGGCCCGTGAGCCATGGCCGCTGAGCCTGTGCGTCCGGAGCCTGTGCTCCACAACGGGAGAGGCCACAACAGTGAGAGGCCCGTGTACCACAAAAAAAATATATATCATATATACTAAGGTTAATTTTAAAGCTATCTATTCCTTTCCACCCATTTTTGCCCAGTATCACACTATTTTGACTACTATAACTAGATGGTATGTTGTAATACCTGGTACATCAAATTCTCCTGTTTGCATCTTCAAAATTTTCTTGGCAATTCTCAACTCTTTATTCTTCCAAATGAACATTGGAATCACTCTGTCAGGTTCCAAATGCATCCTGTGGGGCTTTTGATTGGAATTTCATTAAACTAATTTGGGGAGAATTGACAACATCAAAACATTCAATCTTCCTGCCCAGAAGCATGGTAGCTCTTCCTTTATTCAAGTTTCCTGTTATATCCTTCTGAAAAACTTTATGATTCTGTTTATATAGATCCTATACATCTCTTGTTAGGATTTCTTCCTAGGTATGTTGTATTTGGGGTTATTTTGAATGGAAAATTTTCACTATTGCTTATAAGGGATCATTGCTGGTATGAAAAAAAAAGCTATTGATTTTTTGTATTTTTAAATTAATTTTAAATTAAATGTAAACAATGTTATATTAGCTTTTCAAATAAATGACAATCACCTAATTTTAGGAGATCTACAACCAATTCTATGTGCTGATTGATTCTGTTAAAAATGTAAATATCTGGGGCTTCCCTGGTGGAGCAGTGGTTAAGGATCTGCCTGCCAATGCAGGGGACATGGGTTCAAGCCCTGGTCCGGGAAGATCCCACATGCCGCGGAGCAACTAAGCCCATGCACCACAACTACTGAGCCTGTGCTCTAGGGCCCATGTGCCACAACTACTGAGCCCACGTGCCACAGCTACTGAAGCCCGTGTGCCTAGAGCCTGTGCTCTGCAACAAGAGAAGCCACCGCAATGAGAAACCCGCACACCGCAACAAAGAGTAGCCCCCGTTCGCCGCAACTAGAGAAAGCCCACGTGCAGCAACAAAGACCCAACACAGCCAAAATAAATAAATAGATAAATAAATAAAATAAATTTTTTAAAAATGTAAATATCTGAATGTATTTGTGCTAAGCACCAGTTGTCTGATGGAAATAACTAAAGCTATATGAGGATTTTGTCTTATTCAGAGCTATAGTCAATGGCATTTGAAGAAATAAGAAACCACTGAAATTACTTCTGACAGCAGGCTTTTTCTACATTATTATTTAGTGAACAGACAAGTCAGAAAAGGAAAAAGCCTGGACATGCCAATATGGTCTTTCTCCAGTGCATTCCAAAGATTCTCAACACATGGGTTCTGGTGCCTCTGTTTCCCCATCTGCTGGGTTTCTGAAGTGTTCGGAAGGAAGGTCTATGTAACTTTAAGATTCCATCGTGATATATCGGCCTGCAAGTACTCATAAGCACTTTCGTCTTGTTTCATGTAACACACAGTCCGTAAAAGGCCGTGTTTTCTGTTGGGGCTGATGCTTCCCTTCTCCATCCGAGCCCTGGAGAAAAGTTCTTACTTTCCTCTCTTCCCCGGTGGTTACAGTACATGCATTTGTCAGATATTTCTTTGATGAAAAATGGAAGTAGACGGAGCTGGGTAGATTTTGGTACATTTTGACATGAAACTAACTTGCAGCACACAAGTAAAACAATATGCAGGGACTGGCTGATGATTCTCTAATCAATCATTGGGGCACTTCTTCTAATAGGGCTGCTCACTGATGTACTAAGGACAGCACTTTTTTTCCCAACCTTAGGCCCAAGCAAACAGCTGTTCTCTTAAATGAAGGCAGTTTGGGCCACAGGCACATCCTTCCCTCCAGGCCTGCTCTGAGCTACCAGCCAGAATGCTGCCCCTGCTTCTCTCTGCTCTCCCTCCAAGACCAGTCTCCCTAGACTGACCCGTAGAGTGGCTGGGGGCACTGCTCAGACTCAGGCACCTGCTGGTTCTCTCCCAGTTCCCTTGTGTTCTTTCTGGCTTTAGACCGTCACGCTGTGCCTTGCAATTTCCAAATTCTGGTAATTATCCAGCTTCATAAATTTGTCAACACTGTCATTGACCCGCATCAATCCATGAGGCATAATGTCGCCTCATGCTCGGGCTTGCTTTCCTTTCATTCTTTTATTCATTCAACAGTTGCTTTTTGAACAGCTACTATGTGCCTGGCACTGTGCTAGGTCATGGGTAGGCACTGGAGACACGGCTGTGAATGAGACAGACCATCTCTCTGGAGTATTCCCTCTGTCTGCATGGGTCCCCCAGAACTAAGAAGATCAAAACCCTGGTTTCCTACAGGCCTCCAAGCCCCTCCGAGCCTAAGTGCTGGGGCCTGGTTTGCCTCATAGTCCAGAATGGTACGAGTTTACTTTATCCTTCATGGAAAAATCTCTTGGCAAATTTCCCACATGATGTTGGAGCATCCAAATGTGAAGAGACCCATTTTCTCAGTGGAGAAGCTCACATGAAGATAGAAAGGATACACTGTTTTGTTTGTTTGGGACGAGACACAAAGACACATGGTGGGAATGGAAGCTGACATCTCTGTGTTGTCTCTTCCTAAAGGTTTTCCACCCTGACGTCCAGGGTGAGCAAGCCTGAGCCCACGCGTTACCAATGAGGTTGGCCACCCAATGTTCTGGTTTTCATCTTGGCTGCCAATAATCTAGTTCAGTTTTTATTTCATGAGCTGACTGAGCCACCTAGTTTAGGCATCGTGGCAACATGAAAAGCAACCACCTCCCTGGGAGGAGCTACCTGCAGACCCACAGGTACCTGTGGTCAGTATTACTGACTCCAGTGCCTTGGAAAAGAACCACTGAATAATCCTCCTGGATCCATATTCCAGAACCTTCTACCCACATGCTGTGAAGCTCCTCAGTGTGGTCCACAGTATCACGCGGTCCTTCTGTGATGGGCGCTGAGTCTCAGCGATGAAATCATGTATTTTTTAAAATGGTCCAGGTCAGTCATTATAAGATGTTTCATGGCAAACCACTGGCTTTCCTTCCATTCTTCCATTTTTTGTGCTTGCTTTTCATACAATTTCTTGAATGTACATAAAATGTCACCCTTCTGCAGAATGGACCTCTCAGGAAGACCATAAGAAAGCAAAGAGCTGACTCTACGCCAACTTCTGTGAATAGAATCCAGCAAATATTTAGTGGACTTCCCCTTATGTTCAGAACATTTTAACACACCCACCTTCTTACAGAATGAATAGGGGTAACCAGGCGGGTCAGACTGCGATCTCACACATCCCAGCTCTGCTGTGGCTGACCTTGCCACCTCCAACCTGGGGAACGAGGCAAATACATTACACGAGTTTTGTGTTGTTGTGTCTGTCAACCCTGTCCCCATGCCACAACCTAGTGATGAGAAAACAGTGCTGGCCAGTGGAAGGCACATGCAACAGAAGAGGCACAGCCATCTCTTTGCCTCCTTTTTCTGGCTGTAAAGCAGGAATAAAGTCCCTACTTCCTTTCTTTACAAGATGTCACACTGGCCAATGAGAGGATGTATGGGATGGGCCCTGAACTGCCTTGGAGAAAGACAAGATATTTTTTCATCCCAGATTTCTGCCCCGACACTTGTTACTGAATGGGTTGGAACCCCGGGGGTTGAAAGAGGTGCTGATTTGATCCTTTGAAACTGTAGTCAGCTGGACTGCTTTCAGGAAGTGGATCGTGGCTGTAATTGTTCTCTCCCTCGGTGTTCATGCTGTTGGCCACTGAAATGTTAGCTCCGAAAGGTCATCCAGATAAAGTCGAGTAAGAATAAGCCACACGAAAAGGAGCTGTCTGAATCTGTCCCAGGCCAGTAGGCGGCTGCATTTGTAATTCCCTGTTTCCAAGGTTCCCTGTGGATGAGGGTACTTGGAAGGGGAGCCCCAAACAAGGCCTAGTCTGCTTCTGGCTTGGTCCATTTGTCTCCAGCAAAATGGAGGAGACTGCCAAGCTCCACAGCTAGCCAGGAACCAGGCTCCAACGGTCCCCCCCGCCAACACTTTTCTTAAATTGAACTATAGTTGATTCCTCTTTTGTAAACCTAGAGGGTGGGTCTCAGTGCAGCCTGTCACCCCTCTCTCTCGATGGCACAGAGCTGAGCTATGTTGGCCGTGGTCACCAAACAGCAGGTCACAGTCTGGGTGACTTCAAATATGAAATGTCCTTTATAAGAGAAAAAAAAAGGGAAACACGGCTCCCACCTATGTGCAGGTGGATGCTGCTAAGAGCCTTCTCTGGTCTTCAGATGCTTGGAGCTTGGTTAGGGCACCTCCTTCCATCTTTTTGTCTCCTGATGTAGTCAGAGGAACCAAATAAGATACCTTACATGACCATGAAAGAAGGACTGCTAGAACTGTTCATCTCAGAGATGCATAGGATGATGACATTTTTATTATCCCAGGAAGGATTTCTGGCCAGGTTTTATACCTCTGTGTGTGAGAGTGTTTGCAAAGCAGTCTTTTCAGGGTAAAAGCTTTCCGCATAGAAAGAGAGTGAAGCTAATTTCCACATGGACCGCCTGGTTATGAGAAGATAGCTCATAAGACAAATTGGTTTAGCTCGAAGAAATTATCCTTAATTTCTCAGGATAAGGAATTACTGGAATAGTCAAAGTCCTCCCAGGAGAAGGGATTCATTTCTTATTATAGGAACTTAGGGATAACTTGGTTAGATGCTTAAGTAAACATAGAGGGGGGGTGGGGGTGGAAATCATATAGATAGGAAGCTCTGGACAGTCACCCAAATTCTGGGATCAATAATGGGAACAAAATTGCATTTGCTTCAAGATACTTGTTGAATTAGAAGTAATGAAAGATTCCTGAGATAAGGAGGTGCCCTTTGTAGAGACAAGCAAGTGGGCTCCAGGGCCCGAGGTCCCTGCAGGCCTCTGAGTCCCTCCTGCTTTCTGGTCTCTTTCCAGGCCAGTGAAATCCCCAGGGAACAGAGGCCATGGGATGTTGAATTCCTGGGCTTGTTGTGCAGGTTGCTTCTTTCCCGCTCATCCCGAGGCCACGCAGATTCTGTCTCTCCATTTGTAAAGTCTGCTTGAGTCAAAGCAGAAAGGTGAGTGTGTGTGCAAGGTCCCTACCAGGAGGGCTTCCTAAAAATGCCTCAAGCCCCACCTCCCCTCCTTCCACCTCTGCCCTTGTTGTTTCTCACGCTGAGTCCCTGTGCATCTTCCTCCTAAACAACCACCCTGAGGAGTCCCAGCTCTTGAGGTTTAAGAAAGCCCTCATTCTTAATGTACAGTTGGTGCCCAGTCAACCCACTGAATCCACTTACAACCAACAGCAAAATTTCATAGTAAATACTGAAAACCAAAAATTGTAGCTAGGACTTTACTCTGGAAAATGAAATATCAAAAGACAGTAGTAAGTTTATGGACACACACAGGCACATATATACATATGCATAAATGTAGTGATACCTATATATTATAACATATATTAATATATATTATGAGACACATACACACACAGTTTAGGTTAAAATTGTACCTCCATGCAAATTCTTACGCATAGGATGAATCAAGTGCTGGGTTTTGCCATTATTTTCCCCACCAAACTGGAAAAAGCACTGCACAATATGTTTGAATTTCACAGCCCAATCACAGTGATGGAGATCTTTGCAGAAATATTCAAGGACTTGATTAGTTTTCCCATGGGTCCCTCCTACTCCTTAGCTATTCAAAGCATTGTCTTATGACATGCTTTGACTTTGGGAACCATCTCTTGTCAACTTTTTCTTCTCAGTTGTTAGCTGCCTTGATTCCACAAGAAGTCATCCACTGGTGGTTTCACATGTGATGTAAGAGGTCTTGGGGGTCACCTGCTCAACCTGATAAAATCCTGCATCCTTTCCCAGCATTGCCACTTCACTTTCCAACAGTTGGTGGTACATTTTCTGCCATGGACAAGCACTGAGAGACTAACCAGAAGACACCTGGGCTCAACAAGGTCTAGGCTAGTGTTTTCAGCAGGTGCTAAGTTTCCAAGTGTTTGGCTCAGGAATAAATATGTTCATGTTTTGATGATTCTTGCTTCCCAGTATGGCCACAGGCCCTCTCATCCCTCTAACACAGAAGTTGCTGTTGTCTGAATGTTTGTGCCTCTCCCCCCGCCCCAAATTCATATTGAAATCCTAACATCCAATGCAATGACATTAGAAGGTGGGGGCTTGGGACTTCCCTGGTGGCCCAGTGGTTAAGAATCCATCTTGCAATGAAGGGGACACAGGTTCGATCCCTGGTTGGGGAACTACGATCCCACATGCCTCCAGGCAACTGAGCCCATGCCACCACTAGTGAGAAGCCTGTACGCTGCAACAAAGAGCCCACGTGCCGCAACTAAGACCCAACGCAGGCAATAAATAAATAAATAAATATTTTAATAAACAAATTTTTTTTTAAAAGAGGGTGGGGCCTTTGGGAGGTCCCCAAATGGATGAGATCGATGCTCTCACAAAAGAGGCCCGAGACAGCCCCCTTGCCCCTTCCACCAAGTGAGGCTGCAATGAGAAGTCAGCAACCCGACCCTGCTGGCATCCTGATCTTGGGCTTCCAGCTTCCAGGACTGAAAGAAATACATTTCTGTTGTTTATAAGCCACCCAGCCTGTGGTATTTTGTTACATAAGCCTGAACTGACTAAGACAGGAGTCACAACTTTGTGCTTTACATTGCAGTTGTGGACACACACACACAATACAATCACAAGATCTATACAAAGTGCCACCAGCACAGAAGCAGAAACAAAGCATTGGGCCGAGCTGGGGAGAGGCACACCTGTGAGGTACTCGGGGTCAGGGGAGTATTTGCAGCCTCAAGACATGAGCAAGACTCTTTAGGGCAAATGAGGGGAAAGTGCCTTCTGGGCAGAGAACACCACGTGCAAAGTTCAAGGGTGTGGAACTTGTGGCCTGCGGAGGAACAGCTAGTAGTCGCTGTAGCCGTAAAAGTCAGGTGAGTTGGCGACTGGAATGGAGTCCAGGCAGGTAGACCTGTCTGATCCTAAGTCCAGATTCTAAGAGCCTGTTAGTCAGAGCCCAGCGTTTCTACGACGCTTTTAGAAATGTCAGTAGCATTTCTACTGACGCTTAGGGCCGGCACTTTTTTTTTTTTTTTTTCTCCCGGTACGCAGGCCTCTCACTGCAGTGGCCTCTCCCGTTGCGGAGCACAGGCTCCGGACACGCAGGCTCAGTGGCCATGGCTCACGGGCCCAGCCGCTCCGCGGTGTGTGGCATCTTCCCAGACCAGGGCACAAACCTGTGTCCCCTGCATCGGCAGGCGGACTCTCAACCACTGAGCCACCAGGGAAGCCCGGGCCAGCACTTTTTTGATGTGAGGGACTGTCTCTGTCCTGTGTCCTGTAGAGTGTTTAGCAGCATCCCAGCCTCTGCCCACTGGATGCCAGGTGCACCCCCCTCCCTAGCTGTGACAACCATAAAGGTCTCCAGACATTGTCATGTGTTTCTCAGAGGAAGTCGTCCCTGATTGTGAGCTGCTGGTGTAGTGTCAGCTCCATGAGTGTAGGGAGGGCCTAGAATGGGTGATCTGTGGCTATTTGTTGAATAAATAAATGAAGGGGGCAAAGGCAAAAAGGTTGGGAAGAATATGTTCTCTGAGTGCAGAGAAATACAGAGAGGATTAACGATGAAGAAGCTCACAGTAAGTTCAGAGACAAGGGTCATGGCTGAGAGGTTCAGAGGAAGAGGTGGGCTTGGAGCTTGAAGAGCACAGATGAGGGTTAAGAAGCTTTTAAGAAGCTTGGAAACTGACCCCAATATGAGACACACCCACTCCTGGAGTCTGTGAAAGATGATGGGGAGGCCACAGGCTTACTGTTTTGCTTTAATAGTTATGTGTTGAGTGAAAATCAGGAGAGGAAAAAAAAAAACATTTTCAATTGATGGTAGTTACATAAAGTGTATTTGTTAAAAAGCTGATATAAGAAACTTAAGTAATAATGGAACAGATGGTGTGAAGACAGGGCAAACTGTGAAGATGGCATGAGAATGACTGACTTTGGGAATAAACGGCGCCGGCGCCCAGCTGAAGTTGAGGCACGTGACTTCCTCTGCTTCTGCTGCCAGGCCTGTCCCTGTGCCCCACGAACGTGGCCCTGCTGCTTCTTCCCTTCCCAGCCCCTAATCGAGGCCCTTCAGCCAAACCCTGCTCTGCAGCCCGGGAAGAGGTTCCCCCACCATCTCCTGAGAAGGAGCTGCCTTCACAGCCACGGGCCTCTGCTCTGAACACCTAACCCCATCCCACCCCCGCTTTAAAAATCGTTTAGTTTTTTGTGTTTTTTTAAAATTGAAGTATAGTCGATTTACAATGTGGTGTTAGTTTCTGGCATACAGCAGCGATTCAGCTATCTATAGATTCTTTCTCAGAGTCTTGTCCATTATAGTCTATTACAAGGTATGGAACACAGTTCCCTGTGCTGCACGGAAGGACCTTGTTGTTCATCTTCTAATTATTGTTCGCCTTGTGTTTTGGCTCCTCAGCCAGTTTTGAAGTTTCTCGATGGTAGGAATCCCATCTGCATTCTCCCCAACGCGCACCCCAGGCACAGGGAAGGGCGTGAGGCTCTGGGGATTGCGTGTCATCCTGGTAAGTAAGTGTCATAACAGCCAGTCACCAGCGCTTCCTTGATGGCGCAGTGGTTAAGAATCCACCTGCCGATGCAGGGGACACGGGTTCGAGCCCTGGTCTGGGAAGATACCACATGCCGCGGAGCAGCTAAGCCCGTGCGCCCACACACCACAACTACTGAAGCCTACGTGCCTAGAGCCCGGGCTCCGCAGCAAGAGAAGTCACAACAATGAGAAGCCCGCGCACCGCAACGAAGAGTAGCCCTGGCTCTCTGCAAATAGAGAAAGCCCGTGCACAGCAACCAAGACCCAACACAGCCAAAAATAAGAACAAATAAATAAATAATTAAAAAAAAAAAGACCCAGTCACCTACTTAATTTCAAGTCAATTTAATGACCTGCTAATGACGTGCCTATTTCTGTGAGAGGCACAGTCAGTGACACAAGGCTTAGGTATCTAAAAACCATTCATTTGTTTCCTCTGTGTGTTCCTGAGTCAGTCTCCAGGAGATAATCTATGTAAAGTCCTGCTCTCCAAACCCAAGTACAAGGTCGTTGGTATGACTTCCACACAGAAGAGATAGTTGGGCCTAGATCTCCAGGCTTCCACGCCCCCATCCCCACCACTCAAGCTGTAGTGAGCAAAATCGGCAGATTGATATAGGATGGGGGTGGGGGGGAGTTGTCATTTTCACAACTTTAAAAAACAGAAATATTGAACTCGGGGGCGGAATAACATTCTCTAAAATAAACAGAATAGGAATCCTGGATGGTGAACAGCTTCACGGAGCTCCAGGAATAGCGGAGACAGGCTCTTCTGTGCTGACGGGTCCTGAACCAGTTTTTTTAACACCCAGCGACATTAACTTCTCAATTGAAGTTAATGACATTAACTTCTCAGTAATTGAGGCTGAGGCTCTCTCAGCAGCCCGTAAAGCATTACCTCCCTAAGAATCCCCTCTAAGTACTGTAGGTTTTGTTTTTAAAGTCCTAGGTACCACAAACTGCACTTAGCAACTACCCAACCATATTATTTCCTTCCTGTCCAATGTAATTTTTCTGTTTCTTTATATAAAGGACCTCGGCTATTTAAAAAAAATTATCCTCCCTCCGAAATTAACCTGGCTTTTATTTGTTTTTAACAATCAAATGAGCTAAGAACAAGAATGAGGCAGTGCTTCGAACTAGCTTCTAGGTAACTAGATGTAAAAATTTTCCTCCACAGCCATCATTTAAAACGGCAAGTTGTTCTGTTAGGGGGTACAGGTTGTGGAGTGTGGCGGGTACCAGAGAGAGAGGGCTTGTCCTGAAAGCGAGGCCAGTTTGTCCACTGGACGAGGTTCATCTCGTGATGTGGATGAAACCGCATGCCGCGCCATCCTGCCCCCCCACGTCCTTCGCATTCATTCATTTACGCAACGACCGGGGATTTTGTAGGTGCAGGGGGATTGCTGGACAAGTCTGGCAAGACCCTCCCTGTCAGGCGCTTACAGTCTAGTGGCTGTATGATTCCAGTAATTCATTCATTCCACGAAGAATTATTATTTCATTTTTCAATAAATAACCATTGAGCCCTTACTGAGAATCATTACTGAGCAAGGCAGGCAAGATCCTTGCCCTCAAGGGCTTACATTTGAGTGGAAGTTAAATGAACAGGATGATCTCAAAGAGTGAGAAGTGCTAAGAAAAATGCGACAGGATGTGTGTCGGAGGAACTAAGGTTTAGAGGAGCTGCTAAGGAAGGGTGATAAAGGGCGGGCGGGGGGCGCTGACAGCTGAGCTGAGAGCCATCCTGTAAACCCTGGGCCAGCTGGCTTTCCACCTGTTCCATTGAGCACTAGTGCTTCCTAACTACACCCTCCACTGGGCACTAAGCACACTGTCTGACGTTAGCTTCTCCGGTGTACTCTGTGTCTCTTCTCCCCGCCGAGGGGCAAAAACCTCTGGGAGGGCAGGTGGCACGAGCACAGGGCTGACTGCCTGCTTGGCTGGTTGCCTGCTTGGTTGATCGCTTAGCTGGTTGACTATGGACCCTCCACAGCCTGGGCTCAGACAGCAGGTAGGAGGAAGCTTCTAATGGGGCACCATGAACATTTGCTCAAGGGAACCCCGAACACACAGGAGATGTCGGTGTAAGAGGGCCGACTGGATCCCTCAACAGTCCTCGTAACGCCGGGCGAGCTCGGGCCCGGCGGGAGCTAGGAGGCGAGGAGGCGAGGAGGCGAAGAGGGCGCGCGGTCGGCGCGCCCAGGAACCAGCTGGGCCCGGCCCAACTCTGCCCAGAGGTCGGCGTTCCCGCCGACGCCCGCGAGGGGGCGGACCGCAGCTCGCGTGCCGCGCCTGCGCAGCACAGCGCCCGCGCCGGCGGCCTCGAGCGCCGCCCTCGGAACTGCGCCGGCGCGGTGCGCCTGGCGCTAAGGGGCGGGGCTCCGTTGCGCCGCGCGCAAGGCTGGGGCAAAACCCAGGCCGGGATAGGGCGTGGGGCAGCGCGTCGGGACGTCCCTGGCGTCGGGCCCGATGGCGCGTGCGCATTGGGCAGCCGCCGGGGAGGCTGAGGGGCGGGGCGGGGGCAAGAGTGGCTTCTTTGCCTCGCTGTGCCCTAGCGCCGCCCGGACACCGCGCGGGCCGCCGGCATCATGAAGATCTGGACTTCGGAGCACGTCTTTGAGTACGTTTGGGGCGGAGGCAGGTCGGCAGGGGGCATGGGGTAACCGCGGGGTGGGAGGGCAGGCCGGGCCCGGAGTCGCGGCGAGGCCGGGGCGGCCCTCAGGAAGCTTCCAGGCGTCGGGCCTGGTGGGGGGAGCTGGGCCCGAGCTCCTCGGAGCCCTGGGGGCGGGGACGAAGGTCACGACCCCGGGGACGCCCCAGGAGTGGGTTCCCAGGAGAGACGACCCGTCCGGGACGGGGCTGGGGAAGGGGCCCTGGCGGCCTGCCTCCCGGGGACGCCCCCTTGGGGGGCGGGGGCGTCGCCGAGCACGAGGTCCCTGACGGCACTGGGGGTGGGAGAGGCGCCCCGTTGCCACATGGGGCCTTGCAGAGCCCTGTGGGTCGTGGCCCCGAGGATCGTGGGCTGTCGAGAGGCTGGTCGCTCCAGTATCTTCGGGTGGAGTTCCTTGCTTCGGAATGTGGACTTAGGGCGAGCTCAGGCGACCACGCAGCGGACCTTTTCCGGCAGCCCGTTGACCTGAGGAGTTAGAATTTACGGCCTTGAAATTGGAGTCCAAGGTCCAGCTCTGGCTCCAACAAGCTGTGTGACCTTGGGGTTACGCATTTTCGTCTGAGACATGGAAGACGACGACGGACGGTGTCGTCAGGGCCTGACAGCGCTGAGAGGTCTTTGAGGCCACGTTCATTAACATCTGTTGGTTAGGGAGAAATGTTTGGTAAGGAAAATAGGCCTTAGACCAGTTGGATGTTGGGAATTAAATTCCCTTCTGGTTCCATGATTCATTGTACAAAAGAACCACGCGTTTATTCGCCTGTATCATTTTTGCCAGAACAAATTGTTGATCGTTTGACTCATCACTCTTTATTGACTAATCTTTTTTCCTCTCACCCATTTGAAATGCCACCTTCCTCCTAAGACACTTGTGATTTATATTTTAATCCATTTCTGTGCTATCTGTTCTATCCCAGTGGTCTGGCTGTTGTTGCCACACTGTTTTAATTTTTTTAGCTTGGCAGTATGTTTTAGTTTATTTCCAGGGCAATGTTTAAAACAGGTTGTAGACTTTTCACACACTCAGTGAATCAGACACATGCAGGAGTCCACTGGATCCTGGAAGGTAGAGAATGTTAGAATCAGGGGGCAGATTTCTTTTCTCCCTAATGTTTACAATCTTTCTGGGGGAAAGAGCCTAAGTTTGTAGTCTTTCCAGTGTTCTTCAACCAGGTCACATTCTTCACTACTCTTTCAGCCGTTGGGATCATGGATGGTTTCTTTGCAGTTCTCTTCTGGGTTTAAATGCTTGAGAAGTTCTTGGCACTCCTTAGAATTTTCTTCCTTAACACTCTTCTCCCTAGCTTATTTCCTACCCCTCCTCCCCACTCATTCGGCCCTTTTCTTTAATGTTTTCCTCTCTTACCCTTCAGTGTAAATGTTCAGTGAAATTCTGTTGTTGGCCTTCTTGCATCTCATCAGGGACTATTAGTCTTTCTCTTTTTGTTGCACGCTTCTCTGAAATTTGATGAAAGCTCTGGGACTCTCCTCGCAGAAAATAGACATATTCACCTAAATGCTCTGCGTGTCCTGGGAGAAGAAGCCCTGATCCTGATTCTCCCCAGATAATGTGGACTTTTTGATCAAGGTCCCAGCTGATACACACATTTCTGGCACCCAAATCTGTACCTTGGGCTCCAGTCTTTCTTGAACTTAAAATCCTTATTTTCAGGTCTTAGCAGGGTATCTCTACTCACATGTCCTGCAGGCTCTTCAGACTCAGCATCCCTGAAAATGAAGTCATTTATCTCCCCTCTCAAATTTTATGCTTTCCCTGTGTTTTCCATCTTAAGGATGTTACTAACTAACAACATCTAAGTCATCATTCTGAGTCTTTCCCATCTGTGATTTTCCAGTGCTTCGTTCTGAGGCCTAGTATGTAGTTGGCATCAGTTGAAGTCATTCATTGATTCCTTCAACAAATATGAAGGCCCACTAAGTGCCAGGCACTGTTCTTTGGATTGGTTCCACTTTGGTAAATAAATCAAGACACCGTTGCTGCCTCGGTGGAGTTAACAGTGTTCCCCACCTCGTTTTATAGGTGAAAAAATTGGACAGCTCACCAAGCATGACCAGGTTCTACGGACTGACTGTCCTTTGGGGCCATCTTTGAATGTCTTACAGTGTGAAGTCTTTTCACATGATTTCATTAATTCAGTTAAAGTGAATTACTGGAAGATTGTTAATTGTAGTATGCATCCTTTGTGATTTTTGAGCTAGTCGTGTTTTATAAAGCAGTCTTCATCCAAGCTAAGTCAACGTCAGTGTTTTCAAGTTGGCTCAGAGAGGAGAGAATGACTGACTTAGAAATAATGCATAACCACCCCGAAGCCTTGCAATTATTAATTTTTTCAAGGAGGTGGGGGAAGAGATAAGTGTGTGGAAGCCACCTCCCCATGGTATATGACCAGATGGAGACAGGGAAGGGTTCATCCGATTCTCATTTTAGATAGTTTCCTTGGTAACAATCAGAGTGCTTGGCCCCTATCACTTCTATTTGTGGGGACTGTTTAGCTTTATGAAGTAGCTCCGCTTATATACCTGCACTGTTTGCTGAATAAGGCTTGAGATTAAAAACAGAATGGGGTTCATTTCTGTATAATATTAGAGCAAAAGTGAAGGCATTAAGAGTAATGTTACTGGTTGTCCAGGGTTTTGCAAAATGAGTGAGGCTGAGATTTTCCTTTTGTCCACGAAAAGTTGTCAGGCTTAGTCCTCTGAAAAGTTGAAATAGATTACTGCCTACTTGTTTTGCTTTTATTTTTTTTTAACATCTTTATGGGAGTATAATTGCTTTACAATGGTGGTGTTTTGCTTTTCGAAAAATAAAAAGTCATGCTGTGTGGTTTATTGGTAAGTGTAGTTTGAAACACCATCTCCAGATCCTGTCTTTCCTTTCAGTGAAGACGCGTGAAATCAGTCACTTTTAAGGCTCATTGTAGTTAATAAGAAGCTCATTTGAAATGGATATCTTTGGTACAAGCATGTTGTTCAGATAAGTTGTGAAGAGAACAAATGTACATCACATTTTGAATCACCCAAGTACATGTGCTTTTTGAAGAATATAAAGATGTTGCAAGTTCCATGATATTATTACCATCTCGATCCTAGGTGACAAGCAAATGCTTATTAAGAGAGAATATTAGAAAGTGGCACATTAGGAGCACCTTAAAAAAACATTTTATTGTATTGAGTGACCTTTTCAAAACAGAAATCAGAATCACTCTAGAGGAAAGTAATGGATAAAGATTGACTGGAGGGGCCACTATTATTTATTACCTTATTAGAGAAGAATACATGTTTAATATTATGATCTTTAAATCAGTAATGCTTTGGATCTTTCTGTAATCCCTATGAGAATTTGTAGTGCCTATAAGTTCTTTTGCTCTTGTTACTTCTTTATGGCTTCACAGAAGTGGGGTCAGACAAAAGAATAAATGGTATAATAATAATACTTTTGCTGTTTGTTTCTGTAGAACATAATTGTAAAACACATTTTTATGGATCAGTAATTCTTAGAAACAAAATTTAAATGTGATAGTGGACACTGATAAGTAGAAAAGATGACCTAAGAAACGGTACTGTAGTGCTCCATAGGTTATTTTAACCTTTTAGGCATCAGCTATGCCACATAACCTGTGTGCTGAAAAAATACTGAAATCTGCACACGTTCAAAATGTAGACTGAGCCTCCCAAAATCATCTTTCAGTCAACGTTTCAGAAAATAACCTTCCCTAGGTAAATTAAGTAAAGTTTAATTGTAAAGACTAATTTGATGGGTTATAAAAATGGTTTAATTTATATGCGTATTTTTTAATGTTTGATTTTTTTATTCCTGTCGGCAGCCACCCATGGGAAACTGTTACAACAGCTGCAATGCAGAAATACCCAAACCCTATGAACCCAAGTGTGGTTGGAGTTGATGTATTGGACAGACACGTAGATCTCTCTGGAAAGTTGCACAGCCATAGACTTCTCAGCACAGAGTGGGGACTGCCTTCCATTGTGAAATCTGTAAGTGTGTCTTTATTCCTGAAGCAATGTGACTGCTGTAGAGAAGTTTTCTAAACCACATTATAATTTCAAATAGGTTGTGGGAGCCGATTCTGAATGTCACTTTTGCATTAGTTCAAATTGTATTATAATAAACTTGAGTTATGAGCGTATAATGAATTGGAAATATTATTACAGTCTTCATGAAGGCACCCGATAAAACCCCCTGAAGGAAGCCAGCTAATGCTCTGTAATCTAAAAGTTTTATTCCGCTTTTCCTACTTTGCCAGCAACTTACGATGTGGAAGCAGTAGTCTGGTGCTGGTTGTTAGCTGACAGTTGCTGTGGTCAGTGGTGGCCGCGCCTGTTAAGTGAGGAGCATGGTCTCACTTTGCTGCTGCCGTGTTTGTTTCAAGATCTGGTGCTTCTACCTGTACATTTAAAAGCAATTCTATGCCCTTTCAAGGGAGCAGGCTTTAGTGAGCCAGTTTAGCCAGCAAGAAAGTGGGGTGCCAGTTTATTGTGATGGGAGAGAACCCTGGTATAAGTGGACCCAGTTGTCTGTAGAGATTCTTTTTCTAGAAAGTGGGCCCCCTCAGAAAAGTAAAGTACACATTTTCCAACAATTTGCTTCCATTGCACACACCACTGCACTAGATGGTGCGGACGCAGGAATGAGCAGGGCTGGGATTGGCTTGGGGTCGGAGCACAGGGAGTGACCCTGGATGTGCTGTGTTATCTTCGTCGTGAGGTGGCTGGTTTTCTGTCTGGAGACTGGAGCCACTGCGTCCTCTCCCTTGGGCTGCACTAGGAAAACACTGACAGACACTCCATACCTCTCCTTTCTCTAGATGCCCTGTTTCCCGAGTATTCAGGCTCACTGCTCCACCCTCAACCTTGGCAGTTCCCGAGTCCTGCCTTGCACTCTGTATGCTCTCAGCGGACTAGTTGCTAATCGCCTCTGCTTGTGTCTTGGGCGTCTCATCTCCTTCGTGGTGTATGAAGTCCTTTTCCCCTAAACGGGCCTCCTTTCTGACCTTTGTTGCTTTCTCATGTTTTTTATGAAAACAGATTTTTGGTTCAAAATATTAACACATTTTTACCTTCAAATAAAATATTGATACACTTGTTAAGAAATCCTTCTTCCTCTGATTACTAATTCTGAATGTTTTACTTAGCTTATTGGTGCAGCAAGAACCAAAACATATGTGCAAGAACATTCTGTAGTGGATCCCGTAGAGAAAACAATGGAACTTAAATCTACTAATGTAAGTCTGGACTCCCTTTTGTTTTAATTTTAAACTATTTGGCTTAGTGTTTTTCTCTCTTTTGTAGTTGGTACACAAATGAATGTATGCTCTTCAGCCTGGTTTAGGAAATCAGTACTGAGATGCTGCATTGTCTCTGCCTGTTTGCAGCTTAGCCTCAGTGCTCTAATGAGCCTGCCTGTTATTTCTAGGAGACAGCACTCAATAAAGTGAATTTGGCATCATGTGCATGTTATTACTATTATGATGCTTTTGTCAAATTTATTATTTTTTAAATAAAAAGGAAGCAATGAATAGTGAAAACTTCTTTTTACACAGTAATATCAAAGTGGTTTATTTGCTGCTGTTTTGTATATTTAGCTAGCAAGGTTTTGGTTTGTGAATTAATTTTGGAAATATTTTTAATCTTGGTTTCCAAAATGATTTGACTTTTTTTTTTAATTCTATAGATTTCATTTACAAATATGGTTTCAGTAGATGAGAGACTTATATACAAACCACATCCTCAAGACCCAGAAAAGTAAGTGAAAAATATTTTAACAAACCTATTTTACAGTGTGTTTAAATTTTTTAAATCAAATATTCCTTTGAAAAATGAAAATTAGGTCATCCTGAAGCTGTGTAAATGTGTTTTGTTCCAGAACTGTTTTGACTCAAGAAGCCATAATTACCGTGAAAGGGGTCAGTCTCGGCAGTTACCTCGAAGGACTCATGGCAAGCACGATATCGTCAAACGCCAATAAGGCGAGTGAGGCTGCTCCCTGCCTGCTCGTGGTTTTGTGTTTTGTTTCTCCTTTGGGGGGTGCGGTGCAGGCTTGCAGGATCTTAGTTCCCCACGCCCCCTGCGGTGGAAGCGTGGAGTCTTAACCACTGGACCACCAGGGAAGTCCCTCCCTGCTTGCTCTTATTCCTGGGTCTTGTTTCTTGGAAGCACTGTCCTTGTGAGCTGACTCTGAGCCACTGCAGTGCGAGGTGATGTGGGCAGTTGCTGGCACGGGCTCTGGGGTCCAGCCCACCTGCATTCACGTGCCAGCTGTGACTCTGACCAGCCTTTCACCTTGGGCAGTTAGTTAAGTGAACCTCTCTCTGCTTCAGTTTCCTGTCTGCGAAGTGGAGATTAATCACCCACCTTACAGGGTTGGGTGCAAAGAGTGAATGAGATAATATGGGAAGCCTGTAGCCCTGGGCCCAGCATGGGGGGGCGGGGAGCCGTGTAGCAGTGCGTCACTGTTGAAAGCATAGGTTCCCAACCTTTTTTTCATTATCGTCTCCATTCACGCCCAGGTCCACTGTAGATATTTTTCCCCTAATTACCCGCACCTCATGAAATTGTTTAATACTACAGATTGTATCTATAGATATAGATAAATGGATATATGTCTGTGCTTTATACGTGAAAAAAGTGAGATTTCTCTCCACTGCCCCCCAACTAATTTTTGCCTGATTGAGAATGAATGATTTAAAATAAAGTAAGTTCAGAGAAAGAGATGCCTAATGTACTGTTTTATAACACATGTTTAATACAATCATTCAGCAGTCAGAAGATATTCATAGATGCCTTCTCTGTGTCAGGCAGAGTGCTAGGCTAGACTGGGGGTACAGCGGGGAGCAAAACAAACGTGGTCCCTGCCCTCGTGGAACTAAGAGGAAGGCAACATTAATCACACAAAACGTCATTAGGAAAGGAAAAGTACAGAAAGGTATGACAGTGTTTATTGAGTGTTCAGTAAGTGATGTTTCTGCTGAGTTCTGAATGAGGGGTGGGTAGGCTGTGAGGGGCCTGCTAGGAAGCATTCCAGGTAGAGGAGCTGCGTGTGCAAAGGAGGCCCTGAGACCGGAAGCAGGAAATGCTCCTGTTATGTCCCTCAAGGAACTGCGTAGGGTCCAGGAGAGTAGTTGAAGTGGAAGTCAGGGACCAGAGCCTTCAGAGCCTCGTACAGGATTTTGGTTTAAAATATGGACATGAAAAAAAAAAAGGAGTTTGACCTCACCCCGAAAGGGGAACCATTCTAATCATAAATAAGTAAAACATCACTGTCGTTTAATTGTAGATTCTTTTGAGAACATCTTTTGCAAAAATTAAAATCAGTATATAGATCAAGCCAGTTTCTCAAGGCATTCGATATTTGGTAAATAACACGAGGGAAAACAAAGCAAAGGTAAAAACAACCCATCCTGGTGAGGTTTAGTTACGCTTGTACCGCTTCTTGTTACTTCCTGATGTGCCGTTTATTTGACAGGTGCCTTTGCTCTCACTTGGTAAGAATGAACATGTTGGATTTTCTTTTAAGGGCCGTGAAGCAATGGAGTGGGTAATACATAAATTAAATGCTGAAATCGAGGAATTGACGGCTTCGGCAAGAGGGAGCATAAGGACACCAATGGCGGCAGCAGCATTTGTGGAGAAATGATAATGGAAGTTGATAACACCCAGTTCCCCGGGTCTCTACAAGCTGGCAGTATATTTATTTGTTATTTAAAAAATACAACTATATTTTCGGTAGAATTGTTTTTTTAATAAGCTGAAGGACTATGTGACTTGATCAAAACAAAGAGGTGCAGGGTTTCCAAATAAAAGGGATTGGCTGAAATTAGTGTTGTCTGAAATGACTGTCTGATTTTGAGGATTCCAGTATTTATGTAAAAATTTAACAATTTTTGAAAAGTACTTGAAAATTGGTATTGGCTGATTAAACCTCCTTAAGGTAGAGTTTTAAAGCTTTTCACGCATTGGAACTCTACCTGTCTTTGGACCAACCCCAGAACCAAGCAGAGCCACCTCTTACATACCCACCACTGCCCTGCAATAAACTTGGAGAACTTGCATGAGGGAACTCACTTTTAAAGGAGAAACCGTATAGTTTTAAAAAGACATTAATTGTATAAAATAATTTGCTCTGCTATAAACCACCATTAAAAATCACAGTGTTTTAATTTGGTACTCAACATTTTTGGAGTAAAAATTATCACGAAAGTAATAAATGACTCCAACAAAAATATATTTTATTGTGTTAAAGAGTACTGTATTGATCTGCCAAAGTTTTGTAACTTAGTAAATGTATTACCTTCCTTGGATCTGTACTTTATGACTTAGTATGCTGTGTCGTGGGCTGGTTATGTTAACTGAAAAAATAAAGTCACTACCAGAATTTTGCAGCACTCTAAAACAGAAGAACAGCTGTTCACATCTTTTAGCATTTCACATTTGCCTAACTTATAAATTGCCATGTGTCAAAATTGTGGTTCTGTAATTGCTAAAGCATGATATGTCGGGTTATTTGAATATAATTCCTTTTTGAAGTAATTGTGACCACAAAACATCTTTTTTACGTGAAGAGCTGTACATCATGTGAAATTACTCGAATGATGTCTTGATCTGAAGCATAAATCCCAGGGACTTAATGTTTTTAATAATACTGTGTCACTGCGGGGGATGGGAGCGGTGGAGAAGAAAAAAGAATAATAGGGCGGGAAAAAAAAGCATTGACCTAAACTAACCAGTATGTGAATCGCTTTGCAGCTTTTATTTATGGGAAATCCTTGCTTTGGATGCCAGTGGGCAGCTGCAATCTGAAAAACAACCCAGTAAATGTTGTTTTGTTTTGTATTTTGTAGCAGGCAATTAACTATCAACCACTAAATAAGAATATCTTTGATACTGGGAATTGTTGCATACAGAATATTTTTGTTAAAAGGTGATGAGCTCTTGCCTTTATTTCACAGTACTTAAAGTGATAAACTTCTAGTCAGGTTTCCTATAAAAGAAACCAATTAATATATGTACCTAAACCACAAAAATAGTATACCAAACTATTTGAAAATTATTGTTTTTCTATTTAAAATATTGTTTAGCTTGCGACTTCTTAGGACATTTGTAAAAGCAAGTTAAAGCCAATAAGGCTTTTGATTATTTTTTGTAACCGGAGATGGTTTGTACAATTAAAATAACATTTCAACTAAACAAACCATTGCTAAACAATGATATTTAATAATAAGTTGCCTTGTATAATTTCTGAAAATTATACTTGTTCTGAAAAGTATAAGAATACCCTAATGATAAAAAGATTTCTAAACAAAATTTTATCCTGTTTGATTTTTTTTACTCTGATCTAATGACAAAATTGTATAGATTTTCATCTTCCAGTGTAGTTACTTTTCGTTAAGTAGCTCGTAGGTAATGGCTTTTACCTGTTCTTTATATTTTAATAACATAGCAGGCATTCGAGAGGACTAAACTGGAGTAGAGTGTTCATGGGTTAGAATTAGACTCTCGGACTATGGAGCATATTATCCTGTTTAATGTTAAAGATGGATCTTATATGAGTTAAGAAAAACCTTCCTGTTAATAAAAATTTCCTTTTAACTACGATGTTTTTCCTGATTATAATTTCTTTTTAATAACTAAGGAGCAAAAGAAATGTTTTTCCTTGTAAGAATTCACCTAATTGCCGCGCGCTCGAGCCGGCTCTGCGCCGCGAGGTTGAGTCTCTTAAGTTGGACGCGCTGCGCCTCCTCCCCTCCTCCCTCCGATGTCCAGTCCATTCTTCCCGGCCAGGTTCTGGTGCCCCGGGCCGGCCTGAAACCCTAGGGATTGTCGGGGGGCGGCTCGTTTTAACTGGTAACTCTGGGCGGACATGCTTGAGTGTTGTCAACATCAAGGTCTGGACGCGGCCGTCGGGTCCGGGGTCGGGGGGGGGGTGCGCCCCGACACCGACCTCGACGCGGCCCCGAGTCGTGCGGCCCCGAGTCGTGCGTTCCCTCCCCAACTCCCCTCTCGCCCCGCCGCCCCGCCCCCGCCAGGACCACTACGGAAGCCCGCGGAGCCAATAGGAACGCGCGGCCGGCCGGCCCGCCCGAGGATTGGCACCTGCGGCCCGGGCCGCGCGCCCCCATTGGCTCGCGGCGCCTAGGTGATTCTACGGCGAGACGGCAGAGGCCGTTCGGGAGGGCGGGGCGGGGCAAGAGGCGGTGGGATTGGCAGGTGCTGAGCTCCGCCCCTTCCGCTTCTCAGGCCTGACCTTCCGGCAGCCGGCCCGCGCGCTGAGCCGACCTTGACGGGTCCTCGCGATTCAGCCCGACGCGCCCCCTCTCGCGACATCATGGTGGCGTACTGGCGACAAGCTGGACTCAGGTAGGGCCGGGCATCGGGAGGGGCGGACAGCTGGGGCGCGGGGAGGTCCGGGGCGAACCTGGGTCGGAGGTCACGCCGGGCGCGTGAGTGCGGCCCCAAGATGGCGGCCTGCGGACGGGGAGGCCGGGCTCACGGCCGTGGGATACCTGCGCGCCGGGGCCGAGCACCTGCCCGCACCTGCCGGGGGCGCCGCCGAGCACCTGTGCGCCGCCGTGAAGGCGTCGACAAGTGCCGTGTCTTCCCGAGGACGGCGCTTCTCACCCGCGGGGCCTTTGTCCTTTGAATTACACTCGGTTGACGTTCTAGAAGTAACAGAGCCACATAAAACTTGAGAACTCGAAGGCGCGGAGAGAGGTCTCTGGAGGTAACCACGGTCACCATACCTGGCCGTTCTAGCATTAAGGTGGGGCCTTTTAAAATGGCATATCCATCTTTTATTTTAATTAGCTCCTGTTGCTCTCAGGTTTCCTTATTGGTAAAACGGCTGAAAGCCCTCGGTAAGGTGTACAAAGCTCTGCCACAAGGTGAGTGGTGGCTCTTGGGAAGCCAAACTATGGAACCCACTGGAGGACATGGCTTCTGGTGAAATGGAGACACCATGGATCTAGGTGTCACACCTGGTTTCTTTGCCTGTGCACCCAGTTGAGCCGCTCACCTGGCTCAGGTTAGCACACCTTGTTACTTGACTAGATTAAGTAGCACCTCCTAGTAGTGACCTTCTGTGGGTATGTGACTGTGGGCAACCCAAGTGTGTCCTGACTTTCAAGGTCAAGCAGAGTTTTGTACAGTTGGAAGGATGATGGTCCCAGTCAGAGGGACCGTGTATTAAGCACCTACTACGAGACAGGGGGGGCAGCCCTGCTCTCCACACTTTGTCTTTCCTCCTCCCTACCACCAGTGGGGCAAATACTGTTATCCTTCTGCTTTGCTCTGTTGTTTTTACAGAATAAATGAGCCCAAAAGATGGAACAGCTTAAAATTCACCAATTAGTAGGAGTGGAAGCAAGAATTGGAACTCCTACCTCTGGCCCAAAAAAACAAACCTGAAACATGAGAAAAAACAGTCAGCAGCTCCCTCCCCTCTGTCCTTCCTGTTTTCAAAAAGTGTAAAAAGTGAGCTGACATCTTTTGGAAAATAAGATGTTGATGGGAATCCATCTACCAAACAGGAAGCAGGCTGTTGGATATTTTGCTAGAATTGATGGTGTTCTCGAAGGACATCTCAGTTTAATTTAGAAACCTTGGTTGGGAAGTATTTTCAATGGCAGACCTGACAAGCAGAATCCAGTATTCTCAGGAAAACTTTTAAATAATCAGAAGTAGAGCTGTTTTAATTCAAAATAGTTTTTTTTCTCTTTTAATTATGTATACTTTACCTTGTAAGAATAATAAGAGAAAAAATTTTAAATAGAGAAATGGAAAAAAACCACTCATTATACCCTCTGTTAACATTTAGGACCGTTTACTGTGCTGTGGGATTTTTTTCTCTAATATATGCATCTTTTATTTCAAATTAATATGTATTAAAGAGAAAACACTGCAAAGAAGAAAAACCAAAAATCACCTAACCCCATTTAAGACTTTGATACATTTCTTTCTGCTCTTCTTTTTCTTTGTATAGATTCCTTTTGCATTAGTCATTTTTTTAAAATTAGTTAACTTGTTTTTTTGTTTGGTTTTTTTTTTTTTTTTTTGGCTGTGTTGGGTCTTTGTTTCTGCGCACAGGCTTTTCATTGCGGTGGCTTCTCGTTGTGGAGCGCGGGCTCTAGGGCGCGCGGGCCTCAGTAGTTGTGGCTCATGGGCTCTAGAGCGCAGGCTCAGTAGTTGGAGCGCACGGGCTTAATTGCTCCGCGGCATGTGGGATCTTCCCAGATCAGGGTTCAAACCCAGGTCCCCTGCATTGGCAGGCGGATTCTTAACCACTGCACCACCAGGGAAGCCCTGCATTAGTCATTTTTAAGTTCAGTTCTACAATGATGTAGAATCCAACCAAAATGAAAAGTATAGGAAGAAAAACAAAAGCACAGTCACACAGCAAGTCTGGCTGGATCATTGATAATTAGCTTTATATTGTCTCTCGTGTTCCTCCAGCTACATCCGATACTCCCAGATCTGTGCAAAAGCAGTGAGGGATGCACTGAAGACGGAATTCAAAGCAAACATCGAGAAGACTTCTGGCAGCAGCATAAAAATTGTGAAAGTGAAAAAGGAATAATCTGTAAGTTGCTGGTGGATTTAGAGAAAGAGTTGCATCTTAAGTTTTTAGAGAGCCTTTTTTTTTTTTTTTTTTGCAGTACGCGGGCCTCTCACTGTTGTGGCCTCTCCCGTTGTGGAGCACAGGCTCCAGACGCGCAGGCTCAGCGGCCATGGCTCACGGGCCCAGCCGCTCCGCGGCATGTGGGATCTTCCCGGACCGGGGCACGAACCCGTGTGCCCTGCATCGGCAGGCGGACTCTCAACCACTGTGCCACCAGGGAAGCCCTTTAGAGAGCTTTTAAAAATCAAAATAATTTTAGTTCTGCCTTCTGTCCACAATTTGGTCCATCAGCACATCTAGAAGTTAGTTAGTGGGATGATCATGTCAGGCATACAGGTTGTGGAAGCCCCGTGGCATCATCAAAGAATGTCATTTCGAGGCCCTGACAAGCAGAAGTAACGGCCACGTTGATTTTCAGTTCATTGAGCAATGCTAGGTAGAAAGCCATCTTATGTTAATTAAACGTGTTTCGTGTGTCTGCACAAAATCAAATAATTCGGACGATAAACTCCCCACTTTTATAATTGTTATTGGAGTTATGTAACAGTTCAGGAGCATGAAAAATTACAGTTCTTTGAGTTTTTATTTCCCCCGCATCTGCTAATGTTCTCACAAATCACTACTTCCCAAACATAGGGCTACAAGTACAGGCAAGGGTCCTGCTATTTTATCAAGCAATAAAATCGGCAAGACCGTGCAGTGAATACTGTTTTGCTAAATTTATGTTTTCAGAGTTTGGTTCATTTTACTTCTCATGTTGGCAATGCAAAGTAAGACAGTTTCGTACAGTTGATAAGTTCAGACTTTTGTGTTCCAAACTATTAAAGTGATTTGATCTCTAAACTGCTTTCTTGACATTATTATTTCAAAGATCAAGCAAGGCAAATTACCAGAAGGATGTTTTTCAGATTTAATTTTCTTGTTAAGCTTTAAAAAAGCTTCAGACCCGCAGTTGCAGGGAAATGTGATAAATAGTAATCCTTTGGCAGCTTGTGGTTATGAGCGATTTTACTTATTGGAACTGTCTCCCCTAAGCACTTTTCATTTTCATTCTGAATTAGTAAATATTTTATTACAAGTCTGGAGATGCGGTGTTGAGCCCTTTTTCTGGGGCTCTCTGTCTGATCTTATAATTCTGAGGAATGAAACCTGGTTTTAGGTTGGGTTGTTTTGTTTTAACAACGAGCTAACTGAGAAAAATCACCCAGCCTGTGCCTGCAGCGTGGCCGAGCCAGACTCTGCATCGAACTCCCTCCACCTTGTAATGTCCTTTGGGCCAGGAAGTAGTGTCCAGCTCCGGTAAGCAGAACAGTGACTGTTCTCTATCCATCGTGCTGGGGACGCAGCCCCACCGCCTCAGCATAGGGGATTTAGCGTCTTTTAAAGGCAGAGTGTTTCTTTTTTTTTTTTTTTTTTTTTTTTCTTTTTGCGGTATGCGGGCCTCTCACTGTTGTGGCCTCTCCCGTTGCGGAGCACAGGCTCCGGACGCGCAGGCCCAGCGGCCACGGCTCACAGGCCCAGCCGCTCCGCGGCATATGGGATCCTCCCAGACCGGGGCACGAACCCGTATCCCCTGCATCGGCAGGCGGACTCTCAACCACTGCGCCACCAGGGAGGCCCCAGAGTGTTTCTTTATTGCGGGGAGAGTGTTTGGTTTTACTTAGCAGGGAAGTGCCTCTTCGGCTAAGGCGGTGCACGTGAACCTGCACTTTTTACAGCTGAGAACCAGGCTTTATCACCAACTGAGAGAACTGGATCTGCAGTCATATTATACTGTTCATTATAAGGAAGTTACTTTCCCTATTCGTGCTGGATTTTTAAGAAAACATGAAGGACTGGCAACTTGCTGTTTCTCTTTTCCTCGTAGACCCTGACTACAGCTTGAAATGCTGCATGTTCATGGTGAAGATGTGTGGGCACGTGGTATGGCAGATTGAAAACGATCCCCCTTTGTGGAAAAAAAAAACAAACCTGTCTTGTTCATAGATTGACAATGCCAATAAATTAAAGTACAGTTCACTCTTGCTGTTGGTTTTTGGTTTCTCTCGGACTTTTTCTGTTTGGGAACTACCACACAACTGCAGGATTATGATCATACGAACCAGGGCTTTTTAAAGGAGAACAGTGAATTCCCTGGTGGTCCAGTGGTTAGGACTCTGAGCTTCCACTGCACGGGGCACGGGTTCGATCCCTGGTTGGCGAACTAAGATCCTGTAAGACGCGCAGCTGAAAAAAAAGTTAAAGGGAGAACAGATATCATGTCTAGTGACCAGAGGGATCCCGGAGACATTTTGAAAATGTCTCAAAAGAGAAGGTTCTCTTTTTCGTGACATAATTGACAGAATTGGGCTCCGTCATCGAGGCTGTCTTGCCCCTTTGAATTGCAGACGTCATGTCAGAGCACTGGGTTGGGGTCGGGGGTGGGCCGGGTTGTCTGCTGGCCTCGTCCTAATGCGCCGGCAGCCGTATCCAGGTGGTGCCACTAAGCAGGCTGAGTGCGAATAATTATGGAAAGTGTAGATGAGGAGAAGAAATGCTAAATTGTATTCATTTTCTATCGTGCACTTCAAAGCTATAGAGAAGTACTATTGTTGAAATTCACTTAAGCACAAGATACTTTTCACATTGTCTTATAAGTGAATCTTTATATTCTGGGAGCATTTCTCATAGGAAACGAGGCAAAGCTGCTTAGCAACATGCTTACTGAGCTGATGGCCGAGCTGACGTGAAAATCTAAGCTTCTGGACTGCAGGTCTAGGGCATGATCATGACAGCAGGTCCATGATGTTTTCACGGTGATTCATTTACCTATTAAATATTTAGGGTTGAAGAATTGTTGCCAGTGGGGTGTTTTTCTCTTTCTTTGAAACTTGAAGGCACTCAGCCAAGTAAAACCCCAAAGTTTACAAAATTGCAAAGTTAACTGCTTGATTTTTACCCACTTCTGGAGATGGAGAGATACACTTGGACAGGAAATGTTGAAACACCGTTTAGCTTCTGCCCCAGGACAGGTTCTCAGCTTGGTACTTAAGCTAACAATAATTTATCACGGCCACTCCACCATGCCAAGGATGAGGGCAAGAACACGCCTTTGTTGTTGGCTTCTGGAGAGGACTTCCTGCCCTGGACACTTGACCTGCAGGCTTTATCTCATTCTTGGCATGGGGCACACAAGGAGGAGCTGCAGGGCTGGACAGAAGCAGTCTACGAGCCCCTTGTGCCCTGTGCCTCAGGCTGTTGTCCTGCTCTTTTGAAGTCAAGGCCCCTCAGTTGGCATGCTTCCGGTCCCCACAATTAAGGTACCAGGAGGCATCTTTCATTACAGGGACAGGAGTAAATGGATCACAAGGCCGTGGGGCCTTTTTGGTACCAGGCAAATAAAGTAACTGATAGGCAAAGGGCTAAATTCTTTCCAGCCAATTCAATTAGAGATAAGTCATTTATTCAGGAGGCAAATGGGATAATTGGAGAGGAGACTTAGGGACAGGGCTTGTGGTATGGAAAGGATTAAAAGTCAACTGAGTAAAGGACAGATTCACTGCTCAGTAAAGATTCTTTGAGGCTCCTCTGTGATTAAAAAATCCTGAACCGATACTGTGATGCCCTGCCGGGAGCTGGCAGGACCACTGTGTCCAGATTACCAGGGGGCCCTGATCAGATCTTGTTGTGGGTATTTCACTAACCACCTGAGTGATTTGTGAGGGATTCAGTCTCTTCACTCACGCAGTGTTCTTGTGTGTGAAGTGAAGGAATCGGACAAGCTCTAAAATTCTGATTCTAGCGTCTTGGTCTCTGAGAGACCAATGTCGCTGTAGCAACCATACAGCTAAAGGAATAGGCTCTTCAGAATCAAAGGGGACGGCTTTCTTTTGGTTTCTAGTGGGGTTTTTTGGTTTTTTTTTTTTAAATCTATTTCTACCATACGAAAGAGTAGGGTGGTGAGATGCATTCTGAAAATAGTTTTAACTTTTACTCACGTTAATCAGGCTGGACGGTTAGAATTCCAAGAAAAGGAATTTATTTAGTCTGAAATAAAGCAATTTAGCCATTTAAAATTGTATTTCTTTTATTTTAATGATTACTGTTGAGCAAACAAAAGTCTTTATAGTAATATAAATCAGCAGGGGTTTTTTTAATTTAGATCTTTGTCCTTTCTTGCATCTATTTAATTGCCTTTTTAGATTTGAGAAAGTGAAAAAAAGTGCTAGAGGAATCGTGTGTGTAAATTCTTATGTAATCGTAGGTTATAAGTCTTTAGCATCTAAGGAAGTTATGAACTTCAAACTAGGAGTAGTTCAGGTGCAGTTCCTTAAATCTACTTTTAAATCTACTTTTGTTTTTAGTGCATTTTGAGCCACAAGTAGAAAGTATTTAAATTTTTTTTTTTTTTTTTTTGTACTTCTGGAAATAGAAGACTTGTCATGGTACCAGCAGCGAGACTTCATTTTCTTTTGGTACGTGTTTTAGCTCTTTCCTCATGAGGCTACACGAACAGAGCGACGATTCTCAAAGTGAGCTGCTGTCTCCCGCTCCCCGGCTACCGCAGGACTGCAGGTGACGGAGCCAGTCCAGCTGCCTGCAAGCAAACATTCCCTCCTGTCACCAGCTACTCATGGATCAAATAGGACAGCTCCGTGGTAATTCCAGAAGGCCGTTAAAACCCGTACAGCGCTGCAAGGGTTGGCAGTGCTGCATGTCAGGAATAGGTAAACTGTAATTAAGAAGTTATGGATGATCTGATGACGCTTTTGTGTGTCTGGTCCTCTTGTAACGTGAGCAGATTAAAATCATGTAATGCTTAAAGCTGCATCATCATGCACCCATCTATGGCAACTTCTGCTAGTTAATTTGAACTGTAAAAGTTCCCTAATGAGACGATGTCCTCCGTAACCGCGAAGGACACTGCAGCCACCGCTGCTTAATTCCTCCGTTTGAATGGTTGCCGAGCGCTCCTGTGCCCTTTTAAAGAACAGAGCGGCTACAGAGAGCTTTCAGGAGGTGATCGCCGCATGAAAGTGAAAAGGGCATTTCGAAATAGCCTTTACAAGGAAAACCAAAGATGATGATGAATGAATTCCCGGAATCAAACACTAATAAACTTAAAAGTATGTAAATACACGTATGTTAAAAGCTAGCTCTTCAGACATAAAGATCAGAGGATTGGAGTTCTCGAGTTTTGCTTGTCGTTTTTTGGTTTTTATTTTTTTTGCCCGGGTATTTGTGGGAAATACTATCCTATCTTCCCTTTTGCCCTTTGCCGTTGGTACGTTGAAACGTACACACGGTCTCCACAATTTACTAGTGGGCGCTGAAGCCCATTTACCTCTGCGAACCTCCCGCACACCAAGCAGTCACCTGGCTTTTCTGGAGGCCGGCAGGTGTGAGCAGGTGGGCTGCGGGCAGAGAGTTAAGAGAGAACCTGCAGGAAGAGCCTTAGCAGCCCGGGATGCCAAGTACAGATTCCGGGACGCTTACCAGCGTAGCTAAAGCATTTACAATTTAACCTCAACTGCAGTGGCTCCCCACGCATCCACGTGTGGAGCCCTGATGCCTGGCGCGGTGCTAGGCATACAGCAAATAGCCAATCCAGATCTTTAAACAGAGGGAGCGCTTTACCATAAATTCCACCTGGCTATTAGAAAGAAGCGGCTAGAGTGGGCAGGGAATATGAAGCTCTATCAAGGCTAGTCGGTGCCAGCAGAAGACCCTACTGCCCATCAGTACTCCCCCCACCCCACCCCCGCGCAGTCCTGTGTTGAAGCTAATACTGGGTGGCTGCGTGTGGGCTGTGGTGCTGCGGTGCGGAACCGGCCGGGGACGGCCGTGGGGACTCCCTCATCCTAGGTGAGAACACTGGACGTGACTCCACGCCGCGGCCAGCCGCGCACAGCTTCTCGCGTGGTTAATGTCTCTTATCTCCTGGTTCCGTTTCTGCCTCCCCCCCGACCTCCTCCTTCTCCTCCGGAACTGCTTCGGCATCTTGAAGCTGTTGGTACTCGGACACCAAATCCTGGATATTACTCTCGGCTTCGGCGAACTCATTGATGTCCATGCCCTCGCCTGTGTACCAGTGCACGAAGGCCTTCCTCTTGAACATGGCCGAGAAGTGCTCAGAAATCCTGCTGAAGAGCTCCTGGATGGCCGTGCTGTTGCCGATGAAGGTGGCCGCCATGCTCAGCCCCCGGGGCGGGATGTCGCACACGGCCACCTTGACGTTGTTGGGGATCCACTCCACGAAGCAGCCGCTGCTCCTGGTCTGCACGGCGAGCAGCTGCGCGTCCACCTCCTTGGTGGACATCCTCCCCCGGAAGATGCAGGCCACGGTCAGGTAGCGGCCGCGGCGGGGGTCGCAGGCGGCCATGGTGTTGCGGGCGTCGAACATCTGCTGGGTGAGCTCGGCCACTGAGAGCGCGCGGTACTGCTGGCTGCCCTGGGCCGTGAGCGGCGCGAAGCCGGGCATGAAGAAGTGCAGGCGCGGGAAGGGCACCATGTTCACGGCCAGCTTGCGCAGGTCGGCGTTGAGCTGGCCCGGGAAGCGCAGCGACGTGGTGACGCCGCTCATGGTCAGGGACACCAGGTGGTTGAGGTCGCCGTAGGTGGGCGTGGCCAGCCGGAGGGTGCGGAAGCAGATGTCGTAGAGGGCCTCGTTGTCGATGCAGAAGCAGGCGTCCGAGTTCTGCAGGAGCTGGTGCACGGACAGCACGGCGTTGTAGGGCTCCACCACCGTGTCCGACACCTTGGGCGAGGGCATCACGCTGAAGGAGTTGAGGATGCGGTCGGGGTACTCCTCGCGGATCTTGCCCAGGAGCAGCGTGCCCATCCCCGAGCCCGTGCCCCCGCCCAGCGAGTGCACGAGCTGGAAGCCCTGCAGGCAGTCGCAGCCCTCGGCCTCGGCGCGCACCGCGTCCAGCACGCTCTCCACCAGCTCGGCCCCCTCCGTGTAGTGGCCCTTGGCCCAGTTGTTGCCGGCCCCAGAGTTACCTGCGGCACAAGGGACTCGGTTAGCCCGCTGGGGTCGGGGGAAGGGTGTCGGCAGCAACACACCAGGAGGCGCTCCTCTCTTCCCGCTGGAACCTTCCAGGAAAACCTACCGTGGACAAAGCTGTCCGGCTGGAAGAGGGCCCCCAGTCGGCTGGATCGGATGCTGTCCATGGTCCCAGGTTCCAGGTCCACCAAGACTGCTCGGGGCACGTATTTCTTACCTGCGTGGAAAAATAGGAAGAAGTCAGCCAACTGCTGTTTTTCTAAAGGTTAATGTTTCATCAGAGTAGAACCTTGTGACATGGGTCCAGAAGAAAAAAGCCCTCCTAGAAGGTGTCTTTGATAGAAGGACTGGAAATCATATCTTGGACTGCAACAGCAACCACACAAATCTGTAGGATGCTGCAGAAATAACTTCTTCCATCGTTGTCTGTTTTGTTTGTTGTCTTGCCAGTGACAGGGATTTTGTTCCTATTGGAAATGCTTCTACTTTTTATTTAAAAACCAAAAAGGGAGAATTCCCCAGTGACCCAGTGGTTAGGACTACCGTGCTCTCCCTGCCGAGGGCACGCATTCAATCCCTGGTCGGGGGACTAAGATCCCACAAGCCGTGCAGCACAGCTGAAATAAAATTTTTTAAAAATTAAAAGATAGGGCTTCCCTGGTGGCGCAGTGGTTGAGAGTCCGCCTGCCGATGCAGGGGACACGGGTTCGTGCCCCGGTCTGGGAAGATCCCACATGCCGCAGAGCGGCTGGGCCCGTGAGCCATGGCCGCTGAGCCTGTGCGTCCGGAGCCTGTGCTCCGCAAGGGGAGAGGCCACAACAGTGAGAGGCCCGCCTACCGCAAAAAAAAAAAAAAAAAAAAAAAAAAAATTAAAAGATAAATTAATTCATTAAACAAAATAAAACCCAGAAAGGCAGGTCGGGGCCTAAACTGCTTGTGTTGAGAGTGTGCCCCCCTCCAGTGACCAGAGACCAGTGACCCTCCAGTGGCCAGTCCTGCCCTCAGTCACTCGGGACATCCCCCATCTGGCGTTCTGGTCTCATGGGACCTCCTCTCTCTGCCCTGTCCCTGGGGCTGGTGAGGGGGGCCGACAGTGAGGTCCTACCGTGGGCCTCGTTGTAGTACACGCTGACCCTCTCCAGCTGCAGAGCGCTGTCCCCGTGGTAGCTTCCGGCCCAGTCGATCCCATGCTCCTCGCCAATCACCTCCCAGAACTGAAAGCAGAAGGAGGGGAGGTCAGTGTCCAGAGGGACCCGAACAAGCACCAGGTCGGCGACAGCACATTGAGCAGAAAGACAGGAAGTGAGGGCTCCTGGGCCTGCTTCCCTCCCCAACATGATCTTGGGGGCCCTTTTCCTAACTGCCCACCCCATGGCGTAATGTACTCTTTACCTCTGCGCACCATGAAGTGAAGGTTGAGTTTTATGTCAACCTGAACTGCTTCAATAAAATGTCAACACGTAAAATATTACATTGGATTTCGTCCCTATTAAATTCAGGCCCTTGTGTACATTAATACTGTTCTTTTAGAATTTCACATCAGAAGTGTATCTCTAGTTTGGCCTTACAGTGCTTCCAGCTAGTAAAGTATAGATCCCAGCACGTGAAAATAAACTGAATTCTTATCTGATTTCACAATAATATCTCATTTCACTTTGCGGATTTATTTTCCTGCAGTTTTTCCCAAAAGCCCATCACTAAGACACCTGTGCACACTTTTAAACTGTGTGCGTTTGGGTGACCAGGTATGCACTCGATTCAAAATTATGCATAGCTCTTCTCTTGTAACTATCTGAAACATACTACACTTTCAGTCACATCACAGTATTTATTGATATAGTAGGTGCCAAGCTCTTTATATGGAATGGAAAGAGTCACTGAGATAACCCCTCTTCATTACGCTGAAGGAGCACATAGCAAAGTGCCATGAAAATACATTCATTTATGTTAAAATCCCCAAGGGTGTTTTCCCAGCCACATCTTGTAAAGGGTGGCTCTGATGTGGCCTTGGTCTTGTGAACAAGATTACTTTACAGTAAATTATCAGCACTCTTCAGGGTGTGGGAAAAGAAAGAAATTTAACTTCTGTCACACCACAAATTAAATGTGTCTTAAAGTTCTTACGGCCCCAAATAATAAGCAGTTGCTGGGACTCTAACCACTAGACAACACAGTTCTGGATTCAGAGCTGAGACCCTGTCTAGACCCTCCACTCCCTCCTGGGGTCCTTTCTCCATCTTATCTTCCAACTTCAGGCAGTTGGGGCCCACGCCTCCCACTTCTCTGTGTGTCTTCGTTTTAAACGTCTTATCACTCGGCAAGGAAGGATGACTCCTTTGCAAGCGGTCATTTTCTTTGCCCCAGGTTTTAAACACCTGTATTAAAAGGCTTTCATTTTTTCATAGCTGCACTAGTTCCAATAGCCAAAAGTTGGAAACAATCCACGTATCCATTGACAGATGACTGGATAAACAGAATGCAGTCTCTCTGTAGGATGGACTATTACTCAGCCTTAAAAAGGAAGGAAATTCTGACACAGGCTACAACAGGGATGGACACTGAGGACACTATGCTGAGTGAAATAAGCCACTCACAAAAGGACAACTACTGTTATATGAGCCACCAAGAGCTGTCAAATTCATAGAGACAGAAAGTAGAATAGCGGTTGCCAGGGGCAGGGGGAGGGGAAATGGGGAGTTAGTGTTTCATGGTACCAACTTTCAGTTTTGCAAGAAGAAAAGCATTTTGGAGATTGGAGGCACGACAGTGTGAATATACTTAACATTACTGAGCTGTACACTTAAACGTGGTTACGATGGTAACTTTTATACCATTTTATCGCATTTAAATTTTTTTAAGTTTTAATGCAATTAAATTTTTAATGTGATTCGTACTAGTAAAAGTAATTTCAAAATAGCAAAGAGACAGTCGTTATATAGTAGAACTGATCATCTTAAAATGAGGGTTGGAGACCTTGGGCTCTGGCATCTGTTTTTTAGCATTGGCCAACAGTCCCAGGTATTTTTTAGAAAAATTTAAGGGGGAAGGAGAAAAACTTTTATATTCCAGAGGATATATTTTAATTATTTCTGCTGCCGGACCCAAAAAACTTTTAGGTTTACCTCTTTCATTTTCTGTTGCATTCGAAATAAAATAGTAGTTGATCTTTTTTAACTTTATAACATAAACATGGGAGGGAGGGAAAGATATCTTAGTATAATACGGTGTAAAAATTTTCCCAAGAAACTTTGGAAAACTGTTTTGAGACAAATTCCTGGTTTTAGCTACGAAAAGTTCATTGCTAAGGTGATCAAAGTAAAAATGGTTGACAGGTGTATTATACACATGTAACTGTCAACAAAATTAACATGAATTAAATTAACCCTTTAAGCCTTTACGATTTCCTGGGTCTCTTGAACTACAGGTGTCGTTTAATAAGTCAGATACCCGGCAAGCGCCTCCATCTGCTGGGCTCCCGGTCCGCCCTGCTAACTTAGGGGATTTTCTGAGTTGGCTGCACTGTGGACCGTGGAAAGGCCAGCACTAGTCATCGAACTTTCCTTACCTTGGCTCCGATCTGGTTGCCGCACTGGCCGATCTGAATGTGTACGATCTCACGCATCCTTGCTTTGTGCCCAGGGGCAAGATCTTCACAGGGTCCCCAGTCTCTGGGAGAGCCGCCCGTCACCGCTGTGAGCCCCACACAGCTCTGGTCATCGCAGCGATGGGACCAGCTGACCAGGCTACCTCCCAGTGTGACCCGAGGGTGTGTCCAGCCCAGAGGCCCAGCCCCCGCCCAACCCCTATCATCCTTGTGGAGGGGGAGGTTTTTCCTCTCCCAACACGGAATATCGCCTGGTCACTTCCTAGAGTTCAAGACCACAGGCTGCCGTTGTTCAAGGTGCGTGGAAGTCTGGCACCAGGCCTAGGCCTTCCATGGTGGACTCTGAGCACCAGCGCTGGCTCCGGGCCCCAAGTTGGTGAGGCTCCTAGATTACTGGGTGACCAGGACCACCTCCAGAGAACTTTCCCATCCAAGCCAGTTGTATTATTAGAAATCCTGTTGTCTAAACGCATCGCTTGACAGATGAGGCCACGAATCCCAGAGCATGAAGTGGCTTCACTACGGGCATACATACAACCACTAAGACGTCTCCCCACCCTCCCTCAAGAACCTGCCATGGCTCCCTCGCCTGCAGCCGTGCTTCGTCTGAAAGCCACTGGTGGCGCTGAGGTGACCGTCAGGGGAACACGGGTGGACGGTTTGTATGTTGTATACTTGGATGTTAGTAGAAAAAAATAACTAGTACGTGTAGTAGTAAAATGATAATAAGAGAAAGTTTGCTTCTTGAAGTTTGGCCAAATTTGTCTGGGTGACATGGGATTCTTGGGAGTTTGGGAAACCCCAGTCAAGACGTAGAATCTAAACTCCCTGGCTTGGGACTTCCCTGGCAGTCCGGTGGTTAAGACTCCACACTTCCAAAGCAGAGGATGTGGGTCTGATCACTGGTGGGGGAACCAAGATCCCACATGCCACGAGGGGTGGCCAAAAAAGTAAAAAAAAAAAAAAAAACTCCTAAAAAATAAATAAAATAGACTCCCCTGCTTGCCATCAAAGCCTTTGCTAACCTGGCCCCAAGCTTCCTTCCCAGCACAGCCTCCAAACTCTGGTCCTGAGAAAGCCTGTATGGTGAGGGCTCTGGAAGACGCCTCCCTGGACGCTGGGCCGTCGGGTTCTCAGCCCACGACTGCTCTCGCCCAGCCCAGTGTTCACACTGGTGTTCACTAGCCTCTCCCTGACATGCCAAGGCCACTCTTCATGCAGAGGCTGCAGCTGCTCTGTCGAGCCTTCTGCCCAGACCAGGGCCTGGCTGCCCCCTCGCCCCCCCAGCTCTATGCTTTGTTGCCCCTTTGCTCTTGTCACGGGGGTGGGGCTCACTGTTTGCTGTTGGGTCCTTTACCAGACGACGAAGTCCCCTAGACCCAAACGGACTCCCAGCCACACAGGAGGTGCTCAGCCCAGCGCTCCCAGCAAACCATGCCCACCAGCAGCCCCCGGCCCCTCACCTCTCACCCCGCACGCCCCAGCCTGACTGTCAACTCCAAAACCCCGTGCCTTTCTAGAGGCCTCTGGGGGCCCACGACGTGAGGTCAGTGACACGGGCAGGGAAGTTACTGCCAAAGGACTTTCTGGGGAAGATAGCCTCTAGTACTCCCAGGGGTTCAACCGCAGAGCAAAGACCTGAGCTGAACACTGGGAAGGAAACCCACAGGCGGGGAAGAAGGACTTTGTCCCGCGGAGTCAGCAGCAGGACCTCTCCTGTCTGTTGTCTGGTGACCTCACCGGCCACGTGCTGACCAAGAGCCCCGTGTGACCCTGGGTCAGGTCCTGGACCAGAGGAGGAGTTGCTGTAAGGGACACGACTGGGACAGTTGTGGACATTTGAATACAGACTGTGTAGATTGGATAATAACAGTGTAGCCGCGTTAGAATCTCTGAACTCCATCTTAGCCCAGGGGCTATGCAAATGCAAATCCTTGTTTTCAGGAGATATTGCCAGGTATTCAAGGTCACCGTGCAACTTTCTGTGAAACAGCTGGCAACAATAACAACGTGATACATGGAGAGCGAGGTTACGCAAACGTGGGGAGATGTTAACACCGGGTGAATCTTTCCAAACTTAGAACAAGGTGAGGACTCTGGCAACATTTCTTAGTTTGGAAATTTCTTTCTACGCAAAGCTGAATGACCGCATGATCCACACCTGCTTCTGATCCAACTTGGCCGCTCCCCAAGGTAAAGAGACGAGGAGACTGTGTAAATCCAGGAGGAAGAAATCTACATGTGCTTAGCAGTATTTTTCACAAATTAAAAAATATGCAGGGCTTCCCTGGTGGCGCAGTGGTTGATAGTCCGCCTGCCGATGCAGGGGACGCGGGTTCGTGCCCCGGTCCGGGAGGATCCCACATGCCGCGGAGCGGCTGGGCCCGTGAGCCATGGCCGCTGAGCCTGCGCGTCCGGAGCCTGTGCTCCGCAACGGGAGAGGCCACAACAGTGAGAGGCCCGCGTACCGCAAAAAAAAAAAAAAAAAAAAAAAAGGAAAGGGGAGGAATAAATTCGGAGGTTAGGGTTAACAGATACACACTACTATATATAAAATAGATAACCAACAAGGACCTCCTGTAGAGCACAGGGAACCATACTCAATATTTCATAATAACCTATGAGGGAAAAGAATCTGAAAAAGAAAAGTATATATATATACACTATATATATATATATATATAGTATATATGTGCAGTGCTGTACACCTGAAACTAACACAATATTGTAAATCAACTATACTTTAATTAAAATATATACATATACATACACAGAATGAACCTTTCGGTTTCCAAGGAAGTCACCCCACTCTCCCTACCCCGGTGCCTTCGCCCCTTCCTCTTCCCTCTGTGTCCCCACCTGACCAGCCCGCCCTCCCCTGCCCAGCAGACTCCGAGGCTGGAGCAGGAGCTCAGACCCTGGGGGGTCAGGGACACCCCCCTTTTGGTGGCCCCAGAGCTTTAGTGGCAGTTTCCACATTCGGTCGTGTTTGCTCATTACTTATACCCCTGCCTTATCTCCTCACCAGCGTGGGAGCTGCTGTGTCATTTCACCTTTTGAGTCCCCGAAGTGCCTGATACATAACAAGGCCTCAGTCAATGTTTGCTGAGGGCAGACCAACAGCTGGGCGAGTTTGAGCGGCCCTGCTCAGAAGGGCGAGTTTTCTTAGCGCCAAGAACGTATTTATTCTCGAGTGTGCCCTAATGGGTGGGGCTCGGTGCCGGGGGCTCTTTCCTCCGTCCCCTAAGAGGTGGTCCAGGCTGAAAGCGTAAACTGTTCCAAAGAACAAGGATGTCAGGATCGAACGTGGAGTCAGCACACGAGCTATTTTGGGACACTGCAGGACACGGTGGGGGGCAGAGCTGCTGGGAGGGCCCAGGGGCCGGCCTGAGGGACACCCTTGATCTGCGTGTGTTCCCTGCATGCCAGAGGAGCAGGGTGCAGCGGGCTGGGCACGCCAGCCTCCACCCTGGAGCACACCTCTCTTGGTCCCCTCAGTTTGCCAGGTTTCCAGATGAGCGCTTAAAAGGTTTTTCTGTTAATGGGGCAGCTGGCAAAAAGGCGGAAGAAGAGGAACCCTGTTTGCTTTGATTCCGGCGCGGCCAGCACTGTTTACTCAGCCTGGGCGGCATGTGCTGAGCTTGGGATGCTGCCAGGGGCGGGGGTTGGGGGTAGGGGGCGGATGCCAGGCATGGAGGCTGCGGCTCAGCAGGGCCCACCTCTCCCCAGACCTGAGCCGTCTCAGCTGGAAAGCGGGGTGACAGTCCCGAGGCCCAGGTCTGCGTTGAGGACTGAGCAGCCCTCAACACCCCGGGCAGGCAGTGTTTTCCAAGTCAGCGTCCCAGGATGGAAGGTGGTGATGCAGCTGACTGCATAGACGTACCAGCGCCCTGGGTACCGAGCACCTACCATGTATCTGGCCTAAGCTAGCTGTGGGCACACAGAGCTCTCCATCTGGACTTAACACGTCCGGGTAGCACAGAGTGGCCGGACACGCAGCACGTCTGACCCCAGCCTGTCTCTGCTCGTCTGTCCTTATTCATGAAGATACCTGCTCCCTGGGGAACGTGCGCCCCTCTGGCTGCCAGGTTAGCGAGAGCCAGTGAGGAGGTGAAGACACAGTGCCTTTTTCAGTCCCCGAGAAGTGGCCCCTTCCCGCCACACAGGTGAACGTGTGACAGTTCACACGGGGGGAGACCCAAGGTCTGCTCTCCTGTCAGGCTGAAGGTGACCCCTTGCCCTGAAGCACGGCACGTGATTAAAAGTGGCCGTCTGTGATGAATGACAAAATCATCATCTCCCCTGGGAAGGGCTGTGACAAAGGCAGGTGATGGTGACAGACCCTGAGCGGAGCTTCAGCGGGGCAGAGGGCAGGAGCGAAACTGCCCTGTGCACCGGGGGTGACCCTGCTCGCCCAAGGACACTGAAATGATTAAGTACCAGCGGCCAGCCCTTCGTCCCGAGGAGCAGTCCTCAAGAAGATGGGTGGCAGCAAGCCCCTTCCTGGATGACACTCGGGTCTATTATGGGAACAGGACCAAGATGATAAGGAAAACCTAGTGTCATCCAGAAACGCCACATCGGCTGCTGCCAGACTTCCCCCGGAGATGACCCCAGTGGTCGGATGGGGCTCCCCCAGCCCTGCATTCGGCAAATGAATGATTAGGAGAAAAACAAAGTTCCCAGAGAATTCATTGATTTCATCCGCCCCTGATCTTCCACTTCTTAGGGCATCATACTTCCTTGCATAACTTAGAGAAGACTGGTGAATTATAGTGTTTGCTTGTGATTCAGAGGTAGAAATTTTTCCAAATGTCTTAGCAAGAAAATGACATCTGAGGAGCCATTAGGAGTGACTCAGCCGGGTGTGGGCAGCTCATCAGATGAACTGAGTTCCACTTGCTTGTACTCTGCGTCGTCGTGCGTTCTCTTACTGTAAAAGCAAGTTCGGGGAGGATGAATAAGTGACTGCAAGAAGAAAGGCACTAACTAAAAACTAGTCGCTGTTTCTCACTGAGCCAGGCTGCCCAGGTCCACGGAGGAGTCTGAGACCTTCTCCCCGTCGGGTGGTTCATGCCGACGGCTCCCCATCCCTCCCCAGCTTCCAAGCCCAGGGTGGGAACAAGGTGCCATCTCTCTGGGTACATTGAGAATCAGCGTCCTGGGCTGTGGCATCTCTGACTTGCAGGAGGAAACACACACACACACACACACACACACACACACACTTCCCGTGAGTTGCCGTGATTCTGAGGGTGTATGGAGACGTTAACCTTCTCGGTTGTATCTCTCCCGGCTCCCATGGTGTGCAGCTCCGGATTCACAATGCTCAGTGGCAGAAAGACAGAGAAGCATAACATGTGAAATCAAACACGAATATATACTTTTTCCAGCCCCGTGTTTGTCCAAGAAATCTCCATTTTGTCTGTCTCAGAAATCCACTCGTTTATCCAACAAATATCGGCTGAGTCCTCTTTGGGGGCTCGAGGGACCTCGGCGAAGTAGGAAATCCCCTCCAGGAATGAGACACACCTGCCGAGTTCCCTCTCTCTGGCCGCTACCAAGTTCTCTGCCACCCATCTCTCTTGATACCTCTTTTAGCCCACCTCTGGGCAAGGGGATGGTTCCTCTCCATCTGGTAGAAGAGACTAAGGCTTGGAGACGGGCCCGACGGCTCAAGTCCCAGGATGACGCGGCAGAACCAGAGGTGGGTCGCAGGTCTGCGGATCTCTACATCTAGGGATGATTCCAGGTGTCAAGAGGCGGACCGGCCAGACAGCCTCCAGCTGGGCCTTCCTCCTCACCTCTGGCCCATAACTGGGTCCTGCCAGCCCTGCTGCCCAGACAGACGTGCCCGTGCTCGCCATCTCTCAGCAGAATCCCCAACCTATCACCGCCAGCTCTCCTGTCCACGACCGCAACGGCCTCTACCTGACCTTCCATCCGTCCTCCCAGAGCGAGCTCACAGAACACAAAAGGTCGCGCCCACTGCTCTCCAGGGAAACCAGCGGCCACCAGGGTAACACCGCCGCTCTTACCACAGCTGATATGTTGTTCAGATTGATGGGAAAAGCCCACGGTCGGAAGCGGGGTGGGGAACCAAAGGAGGCCGAGAGGGAGGGAGGGTCGGGGAGGGCTGGGTGAGAACCAGTGCACGACGAGGAGCCCTGCACCTCGAGGGCAGCGGCCTTCGGGCAGCGGGCAGCACGGTCTTCGATCCCAGAGCGCGCCAGCAGCTGAGAGGCGCGTTTACAGCCCGGGGACCTCGCCCTGCCGCCCTCTTCTCCGGCCACCTCTGTTGCCACTTGGTCGCACCCACCACGGGTGCTGTCCTTCCAAGGCCTTTGCACACACTCTCCCTTCTGCTTGAAAGGTCCAGCACTTTCCATGGCTACGTCCTCAGCAGTCAATCCCAACTCACTGGGTGGCTAAGAGGACGGCCCAGAGCAGACTCCCGAGGCCCTGTCTCTGCCAGGCCCGTTCGCTCTGTATCCAGCATGTTCTTCTTCGAGCCTCTTTCTGTTTCCACGTGGCCCCTTACCAGAATATTCGCCCTGGGCAGGCGGGGACTGACCTTCCTGTGCCCCCAGGGCTGGGTCAGTGGCGTGGCGCATCCTAGGTGCTCAGCAATGTTTGCCGACTGTCCTTTAGAGCGCCAGCAGACTGGACCGGGTGAAAGGCCCAGGCCGCTCTGCAAGGGCTCCTGGGCCAGCACCTGGGTGGGCTGGATATGACCTGCCCGGTGGGCGGTGGCTGGCGTGTTCTGAGGTGATACTCAGGGATGGACCCCCAGGAGCCGAGTTCCCTCCCAAGTGAGCCTGTGCGGCCAGCAGAGGGTGTGGTGGTGATGGCATTTGGGGACCACGAACTTGACCCACATTCGCTGCAGAGGGTCAGCGTGAGCGTCTGACCCAGTGGCCGCGTGGATGGAGACGAGCCTGCAGCTGGCGAGGGGACCACGGTGCCCCGCGAGCCAGACTTGCCTTCTGTCACCGCCAGCGTCTTTCATGACAGATGCGGTATCCAGGATGTGGCTCAACTCAGGAATGTGGAACCATAGGAAATGTCTGCAGCCTGCCGGGTGCGGGCAGGCAACACGGCACGAAGGAAAGAGAGGAGAGGACTTCGAGGCAATTCCACGGTAAACAAAAACTCACCTTTGTTCTTCTGCTGCAGGTTGGGGGACTGGGCCGGCCCTGGCCTACCTGTAAAGTGTCTGATTTCTTTACTGGGACGAGGGGACAAGTCAAAAATAAAAATAAGTTTTAGAAGCAAATAGGCTTTTGCGTCGTGGCCTTGGATCACATGTTCGCCAGGAGACCTTACGGGGCGTTAAAAAAGAAAAAAGGGACTAGACTCAAACCCACCCACCGTGAGCCTTGGGCTGAGTACCGGTCTCTCAACCTCTCTGGAGCCTGTCTTCCCACCTATAAAATAGGTGACAGCGTCTGATTCCCACCTCACAGGGTTGTGCCGAGGGTCAAATGAGAAAAGACTTTCCCAGGTGGGAGAGCCTTCTAGACTGTCATCTGTATCTGCCTGTAGACACAGCCCAGGGGGCGGGAGTTCAGGGATGACTCAGTTCCATGCGGGCTCCCGGTGGGGCTCCCAGGGAGAGGCCTTTGTCCTGGTTTCAAGGAAGGGTCTGAGTCTCAAGTATGCGTTAGATGTGCTCCACATGGGGACACACAGGGGAGGATGGCCTGAGGGGAGCCGACCTTGGGGTCCTGCCCAAGCCTCCTCTGTTCCAGGCAGATAAAACAGTCATGATCCGCAAAATGCCCTCACAAGCATGCAGAGCGGTGCAGGGACCACGCAACCTGCGCTCAGGTGCACCTGCTTCGGGGAGAGACAGGCGGCCAGTCCAGCAGGTTCTCCTCTCCCTCCATCCCAGCGGCCTTTGAATTTCACCTGTGCGCCTTCAGAGACCTCCTAGGGCCAAATGCCCTTGGCTAACAGAGGCGGTCAGGGCCGTGGCCCCCTCCCTCAACAGAACACAGCTCTAAGGGACCCAGTGCGGTTTCAGTGACCCCTAAGGTGATGCGGCTAGCTCACCCCTCAGAGCCGTGGGCCAGGTGGACGTGCATCGGCGGACCACAGCCAAGTTCAGAGGGGAAGGAAGGGTCCAGGGGCTTGGCTCCGCGTGTTGGACCCGTCACAGGTGCTGAAGAAGCAGAGTGGGTCACAGGAGAACTCAGTTACTTCTTCTTGCCTTGAAAGTTGTGGTTTCAAATGGCTGGCCTCCCTCCCCCTCCTCCTGCCCGATTTTCCTGTCACTCTCTGAGTTTGAGTTGCTTCTAGGGTAGGAAAACCCTGGTGTATCACCACCTGTCAACGCTGGATGTCCTATTCGTTTCCAGCCTGAAAATGTCACCGTCCCTCCCTTTAACCTGCATTCTCCAGGGCTGAATGCTCCCTGACCCCCAAGCCCCACTCTGACCCTTACTGCAGGCCCTGGCCTACGGAAGCTGAGTCATCTGGCAGGCCCAGCTCTGCAATCTGAGGCTCAAAACGAAAACAGGGCGCCTTGGGCAACCCGGCATCACACCAAGTGCTCCGGGCCCTGTTGACGGCAGGGGTCACAAGCCCACGACGCCGGCCCTGCCTGTTATAGCACTGACGCGCGTGGACCTCCTTGGAGAATCCCAGGGCGCCTTCAGAACATCCATGTCTCCCAAGACGGCAGGTACCGCAGAGCTTGTAACCCGGTGCATCATTTTCACCCAACATCAGGGATGCAGCCCCAGACCTCACAGCAGTCATCAGAGGCTGGGCCTAGGGACCGTCTGTGTCCCATGTTATAAAACTTGGGGTTGGACTTTGCACCTCTTGGGCCCTGACCGCTTATGGGGACTTGGGGGTCCCCAAAATACTTGTCACCCTGCAATATTGGGACCATTCTGGTCATTCTTCAGCAACTAGGAGGTTTTAGCTTGTTCTTTGGACGAGACCAAACACCCACCTCTTAGGAAGACCCCACCTGGATGACGGATGTCACGGGGGTCACGGGGACGACCATGCCGGCTTGTTTCCTCACGTGGATGAAGGACAGATTGGCTGGCTCACCTTGGCCATGGAGGAAGGAGGGGTAGGAAGGGGAAGTCCCGGCTGGAAGCTCCCTTCCCACACCTGCTACACCCGAGGGAAGGGAAAGGCTTTGGCGCCAGGGCCAGGACACCTGTTCGGGCAAATCAGCCTCTGCAGATGTGGTTTCTGTGCCCCATCCCCACTGCTCAAACCTGGATGTTTTCTCACGGGATCGGCGTGGAGGGTGGGCAGCCCCATCTCACCTCCTAACCAGGAACTGACTCACACTAAGGGTTCAGAGGAGCCCACTTTCCAGGAAGATAAAAGACACCTCAACACATAGACCTCAACTGGTAGAGGCCGTGTCTATACGTTGCCTCAGCGATAGCGTCTCAGGAGCAGGGACTAAGCCCTGCTGGGATTCCGTGGGTGCCCCAGGGCTTCCAAGGGTGGTCACAGAAATGGCTGGAAGTCCATGGGGCAGACACCGTGGTTTCTGATTGCGGGTTTGGTGCCGGCAGAGGGAAAGAGGGGGTGGGCGTGTGGGGATGCCCATGTAGTCCAGGGAAGAGCAGGGTCCCCGCATCTGAGGACCCTATAGCCAAGGCTGGGGGCCCTAGAGCAAAAAGCCTGGACCCTCTTCTCCCAGGACCAGGGAGGCCATTCTGTGGTCAGCTCAGGTGACCGCCACTCAGGAGGAGCAGGGGGAGGGGAAATTCTTGAGTTACGAAACCAAGGCCCCCAGGGTCCCACTTCTGCTTTTGTTTCTCTGTTTGAAGATGAAACGCTTTGTTAGCAGAAACCTCAACCAGCAGCTTTGGAAGTTGGAATGTAGAATTAATGATTCAGGCCCAAGTGAAACTTTCTTCGAGGGGCATTTTCTGGAAGGATCCTGTCTTCCTTCACTATGTAGGGAAAATGTCTCTCCAAAAAGGGCCTGGGCCTTCGGGAAGTGGCCTTCAGAAAGCTAGACCAGGGCACAGTCCTGCGGGGAGACCCCCTGCCCATCCCCGGAGGCCGGGGCCCACGTGGGATGCGGGGAGAGGGGCACCTCTCCGGGGCCAAGGGTCCCAAGAATCCAAGGCTGGGGATGCCCGAGAGTGAATGGGGTCTGACGGATGGGAGGCTCGTGGCTGGTGGCCGGGTAGGGTCTTGGGTCAGCTGAGGCCTGGCGCGTGACCCGAGTCCTGGCGGCGGGCCGTGCGGGGCGGGGCCGGGTCACCGGGGGCAGCCGCGCGCCCCGCCCCGGGGGAGTGTCCCGCCCGCGCGCAGCCACCTTAAGGGCCGGCCGGGGCGGCCGGGGCGGCCGGGGCGGAGGCTGGTGGAGGAGCTATCGGCGCGGGATCCGAGTTAGGACCCGAGTCGGGATTCGAGTAGGGGTCCGATCGCAGCCGGCGAGGGAGCCATGGCGTCGTCCGGGCCGGCGCAGCTGGTGCTGCTGCTGCTCGTGCTGCCGGCGAGCGCGGCGCGGGCCGGCCTCCACTTCCGCCCGGGCCGCGGCTGCTACCGGCCCCTGCGGGGGGACCAGCTCACCCAGCTGGGGCGCAGGTCGGGGCGGCTGGGGGAGGGGGCTGCCCATCTCCCGGGGCTTTGCGCCCTCTCCCGCCTGGGGGACCCTGCCGCCTCCTTGGGGTGCCAGGAACCAGGACGCCCAGCCTCCCTTGACCTCTGAGGGTCAGGGCCAGCCCCGTTGCTTTGGGGGCGCGCTCTTTCCCATTTGCGGGGTTGGACGAGGCGCACCGGTGCAGGAGGCAGGCCAGCCTCGCCGCCCTGGCATTTGGAGCATGGCTGGCGGAGCGGTCTGGTTCCTGCACTGCGGGGGGCGCGTGTGTGCCCTGCCCACTTCAGGTTCTGAGCGGGCTGGGGCGTCTCCTGGCTGAGACGGCCCGCTCCCTCTCGCTCGCAGTTTGGGGAGGGGAGAGGGCGCTGGGGAAGGTGCCTGCGCGCCCGACCCCCGGGGCCCCAGTGCTGATTCCAGTGGTGGTGGTCTGTTCCCAGGACATACCCCCGGCCTCACGAGTACCTGTCCCTATCGGATCTGCCCAAGAGCTGGGACTGGCGCAACGTGAATGGGGTCAACTACGCCAGTGTCACCAGGAACCAGCACATCCCCCAGTACTGTGGCTCCTGCTGGGCCCACGGCAGCACCAGTGCCATGGCGGGTAGGTCGGGGACTGCGGCCCTTCTTCACTGTGGGCCAGGAGGGCCCGTCCGGCTGCCTTCGTTGTCAGTACCGGCAGCTGCAGCCCAGGGTCCCGGGGGCCTGCAGTTCTGTGCCAGGACTCAGCCTGGCATGGGGCGGTGTCTGCGTCAGGCCTAGGGGAGCGGACCCGGGGCCTGTGGATGCCCGGCAGTCACAGGACTGGAGACCTGTGACAAACGGCTCCCAGGAGCCTTATCTGTCCCGAAGCTTGTGACCTGGGCTCTTGGGGATCAAACCACAAACTCACCGAACCCCCTGCTGGTGTTTGGGTATGCGGAAGTGAAGCTGCTTTTCAGCGTAGTTAATATTTGAAATGAATGCCTGCCCTGGGTTTGGAACATGGAGCAAGGCTGGCCGTTTTCTCATCTGGGCCTTAGCTGCCTGGCTGCAGCGAGGGCGGGAAACCTCGAGGCCGGGGTTGGGGGGCGGGGGGGATCCGAAGTCAGCGCCGCTCTAGAAGGCTGCTGGGCCTGCCTTGGTAGGGGAGGGAGGGGGACTTCACACCAGCCTGGGCCTTCATTCATCTCGGAGTTCCGGGAGCCTGCAATCACGCCGGAATCTTTCGAACTCCTGCCCTGTGGCATTGTGTTAAGCCAATGTGTGGCTACCGCCCTTGGCCTAGCTCAATGTCTCATCCCATTTAAGCCTCCTGGCTGCCCTGTGATTGCTCCCACTTTGCAGATGAGGAAACAGGCTCTGGCAGGGAGGTCAGGAGACTAGGCCTTTGTGGGAGTGACAGCTGGAAGCAGAGCCCGGAAGCTGGGCTGTCTTTAGGATGAGGAGTAGGGGTGGCGTCTGGACCCCAGGGCCAGCCGGCTGTACTGGGGGCATCTGGCAGGGTCTCATGGTGGCCCTGCCCCGTCTCTCCTGGGGGCTGGGCTGTACTTCCGACCCTTCAGGAAGGAGGAGGGTGGGGGCGGGTAGGCTGAGCTCCTTTTTATTTTATTTTATTAAAAAACTTTGTTTTGGCTGCACCCCGCGGCTTGCAGGATCTTAGTTCCCCAACCAGGGGTTGAACCCCGGCCCACAGCAGTGAACACGCCGAGTCCTAACCACTGGGCCACCAGGGAACTCCCTGAGCCCCATTTTAAGGTGTAGGAGCTCTTCTGGGCAGCTGGGGAGGCCCCTGACCGGGATGGAGATGGACAGGGCCCCTGGAGAATGCGGAGCGAGGCTTAACCACTGGAGCCGCTGGGAGACTTCAGGGCCCCGCAGGCCAGGCGGGCAGGCAGGCAGGCAGGCAGGCAGGCAGGCAGGCAGGGTGTGGGCGGGCCTCGAGCGAGAGGCTCTGGGCAAAGGCCTGGCAGGAATGGCGCACTCCCTGGCCTGGAGGAACTGAGTGGGCCTTTGTGGCAGGGGCCTAAGGGTGGGTGGGGGAAGCTGAGAAGGTCACCAGGGGCCCTACCCCCAGGGGAGGGGCCAGGCAGAAGCCCGAGGGATCTTAGGGTGGGAGTCACATGCCAAGATTTGCATCTGTAGAGGAGTGCGGGGGCCTGGAGGGGATGGCCTGTCCCTGTTCAGCGGTCAGCCCTCCACTTGCTGGAGTGGAGTCTCCTGGGCAGATGACTGCTTCTCCCCTCTTGCTCTCCAACCCCTAACGGCCTCCCTAGCAGCAGGCATCCTCTTCCTCTTTCGCTGAGAAAACAGAAGCCCCCAGAAGGGGACTTCCACGGTGCCCGGCCCAGCCGCCACCTACTGCAGCTGGTCATAGCCCGCCTTCCCTCCTGTCCCCGGCCGTCCAGCGTCTGAGCCCCTGGACAAGGCCATCCCTGCCGATGCTCAGACCTGGCCATCTCTGAACCCCACCCCGTCTCCAGCCGCCACCCCACTTCTGGGCTCCTGGAGGGGCCTGCAGTCCGCACCTTCTCCCTGCCAACCCGACCCCCTCCCGTCGCCTGCCAGCTCCTCGCCGAGGTCACCGGCACGGGGGCCGCCCGGGGCAGGTCTGGTGGTTGCCCCTGGGCCTCACCCTGCCCGGTTGTGCTCGATCAGACCCTCCCCGAAATGTTTTCCTCGCCTTTAGCCACAGGCCCCCCCACCCCCGTCTCTGCCTCACCGGCCCCTCCTTCACCCGCCCGCTTCACTTCTGGACACTGGGCTCCCCGGGACCCTGCACCTGGACTCGGCCGTCACGCCCGCCCGCGGGACACCTCAGACCTCACGTGCTCCTCTTTTCTGCCACCACCCTCACCCCCAAACCGGTTCTTCCCCGGCCTCCCTGATCGCTCCGGGAGAAAGCCACCCCTGCCTCACTCAGGCCCAGGCCCAGAGGCGGCCGGCCTCCTGCTTTTCACCCGCAGAACATCGGGCCGCAGGGCTGGACCCTACCTTCCAAGCACCGCGGCGGAGCTGCCCGCCCGCCCGGTCCGCCTGCTGCTCCCCTGGTGGAGCAGCTCAGACCCAGGCCGGGTCCCTTTTCTGTTCCGCTTGAAACCCTCCAAGGTTTCAGGCAGACAGAACAAAACCCTGGCTTGCCCGCAGAGCCTGTGTAAGCTGGCTCCCCGTTCCGTGTTGGACGCCAGTCTGGACGCCAAGAGCTGAAGAACGGGGCGGGTCCCCTCAGGTGGGAGGGGTTATTGGGTGAAGCGGTGTCAGCTGCAGGGTCAGCAAGGCCGGGGAGGAGGCTTGAGCGCCCAGGGCGGGCGCGGCGGGAGGCTGCTGAGGAGCTTGGGGAGACCAGCTTGGCTGGAGGGCGGGGCTCACCCGCACAGGGGGGTCCGCAGAGGGCTGTCCGCGGAAGAGCACTGGGCGGTGCGTCCAGGGGCGCTGGGGGAAGGGCCGGGGCACGTGCTGGTGACCGGCCGTGGGTTCCACAAGCCCGGGGCTGGTCACAGGGCTGGATGTACAGCCCTGTGGGCCCAAGGGCCTAGGAGGTGACCCCAGGGGTGTAGGGGACCCGGGGCTGCAGGAGGGAAGGAAGGGGGCGCCTGGAGGGGCTGCTGGTGGGTGGAGGGCCCGGCCGCTGGCTCGCCGTCATCAGGGACGGAACAGGCGCAGCTGCGGTGAGTTCTGAGCTGGAGGTGGGAACTCGGGATGCGGCCACGAGGTGGGCGGCTGCGGAACGGTTGAAAACAAGATGGCGGGCCCTTGGTGGGGTTGGCTGCGGGGCCCCGCAGGATGCTGCCTGTGCAGGGAAACGGGGGCAAGGAGCGGGGGGCCGTGGCTGCCCTCAGCCGTCCCCAGCCGCCCCGTGGGGTGTGTGGGCCCAGGCGCGTGGGGAATGAGAGTGGGGTCGCCGACCGGCCCCTAGTCTGGCTCCCCAGTGCCCTCGGGGATCTACCAGCCTTCAGGCAGGACACGCCCGGCCCTGCCCAGATGGCACTTGTAGTGGGGGGAGGGTGGGCATCGGTGCCAGGAAGGGCCCGGGAGGCCTCTCTGGAGAGCAGGGACCCCAGGGAGGAGGGGAGGGCCCTCCAGAGAGGGATGCGTGGCCCCCGGAGCGGCAGGCAGTGGGGTGGGTGCTGACCAGCATGGGTGCTGCCCCCGCAGACCGGATCAACATCAAGAGAAAGGGAGCGTGGCCCTCCATCCTGCTGTCCGTGCAGCACGTGATCGACTGCGGCAACGCCGGCTCCTGCGAGGGGGGCAACGACCTGCCGGTGTGGGAGTACGCCCACTGGCACGGCATCCCCGACGAGACCTGTAACAACTACCAGGCCAAGGACCAAGGTAGGGCCTGCTCATCCCCCGGACGCACGCACACACACACACACACACTCACACTCACACTCTGCCCTCTTCCCAGCGCACGTGTGGCCCGGAACCCAGGCCGGCACACTTCTCAGGGCCTGTGGCCGGGGCCCTGGGGGAGGGCGGGACGGAGCTGGGAGCGCCCTGCCGCCGTGTGTCTCCTGGGGTGGGGGGACGGGAAAGGTGGGGCCTGGCATCCTTGGTGGGAAGACCAACAAAAAAGGACCTGGGATGGGGGTCTCCAGCCTGCGTGCCCTGCGGCCAGGCCGGGCCCTGGTGTTTGGGCTTTGATGTGTTGGCATCTTGGTGGTTTCATGGCCCTTTGTAAGGGGAACGCTCATCAAGGGAAGAGTGTTTTTCAGGAGCCGGGTATGGCGAGCAGGCAGGAAGCAGGCGGGCCCGGCCTGGTTTGAGACCCTGGTCCCGGCTGCCTGCATCTGGGTGGATTTGGAGCCAAGGGCGCTGCACGGACCAGCGGATGCAAGCTGGCCTGGGGCCCTGGAGGCGGCACGGGCCTTTCAGGCTGCTGCTCCCCTTGTAAACCCAAGGAAAGAAAAGTCCAAACCCTAACCCCACAGTGGGCATTTTAAGTCACCTGTCTGAGCTGCCTCGTAACCAGAGCAGAGAGCTGAGACCAACTCAAAAGGCCTTTTGAGACAGGAGCGGGGAGGACGGCGGTGTCGGGGGGGAGCCTGGGGGGCTTTTCTGCCCCCCCTTCCATCTGTAAAATGTGTGCTCAGGCCCCTGTACCTTCGGAAGGCGCCATCCCACGCCCACAGGCTGCCCCCGCCTTGCCTCCCAGGCCGTATTGCCCAGCCAGGAAGCATCTTCCCAAACTGGTCCAGTGAGTTGTTGAAGTGATAAATGCAGCAGGGGTCAGAGAACCAAGGAGAGGTGTCCAGGATGAAGGGGAGAAGGGAGGGCCCCCGAGGGCTCAGAATCGGGGGCCAGGCGGTCCTTGTAGCCCTGATCCGCCCAGAACTGGTCTTGTCTGTCCTCGGCCAGGCCCCTCCTCCCACCTAGTACAACAGGGCCAGATGGAACTCATGGGCACCTGATTGTTTGCAATAAGTAGTCCTGGCTTTTTTTTTTGGCTGTGTTGGGTCTTCGTTGCTGCGCGCGGGCTTTCTCTAGTTGCAGCGAGCGGGGGCTGCTCTTCGTTGCGGTGCGCAGGCTTCTCATTGCGGTGGCTTCTCTTGTTACGGAGCACAGGCTCTAGGCGCGCGGGCTTCAGTCGTTGTGACACGCAGTCTCAGTAGTTGTGGCTCGTGGGCTCTAGAGCACAGGCTCAGTAGTTGTGGCGCACGGCCTTAGTTGCTCCATGGCATGCGGGATCTTCCCCGACCAGGGACCGAACCCGTGTCCCCTGCATTGGCAGGCGGATTTTAACCGCTGCGCCACCAGGCAAGTTCCAGTAGTCCTGTCTTTGTATTAGCAAATGTGGCCACAGATCCACCTTTTTTCAGGTTGTCCTGGGCATTTGGTGTCCAAGGGACAAATTAAACCAACAGTTTAATCCTCAAGGAGTTTAATGTCTTGGGAGAGGAGTCTGGATAGATACAAAACTATAACAGAAATAGGTAACGTGAAAGCAGTAGAAAGTGGTGCCACGGGCCGAGGCAGGATGGACGAGGTGAGAAGTAATACTGTCTGGGGCCCAGGAAGGATGCAGGAGACGGCGTGGAGTCTTCCAGATCTAATAGCTGCACTGTTTTTTGAGGCCTAATTATTGATACCTCCTCAGACCGAAATAATAAGAAAATGCTTATTTTTTCCCCAAATGTGTCGGCCTATTCACTAGCCAACAATACAGTCTTATTAGAAGTGAATAATCTAATTACACTCTATTCTTAGCTGTAGGGTATTGTGCAAAGGCCTTTCTCCTGACTTTAAAGGAAAAGTGGACCTTTTGAGCACCTACTATGTGCTAATTAACGTTTCTATCCACTGAGGCCTGGGGGAAGGCTTTTTATAACTCCTGCCCTGAAGGAAGAGGGTAATTAAACACCCGAGGGCAAGAAGATTTCCATTATTAGCTGACGGATGGAGCGTTCAGTTAGAAAAGTGGAGATTGGGTCTGGGTGTACTACTTTGTTCAGGGGTTAACGAGGAAATGGCTTCACGCTGACTTTCCGTGCTGTCCCCAGAGTGTGACAAGTTTAACCAGTGTGGAACGTGCACTGAATTCAGCGAGTGCCATGTCATCAAGAACTACACCCTCTGGAAAGTTGGCGACTACGGCTCCCTCTCCGGGAGGGAGAAGATGATGGCAGAAATCTATGCGAAGGGCCCCATCAGGTGAGGAGCTTTGAGACCCCTGCCTGCAGGGGGCGTGCACGCTTCCAGTAAAAGGGACCCGGGTGATCTTCACCCCTTTCCTTCTGGCCAACTTTACCCACAAGGCTGGAGACACAGCTGCCACGTGAGTTTTCTCAAAAGTAAAGCTCAGTAGCCCATGTGCCCCTCGTAGGATTATTGTGAGGGAAGGACGCATCCATGGACAGCTCCCAGAGTGTAGCCAGTGCTCTGGGGCGGCTGGGGCGGCTTCGGTAGGGAGGACGCCAAGTGAGTAACAACAGAAGTTTGGGCAGAATCATCAGGTGTGCGTTATCTGAGCTGGATCCACGCGGCTCTTCCTAACGATGGTCAACTACGGCCACTGAAAGCGCTCATTCTTTCCCTGCTTGCTCTCAGCTGCGGTATAATGGCAACGGATAAGATGTCTAACTACACCGGTGGCATCTACGCTGAATACCACAACAGGGCCTACATAAACCACATAGTCTCCGTGGCCGGCTGGGGTGTCAGCCATGGGACGGAGTACTGGATCGTCCGGAATTCGTGGGGCGAACCATGGGTAAGACATTTCCACTGCGACTCCTCTCACTTGGATGGTTCTGGGGGTTTTGTAGCTGAGAACTGCGGCCCTGAGCAGAGGGGCTTCAGGCTCCAGACACGTGGGGTGAGGGCCTTCTGCGCTGCACGGGGGCTGTCCCCGTCCTGTGCGTCGCAGCACGTTTAGCAGCATCCCGGCCCCTACCCAGTAGATGCCGGATGCTCCTGCCCGCTCCCCAGCTGTGACAACCAAAATACGTCTGCAGACGCTGACAGATGTCTCCCGAGGGGGACGGGGGCTGAGAAGTGCTGCTTTAGAAGTTGCCGTTTAGCTAGCTTCTATCCTTCTACAACCATCTCATTCTTTTTCTTGCCATACTTTCGGCTCTCCTAAGTAATACTGTGGAGTTTCTTCAAAAATACTTTTTGAGTTGAGTCAAAAACCCAGGGGAATTAAATTAACTGCCAGAATTTTCATTTCTAAGACCTAGTATTAACCATTAACAGCCGAAGACACAAATTCATTGTTACGAAATCAGGGAAGGTGATTTATGTCGAAGTGATGAAATGTCAATGTTTTTTATTAAACGACTATAGATGGGGATATTAATAGGTAGTCGAGTCATCTGGTCTAGAGAGTCGATCAACATTTTAGTTACATTAATTAGCTCTCGGCATAAGGGCCATGTACCCCTCGTGTTGAATATTAACCAAGTTAGATATTTCACGAAAGCTGTTTCCGAACAGGGGTCCCAGGAAAGGGGAGGGGCAGCCGAGCGGGTGGCTGGGACGCTGCAGGCCCCCCCGAGCCTGAGGCTGAGTGAGGAGGGGAGGGAGTCAGTCTGCGCAGAGCGCAGACGGGATCTGAGCTGACGCACGGTCCCACTCCTCACAGGGTGAGCGAGGCTGGATGCGCATAGTGACCAGCGCCTACCAAGGTGGCAAGGGTGCCGACTACAACCTTGCCATCGAGGAGAACTGCACATTTGGGGACCCCATCGTTTAAGGCAGACGTCTCCAGAGGAGCGGCTCTTGAAGAAATGATCGCATGAGCCGTAACCAGAGGGGATCCCACCTTCACGGGCACTGGGGTGGTACTGCCGTGGTTTGAAGGAACTGGGGGTTGGCGGTCACATACGTGACGGCCGGTGACTGCCCTGGGCGCCGAGGAGGGACGGCCGCCGCGATGCCGCACGGGCTGAAAGCGTTCCTGGGGCGGGGGAGTCGCGGAGGAGACGACCCAGCGCCCGCACAGGACGGCTTCCTGCCGGGAGGACAGCAGCGCACCATCTGCCTGGAGAAGCGTGATCCATCAGGTGGTGAATGATGTGACCTCCGTTTTCTTCAATAAATGATTTGACGACTGTGGTCTGTGATGTATTTAAGAGGTGGACCATTTCAGACTTGTCATCACCAGTTCCTCTGTCACCCTGAAATCAACGGTAGGGCCGCAGGGGGATGGCGATCTCAAGTGGCCAAAGGGATGAATAAAATGCACACTTCACACCAGAACTGAATCTGAGTGCTTTATTTACACACGAAAACAACATTAACACCGAGACCTACACCTTCCAACCGCAGAAGGGCTTTTTATTTGTTCTCGGAAAATGAAAGCAATTGCAATAATATGAACTAACCGACGGAGCCTTGTGAAACTTAAATCAACTCTGAAAATAGTGCATCTAAGTGTCTCAGTTTCTCAATTTCCACCACCCCCGGGGCTGACAGTTGGCTACATCCCAAGAGGTAACGGGAACCTAGTTCCGCCACTGGGGGAAATGAATACTGTAAACAGGACTTGGGGGCAGCCCTGGACTCACGAGGAGAGGGGACTGTTCCTAGTAGCCATTACATCTTCCTTTTTAAAAAAGTTATCCACCTCCTGCCACCAGAGCCCACTTCCAAGATGCTGACTGGGCCGCTTCAACAATAGCTTCTGGAAAGGGTTCTTCCACAGCGGGTCTCCTGGAATGTTCTGCTCCAGCTCTGGAGGATGCTCTGAATCAGTTCACCAAGATGAAGTTAGACTTGCAGTGAGCTTTAACAAACAGAAGGAAAACAGGCACTGGGTTAGAAACAGGAGGGAAACAATGACGTTGAGAACTGCAGCCCAGAGACGCTCGCGCCAGCCCTACCTATAAACTCTGTCACAGGGTCGTGTTCACCTTCTGTTTTAATGGTGCCGGCAATGCTGTCGTTCTCCAGGATAGGAAGGAAAAGCTGCACGAAGTCAGAGGTGTAGGGGGGCGCAATGACGTCGAGCACCTACGGGGAGCACAGCCTGTGAGCGGCTCCGGCCACCAGTCAGACGGCAACAGTGCGGCGAGCCCCCTCCCCCAGCCCCGGCCATTGTGCTTCCTGCCGACAATCTCCGACATTAAGACGCCCAGGGGTCAGGTAGGTAAGACACTGTTCCTGCAGGTAGGAGGTGCCTGGTAGACTGGTGTCCGTGTCACTGTCATCCCTGTGACTATGCGAAGGCACGGCTCCCGGAGTTCGGTGCAAGATGACTACACCAAGCCCAGAAAGGGCGCTGCCAGGGGAAGCGGTAACCGGCGCGCGCTGACCTCAGTCACAAAGTGGCGAATGAGGGAGATGTCGGTGTCCAGCTTCTCCAGACACTTGCGGATGTAACTGACCACAGGGAGCACGTAGCCCCGGCTCAGCAGGTGCACCATCCTGTCCAGGAGGGTCTTCTTCAACTCGAGCTGCACGGGCGGGGTGACAAGGCTGAGAAAGGGGCCGCCTTCCCACTGTGCGGCCCAGCCCGAGGGCTGCCCGCTCACCTGTTCCATCACGTCCAGCTGGGAGTGCTCCGTCTCGAAGAGCTTCACCAGCAGCTGCAGGACCTGCGGGTGGAGGAGCTGGTGGCAGGTGCTGATCTACAAAGAAGCCAAAGGCAGCCGCCCTGAGCGCTATGGCTGGGCGCTATGGCTGGGCTCCCCGTCGGCCCCAGAGAACCGCCACCAAAGACAGCTCGCGGCTGGCGACGGCGGTCCCAGCACTCGGCCCGGGGCCGGTCAGCCTCTGCCCCATTCCTCATCCTTTCAGGGACGCTTGATAAACACTGAGATCTGGGGAGTCAACGAAACCAGCTCCTTAAAAGGAAACTCCTCGTTTAGAACAGAAATACCCAGCTCTGGAAGGACTGCCTTCTGAAGGCGTGGAACAGACGTGCGGGAGCCTCGGACCCGGAGCTGGCGGGTCCGCAGCCCCTACCTCGTCCAGCAGCGCCAGGTGCACCGGGGTGTGGTCCGTCTGCAGCTGGAAGTACCTGGGCTCTGACACAGTCCAGTCGACCCACTTCAGCACACCCATGGCCACCACTGGAAACCTTCAGGTGAACAAGGCAGAACGCTTCCTTTAAACAAAGTTTTCTAAAGGGCAAACACCAACACTAAACACCACCAACTCAAGCCAGCCCATCAAGTCACTCTTCAACGTGCTCTGCCAGGGAGACACGATGAGCTGAGATCAGGCTGACGAGACCAGCATCCTCAAAAACGTGCAGCTCGAGAACCCGAATCCCACACTCAGCTGACTCTGGACCAACTTTGCTGGTTTGAAAGGAAAAGGCCATTCACGCAACACTCCATGAGCCTGGTGGACTGGGCTGAAGCTTGCTTTTATTTAGCAAACCCTTTCTTTGTCACTAGTACAAATTAAGGGAGGAAGATCCAAATGCCTAAGAGGACACCCTGTGTGTAAGCTTTTCTAGTGAGTGCTTCTTTATATAACTGGCATGACACCCACCGTCTCTATCCAGGCGATACTTTGTTGGTCTAACTTTTCCTGTAAATAGAGCCTCTTCTTCAAATCAATTTTTGTAATTCTGGTTGGTCTTCCTTTTTCTTAGTCTAATTTGCAAACAGACTTCTGGCAAGTAAACACCTGAAAATTACTCATGCTGCTAGAACAGTTTAACGCGCTCTCTATTTACGAAAGAGAAAATAAATACGATGAATAAGTATCTCTGAATCTGTTATATTTTTTGAGCTTTTAATACGGAAGCTCAAACCCCTCGTCCCCAGGGAATCAGGGTGAGCGCCTCCTCGTGCTCACCTGATACACTGGTACAGGGTGCTCAGCTCGGCCACAAGCTCCGACGCCCCTTTGTTCTCGTTGCAACACAAGTTGTGAACAGTCTCAACAGCTTTCGATGTTGACTTCAGCTCGTCTTTATTGATGCTGACTCGCTTGTTCTGAAAACACACGAAGTCGGTGAATCCCGACGGTGCCCGCGTCCTTGCAGTTGGGGTAACCTGGCCTCGGCCCTTCTCTCTGCAGACCCCCGTCCCTGTCTCTGAAGTGTCCCCGTCACACAGCGAGACCGTCCGCCAGGGAGACCGGCGTCTGTCGGCGGCTTAGGGAATCGGTTTCGTTTCTTTAGCCACACTTCAAATTACAGTTTAAATTAGTACCGTAGATGCTGTGCACCTTTCCTTGAGACATTTAGCACTTTGACTTATTTTATGCAGAAACACTAGAGAAGACATTTCTGACACTAGTTGGGCCCGTGATTCCCTGCAGCCAAAACTCTCAAATAACACCAAAGAGAGGAGGTTTCTGGCTCCCTAAAAAAGTCCATGAGTTCTCAGAACTGAGAGTACCTTCTTCCAGGTCTCCACCACGCTCGCTGCGTATGCTAAGATGTGGATGTACTTGTGCTTGTGGTCCTGGTTGATCCTGGCCCCTGGTTTAAAGAGTGACTGCATGAACAGGTCCAGGAAGGCCGGCACCCGGATCTGAAGAGAAACACACAAACACACTGAAAAGGAACACAGGAGTGAGATGGCAGGTAAGTCCACACGCACCCATGGCAGGAGGGCCCGCTCACGTCCACCGCTGCATGTGCTTCAGGGTGTGTGAGGGCCGAGGATGTGATGAGGAAGGACCAGGGGGAGGACAGAAACATTTCAGGAGGAACGTGCGCTCGCTGACTTCAGAGAGTTCAAAGGAACAACAACTTCCCAAAAGAAACACTTCTGATCGGCACTGAGCGTGTCCCATCTTGGGGTTAAAATGAAAAGCAACTCACGAGTTCAACAGGAGGCGGGTCCATGCTTGTAAACATCTTGAACAGGACTGTGATGTCCGCCGGATTCAGGGCTCCCTTGGACAACATAGCCCCAAGGGCCTGACACGCCCGGGGGTAGGAGGCAGCCGTGCCCAGTGCGAGCGTGATCTGACTGGCGTCATGGCCTCTTGATGAAAAAAAATCGTTTATGCCCCATCACCGATGAGGTGGCTCCCTGTCCTGCCCTCTCCTTTTTCTTCCTTCCTTCTTTCAGATTTATGCTTTGAACTGTTGGGGTCCCTTTGTTTTTTCATATTTCTCTCATCCACTGGTACGCTTACTAACTGACCCATGAAAACATTTAGAGCTAACTGGGAACGAGTGGTTCAGTACAGCTCGCAGGGTTCCTAAAAGGAACCACGCACCTTTTAAGTATCTTAAGACTCCATTAGTAGACAATAAAGCTAATAAGGGCTAGTTTTGTTCTGTAAGATATGGACCACGATCTAACAATCAGACTACTGAAGAACTATTTCACGACTGTTGCCATGTGCCGTTGATGAATCCCAATATATTGGGAATTTAGGTTCATAAATACTGTTAGGTTCATAAGTACAGTGAATTCAACGATAAGCAAATCGTTTACCAAATATTCATCGAAGCAAAACTTTACGAAGCAAGCTCTCTTCACGTATTTAAAATTAGCCCGACTTTTTCAGCTCTACTGGATAAAAGCAAGTTTACCTATCTGTCAAAAACAGGAGGACCTAGAGCCTTCGGTTGTGGACACAGGGCAGTGTGGTAGGGGCGAGAGCAAGCTGACAGGCAGCCTCTCACCTCTCCTGGGCGAAGCGCTGGACCTCCTGCGCGGCCCTGCGCACGGCCGAGCCCCCCTGCTCCTCCTGGGCCAGCACGGACATCAGGGCCTGGGCGAACAGATACGTGTGCTCCCCGTGACACACCATCTTCTGGAAGACGGCAGGGAGACAGCGTGTGGGGTTTCAGGACCACAGCAATGACAAAGGCAGACAGAAGAGTCGGACTCTGACAATTCTGCACGCAAGTCCCCACCTGGGAAGGTGCCCTGCGACCCAGACCTTCTCCACAGTAAAGAGCATTTCCCGTTAGAAGATGCACGACCCCGTGCAAACGGCCTCCTCCTAACCTGAGCCACATCAAGTAAAGCGCTTACAGCAAACTCAGGGAGATTTTTTTCGAGGTTTTCTTCACCTCCGTCCAAAATTGTAGCTAGAGAGGTACGAAGCACTCTAGAAAACACCTCCAACTGCTGGCAGGCCGTGGACACGCTCGTGATCTCCCCTTGGTATCCTGCATCGGAAATAAGCTGCAACACGGAAGTAAGCCAAACACAGCGCTGACGAGCCGTGGCCCCGCACCCACAGGAAGGTGGCCGCTGGCCAAGCCTGGGGTGAGAAGGGACGGGCACTGGTCGCGGGTCTCAAACTTCTGCTCGGGTCCCCGCTTCACCACTAACTAGGCTGGTGGTCCCAGTCAAACCCCCCACCCTTGACTCTTCATGTGTTTGACGGAGGAGATGGGCCAGGCGCTCTCAGAGGCTTCTCTCCGAACACAAGGCTCTGTGCCCTGTTCCTGCCCAATCCTAAAACACAGTCCACGTCGATCCCCAAACATACAAAGTCTATGCTTTTCTTTCTCGAAGTTTATGACTTACTAAAGTGAAACGACGAAAACCTTTACAAATAAAGCACGTAGGATCTTTTCAAAGGACACAGACCAACAACCAACCAAGTCAAAATCACCCTCATTCATAAATACTTTCATCTTTTCTCGGACTCTAGGACTCTTCCTACCTTAACAGTGAAGTTCAGCATCAAGCAGTCTGGGTGGGCTTCAGCCAGTTTGTAGAAAAGGTCTCTCCACGTGGTATGTGCAATCATTTGTTCAAGCCAAGCGGGGGTCTGACAACAAACAGACAAACAGCAAGGTAAGAGGCCTAGCTTTTGCCTAAGTGAAGGTTACCTCGTGTCCGCAGGCACAGCAAGAGCCCCCGGGCTGCTGGCTCTGGCCGCGGTCCCTACAAAGGAAGAAGCAGACCCCGGGCTGCTGAGACTGCTTGGTGGCCGGGCGGCCGAGCCTGAGCCCCGAACGCCCCCGCAGCGTGTGGAAGCTCCAGCCCCTCACGAGAGGGCACCGAAAGGCGCTTCCTGGGGCGTCTGAGGCTAGGGGCCGCCTCACACGCACCGAGTCGTGGTGCGCTGGCTGCACGCCCTCAGCAGAGAGAGGCAGGCGGTCTCGTCCGTCACCACATGCAGCGGCCACGAAAATGTGTCCCCTGCTCTCTGGCTGTGCGACTGAAAGAGCCGGGGCGGCCCCGAGTCCACCTCACACCCAGCACCTGGCGCTCTGAGCGCGAGATCTCCCTGCCCCGAGGAGAGCATTTCACAGGACATTCGGACTCTATGCAAGCTGGGTCTCACCCTGATTTCAGCCCCCGACTCTCCTAAGACTGACACAACGCGCCACACTCCACCGCGAGGTGGTATCAGCAAAAGACTCTAGGAGCTGGAATTAAAAGAGGGCAAAAGGTTCCTCACCTCTCCTTCTTCAGTAAAGATAGAATCTGCTTTGCGGGGGTCGAAATGTTTGATCAATAAACTCTTCAGATGATTTTCCACAGTTTCCTGAACCTGCACTGGTTCAACACCTGAAAGAAAATGAAAGCCACGAGATGGAAAATGGCAATCTCTCAATTCACTGTGTAATTTTAGAAAAAGTAGACAGATCAAAAGTTTACATGCACATCAAGTATCACAGAACTGCTTCTGACCACTTAGGATCTGGGGCCTCTTATAAAAATTAGTATGACTCATATTTGATGGTAAGACCCAAAAAGGAGTCCAGGGCAAAACACACAACGATGCTTGTTTACGTGGAAAGGACAGTGACATCTTCGAAGCCTCGCTAGGAACAAGGACAAATTGCCAAAATGGAGAAACACCCCCCCCTCCCCATGGAAGAACAGAGCAGATGCCAGCCAAGGGGCACGCTCATGTGTGATGACGTAACAGCAGGGAGTCACCTCGTTTCCGGGCAGCACCCCCTCCACGATGCCATCTGTCCTCGGCACAGAGGATTTACAGTAAGGCTCTACTTGGATCATGTTAGCTAAAAGCCATAATCATGCCCAGTCCTCAATCAGCCGTCATTTCTGTTTGCTATAGTAGACCTCTTAAAAGTGACACACTGAACATACACCGTATAATCCGCTACTTCTACAACATGGTAGGGAAAACAGCTCAATGAGAATCACATTTGCAGGTTATCTGTAAACCTCAATCATTGAATCAAAGATAAAAATCAAGCCGATGAAAATGGGTAAGAAGTTCAGTTCTTACTGACAGAGGTGTTAAAAACCAGGAAAACAAACAAACCAACAAACAGAAAGAACCAGGAAAACAAAGAAGGCCTTTCCAATTTATCAGCATGATAATGACCCAGCGGCTAAAGGTCTGGCCAGGGAAGAGCCAGAACCAGCCCCCACAAAGCACCTGTCTGAATGAGCCACTCGGCCAGCAGGTTGACGGTCTGGGCCACAGCAGTGTAGTTCTCTGACAAGAGCTGGATAACGTTCTCTGGAGACCCTCCCGCCTGAAAATACCTAGAAAAGAGTAACAAACAAGCTGTGACACTCAAGTGGACGTAGATGCGCATGGGGATGGACAGCCATGGCACGGTGAGGAGGAAGACAGGTTATTCAGGCTTTTAAAGTTGGGGGACCCCTAGAGGCCTTCCATTCCCGGACCGCATTCTTCTGAATTTCACGCATCATCTTTTGGGTCTATTACACAACTTTCTCCTCCCAGTGCAAACCACCTTTCTCACATACCTCTTCAGAGTGTTAAAGATGGAGGGTTCCATTATATAATCCCGGGTAGAAAATTTATGTAGGCATTCTTGCTGGACCTCGGCATCATCTTCTCCCTCTCCATAATCATCCTCCTGCTGTTGGGCAAAAAGAGCCAGGCTATTCTTCATTACTACAAATATCCTGCAATCTCACCTTAAACCCGTGTAACGCTGTCCATGTCAAAAGTGTTCCACGGACTTCCCTGGTGGCACAGTGGTTAAGAATCCGCCTGCCAATGCAGGGGACATGGGTTTGAGCCCTGGTCCGGGAGGATCCCACATGCCGCGGAGCAACTAAGCCCGCAAGCCACAACTACTGAGCCTGCGCTCTAGAGCCCGCAGGCCACAACTACTGAAGCCCATGCTCCACAAGAGAAGCCACCACAACGAGAAACCCACGCACCGCAACGAAGAGTAGCCCCCACTCGCTGCACCTAGAGAAAGCCCACATGCAGCAACAAAGACCTAATGCAGCCAGAAATTAATTAATTAATTTTTTAAAAAGTTCAACGTATGTCATTTCATTTGACTTTCACGACAATCTCATGAAGTACTCTGGACAAGTAATGAGTGGCTAAGAAAACGGAATCCAGAATCATACCAAGTGAGACGGTATCGCGACTCCACGCTGGCAAACTTGTGTATGCGGTCATACAAGTTACTGCATCTCATACAAGACACCTCACCTGGGCATCCATTTCTCTTCTAGTGAACAAAGACAACAATAGGACCTACTCCCATTTGGCTGCTGTGAGGATTCCAGGAGCTAATTTTTGGAAGAGCCAAGCACAGCACCTGACACTTCGTATGAGTTCAGTAGATGTTAGCTACTATTATTGTCTTCACTATTACTATTCCATATGTGCCATGCATGGAAGGCTTTCCAACAAAGACTGATGAAGCGATTCTTGAAGGCATAAGCCATCCATTTGCTGTCAGAAAGTGAAGCTCACTGGCTTGCCTCAAATCAGCAGGCCTGCCTGGATACTAGTCCCTGTTCTACACGGCAGCGACCTTAGGCAAGTCGCTGAATCTAAGGGCACAAGAGGATGATGATGTAATGACAATGGACTGAATGACCCCAAGGTCTGTCCAGCTTTAACGCTGTTACCAACAAGCAGATGCTTTTTGAACACTCGCTATACTGAGCACTATACTTCTCACCAGGAAACCTAAGAAACTGTAAGACAAGAGATGGCTTTTTCTGCTGAAGGAGTTTACAAACTAGTAACTGCCCCTAACATAATGGGGTAAGAGCTAGGCCAGAGATCAGCAAACTATGGCCCAGGGCCAAATCCATCCTCCTTTTGTCTTTGTAAATAAAGCTTTATTGGAACACAGCCACACAGCCCCCTTTTAAAAAACATATTGTCTATGCCTGCTTCCCCCCCATAAAATGGGCAGAGTGGAGCTGTGACAGAGACCTGCAGAGCCAACAGTATTTACTATTTGGCCCTTTCCAGAAAAGCTTGCCCACCCCTGATCCAGACTTACATCCTGAAAGCAGTGCTTTGGGAGCAGAAGGAACATGATTCCTTCACTATGGAGACTGGGGAGTCTTCTCTCAGACCTTATTTGAGTGGGAGCCTCGAGCAGGAACTTGTGAAGGAAGGCCGGCCTTTGCCCCAAGAGGCATCCTTGGGTGTCTGCATTCTCGGGCTTCTACCCTGGGCACTCATCTTTTCCACTGCATCTTCTCCTGGGTCATGCCACTTCCCTGCTCATACATCTGGAATTTAGCCTAGATCTCTCTCTCTCTCAAGCTCTGGACTCAAGTATTCAACTGCCTATTCTCACTTCCATTCGCATGTCCCACGAGTACGGCAAACTCATGAGATTCCAAACTGACCTCCTCTTTTCCTTCGAAACAGATCTGCTTCCTACAACCCATGTTTTTGTAAAGGACTCCATCATCTCTACCTGTTTCCTTAAACTCACAAACCCAGAAGAGGTCTTCGATTTCTGCTCCCACATCCTGTCCAAAGACCCATCAATTCTCTCTCCCACGTGTCTAACCAGCTTGGCCCTCCCTTCCCTCTTTCCCTCTGCCTTTCCTTATTTTGGGCACGCTCGCAGTTGCAATGGTCCCCCAGTGGCGTGGTCCCATTCCTTCCTTTCGGTCACCTTTCACACTGATGCCACCATGACCTTAATAAGCCACAAATCTGATGTCTCTTTCTTGCTTAAAGTTTCCTATTTCCCTCAGAAAAGATATCCAGGCTCCAGCAGGACTTCAACCTTCCGCTCGCGTGCCTCCGCAGTGTGGTCCCTCGGCACTCCCCACTGGCAAGCCGCAGCCGGACTAAGCTATCTGCATTGCAGTGCCCCTTAGCTTCTGTCGTCTGGACTGAATGTCACAGCAGCCTCCTTACACATCTTCCTGCCTCCTGCAAATCCACCCACCATGGGGTTAAGTGAAGAGAATCTGGGTCACAGAAATTGATCTTCCACTGTCTCAAAATCCAGCTCGTGCCACCCTTCCTGTCACCTTTCTTGACTTTCTCTCTATCCTCCATGAAGTCAGAGTTAGAATGAACATGAAATGAACATCTAGTCCACCCCTCTCATCAGTGAGAGCCTATCAGAGTCAGTGGGCCAAGTCGGGATCATGCTTAAAGTTCCCCAAACGTGAGACTCCCCAGCCTCCTGTCTGTGGGCGTCTAGGCCTGGCTCTGCCATCCCTAACTGCTTAAGCAAAGGCGAACAACTGGAGTGCTCAGTTTATAAAATGAAGGCACTGGACTAGACGGCCCTTAGATATGCCCTAGTTGTAACGCGCTGTGACCGGAAGGCTTTGGTGGTCCGGCGGTTTGCTGGAGCGGAGATGGAGACAAAGGACCTAAGTGGGATCCCCATTCCTTCATGTATGAGTTTCATGACCTTGGGCAGGTCACTAGGTCCTCCCGTCTCACTTTCTTCATTTACAAAATGAGCAGAGCTAACACCCAACTCAGTATCTTGAGCGTGGAATGAGATAATGCATGAAAGCACCTAACCAGCACAGATTTTCAATTAGCTAAATCTGACTCTACCTCTCCACTCTAAGCCTCCAACACCCTGGAGTGATCCAACACGTGAAGCTTAGAGTGTCACTCCCTGCCCCCAACTCTTGAACAAGTCATGCTTTTCAGCAGCTCTCAAAGGCCCTTCAGAACCCACTGCTTCCACCAGGCAACTAACCCCACAGGCCTCCTTTCAGCTCCTGGAACACAGCGCCCACCTTTGCATCCCTGTACCCCAGCTTCAATACCCTCAGTGCCCGGCCAGCCCCTTTCAACGGGGCACGCCCCACTCCAGGCTTTCTTCCTTCAAAATATCACTTCAGTACGTCCCCAAAACACCTAACCTTGACTCTTGTTAAAAGGCAGGTTCCTAGGCTCCCCTCCAGACCAACTCCTCCCAGGCCCCAGGGGAGGGGCCTGGGAAGCTGGGTTTCAAACGTCACTGCGGGTGGGTCTTCAGATGAGAATCAGGTTGGGGCCCCCTGGCCGAGCGACAGCGCCCAGTTCCGACTGTGCAACCCCTGGCTTCGGGGAAGAAGGTTCTGAGCCTCCCTCAGCTTCCCCAGCAAACCCTTGAAGGTCAAGGATGGACGATCCTTTCCTCCTTACTCAGGCCAAGGACTGATTACATCAGCCAGAGCGCCCAAGAGTATGGTTTACAAACAGTAAAGCACATGTGGGAAAGTCCAAGTTCCACTTTTCCCCCTCATGATGCTGAGCTGGATTGTTTTAAAGATTATGACTACTTTTCACACTGTGTGTCTGGGCCCAATCTTCCACCTTCGAGGTGGTGTCTGACCCTCCCGGCGGGGCTAGGAAGTCCCAGGACCCGGCCCCGAGGCCGCCCCAGGGTGGTCGGAAGGTCAGCTCGGGTCACGACTGGGGGGCGGTGCCCCTGCGGCCGGAGCCCGTCACTGGGGGGGACCGGATCCTCACCACGCATCCCCGTCCAGTACCCCCCGAGAGGTCGCGCGCCCGGGGGGTGGTCGCGCGGCGGGAGGGGGCGGGGCGGGCTGTGCTTGGACCACGCGGCGGGGGCGGGGCCGGCCCGCCGGCGACGGAGACCAACGGTCCTCGTCGGGGGCGCCCGGTGCCCCCCTCACCTGGCCGCCGTCCGCCTCGTCGCCCCACTCGGCCGCGCTCCCGAAGTAGTCCTCGTCCATGATGGCGCCCGGCGCGGCCCCCGCCATCCTCTCCCGCGAGCGCGCGCGCGAACACGGCGCATGCGCACGGCGGACGGGCGAGCGCACGCGCGGCCCCGCGGCCCCGCGGCCCCGCCCCCTGCGGACGCGCGCCTCATCCCAGGCGGGAAGCGCAGGGCCGGGGCGGAGGGGCGGGGCCGGCGCTGAGGGGTGGGGCGCAGAGGGCAGCCTACACGCGGCAGAGGGAACCACCCATATCGATCCAGGAGCGCAACCTGTTTGGGCCCCAGGGATATTGGATCGGGATAGAAGTTTGGAACTAGACTCACACGTGGCCTGGCTTCCGGTGCCAGCTCCGGGTCTTTTTCACTGGGAATTTTGGTCCTCTGAGCATCAGTTTCCTCATCTGACACCTGGGCACAAGGGCAGGGCCAACTTATTGGGCACGGGGTTTGTAATATCACTTATATGTGGAATGTAAAATAATGATACAAATGAACTTATTTACAAAAAAAAAAATAGACTCACAGACATGGAAAACAAAGTTATGGTTACCAAAAGGGAAGGGAGAGGAGTAAATCAGGAGTTGGGATTAACAGATACACACCACTGTATATAAAATAGATAACCAACAAGGACCTACTACTGTACAGCACAGAGAACTATATTCAATACCTTGTAATAACCTATAATGGAAAAGAATCTGAAAAAGTATATATATATTCTGGATCTGAAAAAGAATATGTATGTATATACAGGTATAGATATATAGATCACAGCCACCACTTACAGAGGGCTCATCAGCACTGCACTTTCATGCATCCCTTCTTTCCTCATCTGACTACTGTTTATTGTGTGTCCCTAAGTGCCTGGCACTATGCTACTCCTGGAGCTCATTGGTGCACAAATCGGACATCACCCTCGCCCTGGGGGAGCCTGTATTCACCTGAGGGAACAAACAAATGAGACAATAACAGAGTGTGACAAGTGCTGGTTGGTATTCTGTGATAATAGGAGAGCCCAACTTTGGCAATCTCTAAGAAACTTATATATTTGAGCTGAGAGTCATATGGCAAAAGGAGCGAAGCAAGCTGGACCAAGGAGAGAACACTAGGAGAGCAGAACTGCCGGACAGAGGCTGGTCGTGTGTCCTTGGAACCCAAAGGCCACTGAGACTGGCACCTGGCAGGCCAGCGAGAAGGCTGGATGAAGTGGGAGAGGTAGGCTCGGGGAGATGGTGGTGGGGAATTGGGTTTTTCACTGAGGACTCTTTGGAAAGAGGTACTGCATTAACGTCTGAAGAGCACCAAGCGTGGAGCTTGCACACAGTAGGTGCTCAGTAAGTACTGGTCATTATGATGAGGATGAGGGAACTTGGAGTTGGGAATGCAAGTTAAGAGACCTCAGTCAGAGTTAACGGGGGCTAAGAAGGGGCCGGGGCGGCTGCTGCGAGGTTGAGGTTAAGTCCTGAGGATGCAGCAGACTTGGGGGTGGCTAAGGAGACAGCCCGGGAAGATGTTCCTGAGACTTGCAGCCTGTGTGCCAGGGGTGGAGCACCACGGAGATAGGGAGCCCAGGGGGCGGGCTGGTTTCTGCACAGGACCCTAATGAGTTCGATAATGAGTTCAGATTGGGTCGTGCTGATTGGAGGTGCCGCGGGAACACCCATGCCTGGATGTCTTGCAGGTGTCCAGAGGTGGGAGTCCGCGGCTCTGGATTAAGTGACTCGGCTCCAGCTTCTATTCACGAGATTAAAGTGTATCAAGTTAATGAGTGTCCCTGCTGCTGGCTTGTTTCAGGGATCATTTTCATTTGTTTTCTGAAAATGTTGCAAAGAATGGATGGCTGTTAAACTCCCACAAGTTTTCCTCTTGGAATTTTTTTTTAACAGTACCTGAATTGAAAGCAAGCAAATTAATGTATGTATAACTAATTGCCTCTATGGAATCGGGGACTATTTAACTCACCTCTCTCTCAACCAAAAAGTTACTTATTATTAAATGGATTAACAAACAACCCCTAGTGAAAGCATTACATTCTGTCTGTAAGTAGCAATGATTGAGAATAATTGAGTCTATAGGTCTTGCCTCCTGAGATATTGTTGACCTGTTGTTTTTGAAAAGCCTCATCTAAAATGTCCAAATTAGCTTGCATTACTGAAAATAAGGGCTCTAAAGTCTTTTAAGATATTTTCCTATTTCAGAAAAATTCTGGTGGAGAATTTCCTTGGAAATGAGAAGTTGGTTTCACTTAATCCATTCAAGAAATATTTACTGGGTGCCTACTCGGGGTTATGGGCTGTAAACCGTAGACGTTGTTTATCTAGTCCTAATGGCAGAAAAGAGAAAAGAAATGTCGTCTCTGATGATAGGGAAAGTGCGGAGAGGAGAGGGCTTGACCTCAAAGAGAGAGGTCAAGGGAAGCCTTTCTAGGGAAATGATGTTTAATCTGAGACTTCAGACTTGAACCTGGAGGACAACGACAATACAAAGAGGGCACAGTAGAAAAAATCCAAGATGACAATGAAAGAAAATGACTGGAGAGCAAAGACGAAATGGGGAGGGAGAGACAGAGAGACAGAGATCCAAGCAAGAACCATATGGCCTAGAAACTTACAAGTGGTTTGGACTTTATCCCCGGGGTAATGGGTAGCCATTGAAAGCTTCTAAACACAGGAGTGACATGTCAGATGTAGGGTCTTCGGAAGGTCATTCTGGCCGCCATAGTGAAAGGGTTTGAAGGGTACAAAGTAGAGGTTGGGAGACCAGTTAGGATGCTTTGGATGAGACATCCAGGTGAGACTTGATGGTAACTGAGATTGAGGCAGGTGTGAGGATGAAGTGAGTACATTTGGGAGAGGCTTAGGAGGCTGGACAGATAGAGTCTGAAGGGTCTTATCCGGTGAGTGTATAATAAACACCCCGGCATTGAAATTCCTCATCTTCTAGTCGTGCTGCAGCGCACTCCTCTCTGTCTTCCGTCTCCTTCATGCCGCTGAACTACACTTGCCAATGTCAACCTTTCTTTTGTACCCAGAGAACACCGCTGGGTCTTCAGTCTGTATGATCTGTCGAGAGTCAATGCACAGGCAGCTCTGGCCTTCTTTGTTTTGTTTTGTTTTTTGCGGTACGCGGGCCTCTCACTGTTGCGGCCTCTCCCGCTGCGGAGCACAGGCTCCGGACGCGCAGGCTCAGCGGCCATGGCTCACGGGCCCAGCCGCTCCACGGCATGTGGGATCTTCCCGGACCGGGGCACGAACCCGTGTCCCCTGCAGCGACGGGCGGACTCCCAACCACTGCCACCAGGGAAGCCCTAAAAAATAGTTTTAAATTGAAGTATAGTTAATTTACAATGTTGTGTTAGTTTCAAGCATACAGCAACGGGATGTATATATTTATACATATATATGTGTAAAGAATATACATATATAGATAGATAGATCTATATTTATTTTCAGGTTCTTTTCCATTATAGGTTATTGCAAGATATTGAATATAGTTCCCTGTGCAAACTGTAGGTCCTTGTCGTATATCTATTTTATATATAATAGTGTGTATCCGTTAATCCCAAACTCCTAATTTATCTCCCCCCACCAGAAATTTTGTTCTTTTTTATGGCTGAGTAGTATTCCATTATATATATACACACACACACATATGTACATATATATACCATGTCATCTTTATCCATTCGTCTGTTGATGGACACTTAGGTTGCTTCCATATCTTGGCTATGGTAAATAATGCTGCTGTGAACACTGAGGTGCATGTATCAATATCTTTCTGAATTAGTGTTTTTGGTTTTTTTTGGATCTCTACCCAGGAGTGGAATTGCTGGGTCACATGGCAGTTCTATTTCTAGTTTTCTGAGGAACCTCCCTACTGCTCTCCACAGAGGCTGCCCCAGTACACACTCCCACCAGCAGCCCCAGCACTCACCTCTGTCTGCACCTCCCTTTCCTCCCCAGCGACGTCTACACTGGCTCACCACCCCTTCACTCCTCAGTCGCCTCCAGTCTGGCTTTTACTCTCATCACTCACGGAAAAGCTCTTGCTGAGGTCACCCAGGCCTCCAAGGTCACTGGCCAGGGGTCCTTTCTCAGTCTTTTGCCTCTTCTCTGACGTCGGCAGCCTTTGATATTGTGGACCACGCCTTCCTCCACAGGACACACGCTTCCCCACGCCCGGCTGGCTGCCTTGCTGTCTCACGCCTTGGTCTCTAGTCTCTCTCGCCCATGCTGGCTCCTCCTCTTGGCCACTAACTGTTGCAGATGTTAGGGCTGGGTTCTAGGCCTTCTCTCTCACTCTATATTTGCACCCACAGATTTAGTGATCATTTTGCCCTGATGACTCCCAAGTATATCTCCCCCAGCCCTGATTTCTCCTCTGGGCTCCAGGTCTTTATAGCCACCTCCCAATCAACAATTCCCCTTGTCTGTCTTGCAGGCATTTCAGATACAACCTGTGCAAGGTTGATATCATTGGCTCCCTCACCCATCCTTACCCATCCCTGGTCCTTTTTCGATGCTCTTGACCTTGGTGGATGGTACCACCATTTCTGCCCAAGTCAGGAACCTAAACGTCACATCTGAAACGTATCCCTTTTACCTCGTTTCCAATCCATCACCTAATGCCTCTAATAGTGCATCTTCTTACTTTTCTCTGTCTTCATTCTTCTAAGCTGGTCCAGCACCTCTCACCAAGTCTGTAGCGACAGCCTCCCAAATATCTTCTCTGGCTCTCTTCGGTTCCACTGCCGCAAGTGTTTTGTTTTTCTGTTGCTCTCAGCTCTCTCGTTTGGTTTGTTTCAGCTGTCTTACTGTCACTGCTCTGCTAACACCTCTCAGTGGCTTCACAACACTCCAAACTACACAGGCTCGGGTCCACTCCTGGAACCCTTCTTTGAATTCCTCAGCATGCCGGGCGCTCTCTCCAGCCACAGACGCCTTTGCATTTGCTGTTGTCTCGTTTGGTTTGTGATTCTCTCCTCTCCTTGGTTTAGGGGACTTTTATTCACGCTTCAGACCTCAACTCATACATCATTCCCCTGGAGTAGCCTTCCTGATTCGCCAAAAGAAGGCAGGTTGCCCTACCGCATTTCCTTGTAGACCACTGGCTCTCCACCAGGAGCAATTATGCCCTTCTGAGGGGACTGAGGGGACATTTGGTAGTGTCTTGAGATACTCTTAGTTGTCACAACTGAAGGGTAGGGTGGGGTTTGATCCTGGCATCTAGTGGATATAGTCCAAGGTGCTACTTGACATCCTACAAGGCACAGGACAGCCCCCAAAACAAAGAAGTATCCAGCCCCAAATGTCAATAGTGCTGAGGTTGAGAAACCCTGATGTCAACCTATGTTCTCTCCGTTGGAGTGTGTGTCTCAGTTATTACTGTACACTCACGGTATACATCTTTGATTGGTGTACATCTTAGTTTGACTGTGAGCCTCATGAGAGCTGCACCTATGGTGGTTCTCACTCTTATGGGGTCCTCCATGCCTGGCACATCCCTACACTCATTCGCTGATCCAGATACTAGGACACTGGGAAGTATCTTCCCCTCTCTTTTTGGTAGGGGCATCTTGATTTTCCTGTGGGCAACAACTGCTTCAGCATTTCATCTGGTCTTGGTGGGTGCCCCTATCGCAGTACTGTGGGCATATGGCTTGCAGCAGACTAATCAGACCGTTTCCTGTTTTTAAAAATCGAGTTGGAAAATGTTGTTAATAAACATGGAATAAATATTGGAAAACAGCCATACTCGTGCATGTACATCCTCTCTATGGCTGCTTTCACAAACAACAGCAGAGTTGAGGAGCTGCAACAGAGACTGTAGAGCCTGCAAAGCTGAACATATGAACATAGACCATGGTCATTCATAGAAAATAACACTTGCCAATGCCTGATCTAAAGCATAATTCATGAATTCTCACTGATGAGATCCTTGGTGCTGCCCTGGGCCTCTCTAAGGCCAGTTTGTTCACTTTTCTTCAATTTTGTGACCTTCCCAGTAATATTCCAGTAACCCTCTTTCCCCTACCCCCTTTCTTTGCTTGGTTTAGCCAGAGGAGGTTTCAAACATCACTTAAAGAGTCTTAACTAACTCAGCAACCCTACGGATGTGTGTTACGTAGTTTAATATCGCAGTAGGTTGAATGGTGGCCCCCAAAAAGCTATGTCCGTGTTCCAATCCCCGGAATCTGTGAATGTGACCCTATTTGCAAAAGAGGTCTTTGCAGATACAACTAGGTTGAGGATCTTAACTTAATATCCAGGAGATCATCCTGGATTAGCTGGGTGGGCCCTAAATCCAATGATAAGTCTCCTTATACACAGAGAAGAAGACCATGTGAAGATGGAAGCAGAGATTGGAGGGATTCCTTGGCAGACACAGCCAAGGAACATTGGAGCCAGGTGAAGACAGAAGAGGAAAAAAAAAAAAAAATCCCCTAGAGCTTTCAAAGGAAGCAGGGGACTGCTGACACCTTGATTTTGGACTTTTATTTTTTTTTAATTAATTAATTTATTATTTTGGCTGCACCGCGTCTTAGTTGCTGCGCTCGGGAAATTCGTTGCGGCATGCGGGATCTTTAGTTGCGGCATGCATGCGGGATCTAGTTCCCCAACCAGGGATCAAACCTGGGCCCCTGCATTGGGAACGTGGAGTCTTACCCACTGGACCACCAGGGAAGTCCCGATTTTGGACTTTTAGCCTCTAGAACTATGAGAGGATAAATTCCTCTTGTTTTAAGTCCCCAGTTTGTGATAATTTGTTACAGAAGTTATAGGAAACTAATACAACATTCACCAGCCATTTCCTAATGCTCTTAGGATAAGATCCAGTCTCCTTAAAGGTTTATAAGGCTTTTCATGGTCTGGTCACTGACAACATTTTTTTTTTTTTTAATCACTACCTTTTTTTTTTTCCAGAAATTTTTTTAATTAATTAATTAATTAATTAGGCTACACCAGGTCTTAGTTGCAGCACACGGGATATTTTTAGTTGCAGCATGTGGTATCTTTAGTTGCAACATGCAAACTCTTAGTTGCAGCATATGAGATCTAGTTCCCTGACCAGGGATCGAACCCAGGCCCCTTCCACTGGGAGCATGGAGTCTTAGCCACTGAACCATCAGGAAAGTCCCTAAAAGCACTACCTTTTGTAGACTCCCCCAATATCAACATTCCCCATTAAAGTGGTGCTTTGTTAAAACTAATGATCCTACGTTGACACATCATTATCATCCAAAGTCCATAATTCACCTTAGGTTGACTTTTAATGTTGTATACTCTGTAGGTTTGGACAAATTATAATTACATATCCACCTTTTCAGTATCATACACAGTAGTTTCACTGCCCTAAAAGTCATCCGTACTTCACTTATTCATCTCTCCATCTTCCCTAACCCCTGATAGTACTGATCTTTTTACTGTATCCATAGTTTTATCCTTTCAAGAATGTCATATATTTGGAACCATACAATATGTAGCCTTTTCAGACTGGCTTCTTATACTTAGTAATACACACTTAAGTCTCCTCCATGTTTTTTCATGGCTAGATAGCTCATTTCTTGTTAGCACTGAATATATTCAATTGTTGGAATCTACCCCAGATTATTTATACATTTACCTAATGAAGGACATCTTGGTTGCTTCCAAGTTTTGGTAATTATTGATAAAGCTGCTATAAACATCTGTGTGCAGATTTTTGTGTGGACATAAGTTTTCAACTTCTTTTGGTAAATAACAAGTAGTGTGATTGCTGAATTGTATGGTAAGGGTGTGTTTAGTCTTATAAGAGACCACCAAACTGTCTTCCAAAGTGACTGCACCATTTCACATCCCCACCAGCAGTGAATGAGAGTTCCTGTTGCTCCACATCCTCACCAGCATTTGATGTCAGTGTTTGGAATTTTGGCCTTTCTAACAGGTGTGTAGTGGTAGCTCATTTTTGTCTTCATTTACATTTCTCTGATGACATACGATGTGGAGCACCTTTTCATATGTTTGTTTGCCGTCTCTATATTTCCTTTAGTGAGGTGTCCATTAAAACCATTGGCCCAATTTATAACTGGGTTGTTTGTTTGTTTGTTTTCTTATCATTGAGTTTTAAGAGTTCCTTCTATATTTTGAATAAGTGTCCTTATCAGATATGTCTTTTGCAAATGTTTTCTTGCAGTCTGTGTCATGTCCTTTTATTCTCATGACGTTGTCTATTGCAGAGCAGAAATTTTTAATTTTAATGAAGTCCAGCTTATCAGTGATTTCTTTCATGAATTGTGCCTTTGGTATTGTATCTGAAAAGTCTTCACCAAACTCAAGGTCATTTGGACTTTCTCTTTTTTTTTTTTTTTTTGCGGTACGTGGGCCTCTCACTGTTGTGGCTTCTCCCATTGTGGAGCACAGGCTCCGGACGCGCAGGCTCAGAGGCCATGGCTCACGGGCCCAGCCGCTCCGTGGCACGTGGGATCCTCCCAGACCGGGGCATGAAACCGTGTCCCCCGCATCGGCAGGCAGACTCTCAACTACTGCGCCACCAGGGAAGCCCTGGACTTTCTCTTATGTTATCTTCTAGGAGTTTTATAGTTTTGTGTTTTACATTGAGGTCTATGATCCATTTTGAGTTAATTTTTGTGAAGGGTATAAGTTCTGTGTCTAGATTAATTTTTTTTCTGCATGTGGATGTCCAGTTGTTTCAGCACCAGTTGTAAAAAACACTATCTTTTTTCCATTATATTGCCTTTGATCCTTTGTCAAAAATCAGGTGATGTATTTATGTGAGTCTATTTCTGAGTTGTCTATTCTTTTCCATCACCCTATTTATTTGTCTGTTCTTTTGCCAATACCACACTGTCATGATTAGTGTAGCCTTATACTAAGTCTTGAAGTCAGGTAATGTTAGTCTTCTGACTTATTTATCTCCTTCAATATTGAATTGGCTATACTGGGTCTTTCCTCTCTTCTCATGAACTTTGGAGTCAGCTTGAAAATATCCACAAAGTAAATTGCTGGGATTTTGATTGGGATTGCAATGAATCTTTCAGTCAAGTTGGAAAGAATTGATAATTTGACCATATTCAGTAATCCAATCCATAAAAACGGAATAGCTCTCCATATATAGTTCTTTGATTTTTTTTTTTTTTTTTTTTTTTTGCCATGCCAGGCAGCTTCTGGGATCTCAGTTCCCCAACCAGGGATTGAACCTGGGCCAGTGACAGTGAAAGAACTCCCTGTTCTTTGATTTTTGATCCTCAGAGTTTTTAGTTTTCCTCATATAGATCTTGTACATATTTTGTTATTTTTATACCAAAGCACTTCTTTTTTTTTTTTTTTTGGTGCTAATGCAAATGGTATTGTGTTTTTAATTTCAAAACCCACTTGTTCATTGCTGGTATATAGGAAAGCAATTGACTTTTGTACATTAACCTTGTATTCTGCAATCTTGCTATAATCACTTTTTAGTTCCAGGAGTTTTTTGTTGATTCTTTCTATGTAGACAATTATGTCGTCTGAAAACAATGACAGTTTTATGTTTTCCTTCACCATCTGTATACCTTTTTACTTTATATTCTTGTGCTCTTACATTAGCTAGGACTTGCAGTACGATGCTGAAAAGCAGTGGTGAGAGGGGTTATCTTTGGTTAGAATCTGATCTTAGTGAGAAAGCCAAGTATGATCACCATGAAGTATGATGTTAGCCGTAGGGTTTTTTAAAAAAAAATTTTTGGAATATAGTTGATTTACAATGTTGTGTTAATTTCAGGTGTACAGCAAAGTGAATCAGTTGTACATATATCTACTCTTTTTAAGATTCTTTTCCCATATAGGCCATTCCAGAGTATTGAGTAGACTTCCCTGTGCTATACGATAGGTCCTTGTTAGTCATCTATTTTATATACAGTAGAGTGTATATGTCAATCCCAATCTTCCAATTTATCCCTCTCCCCCTTACCCCTTGGTAACCATAAGTTTATTTTCTACATCTGTAACTCTATTTCTGTTGTGTAGATAAGTTCATTTGTAGGCTTTTTTTTTTTTTTTTTTTTTTTTTGCTGTACGCGGGCCTCTCACTGCTGTGGCCTCTCCCGTTGCGGAGCACAGGCTCCGGACACACAGGCTCCGCGGCCATGGCTCGCGGGCCCAGCCGCTGCGCGGCATGTGGGATCTTCCGGGATAGGGGCACGAACCCGTGTCCCCTGCATCGGCAGGCGGACTCTCAACCACTGCGCCACCAGGGAAGCCCATTTGTAGGCTTTTTTTAGATTCCACATGTAAGTGGTATCATATGATATTTGTCTTTGTCTGACTTCACAGCTGTAGGGGTTTCTTTTGTAGATATTCTTTGTCAAACTGAGGAAGTTCCCTCTATTCTTAATTTACTGAAAGTTTTTATCATGAATGGGTACTGGATTTTGTCAGATGCTTATTCTGCATCTGTTGATATGATCATGTGATTTTTCTTTTTTAGCTTGTTGATGTGATGGATTATGTTAATTTTTGAATGTTGAACCTCCTTGTATACCTGGGATAATCTCACTTGGTCATGATTTATAATTCTTTTTTTTTTTTTTTTTTTTTTTTTTTTTGCGGTACACGGGCCTCTCACTGTTGTGGCCTCTCCCGTTGCAGAGCACAGGCTCCGGACGCGCAGGCTCAGTGGCCATGGCTCACGGGCCCAGCCGCTCCGTGGCATGTGGGATCCTCCCGGACCGGGGCACGAACCCGTGTCCCCTGCATCGGCAGGTGGACTCTCAACCACTGTGCCACCAGGGAAGCCCCTTAGCATATGTTTTTTTAATTTTAATTTATTTATTGAAGTATAGTTGATTTACAATGTGGTGTTGTAAATCAGTTACACAGAAAAGTGATTCAGTTATATATACATTCTTTTTTTTAATATTCTTTTTCATCATGGTTTATCATAGGATATTGAATATATTCCCCCGTGCTATACAGTAGGACCTTGCTGTTTACCCATCCTGTTTGTAATAGTTTGCATCTGCTAGTCCCAACCTCCCAATCCATCCTTCCCCCACCACCCTCCCCCTTGGCAACCACGGGTCTGCTCTCTATGTCCGTGAGTCTGTTTCATACGTAGGTAGGCTCATTTCTGTCATATTTTAGATTCCACATATAAGTGATATCATATGGTATTTGTCTTTCTCTTTCTAACTTAGTATGATAATCTCTAGGTGCATCCACGTTGCTGCAAATGGCATTATTTCATTCTTTTTTATGAACGCCCTTAGCATATTAATCAGATTAAAAAAACAAAAACAAACAAAACTCCTGGTCTGATCATTCCAACCTCCCTGCCATCTCTAACTCTGGTTCTGATGTCTGCTCCGTCTCCTTATATTGTATATTTTGCCTTTTAGTGTGTCTTTTCATTTTTTGTTGAAAGCCACCTTTCAACGTGCTGTCCTGGGTAAAAGGAACTGCGGTTCCTTCAGTAAGGCCGAGGTAAGATGTGGGCGTAAAAGAAGGGTTCTCTGGCCCTAGACCTGGTCTTAGTCTTTTGGTGAGCCAGTGCCCGGTGGACTGTGAAAGTTACTATTGCCTCTGGCTTTTTCTTGCCCCTCTTAGGGAGGTTGGGATGGCTGGAGGGGCTGGAGTTGTGTATTTCCCTTCCCCCAGATAGGTTATGCCTGATGAAAACCTAGTAGGCTGGGCTCTGCTAAAGTAGTTTCACCTGAGGGCACGCCTTGTTAAGAACGGAATGCTCTGGGGTATTTAAACGTGACTAGTTCCCTCTCCCCCTGCTTGGAAGGAGGAAGAAACTTTTCTCTGATGGTCGGTCGCTGTGAGGACCCAGTAAAGTCCCCGGAGGCAAAACCACAAAAGCTTGGGGTTCTCCCACCACTGGTCCCCCTAAGTTTTTAACTCTCAGAATTGTCTACACCGAGCCTCCAGCAATTCGTCAAGTAAAGTTCAGTTTTTCCGACCTCGACTTTACCTACCCCAGTGCCGGTTCCCACGGAGGGTTCTGCTCCAGTAAGTTGTGATTCTATCAGCCTGTGTGTCTTTCTAACCTGGGAGCTAGCAACGTGCCCTATGCTCCCACTTCTCTGATGGATCTAAGACTTGTTGCTTTTTCAGTGTGTGCAGTTTTTTACTTGTTAGGATGGAGTGGTGACGTCTAAGCTCCTTACATGCCAGACCAGAAACCAGGAGTCCCATGTTTTTCTTTAAAAACTTATTTTGGCATTTATAGTTCCTTTGCCTTTACACGTAAATTTTTAGAATCAGCTTATATATTTCTACAAAAATCTTTCTAGGATTTTGATTGGTATTTTACTGAATTTATAGATCAATTTTGGTGGAAATTACATCTTAATAATATCAAGCCTGCCAATCCATGAATGCAAAATCTCTCTCCATTTACTTAGGTCTTATTTCATTTCTTTCATCAGTGTTTGGTGTTTTTCAGGATGCAGGTCTTTCGCATATTTTGTTAGATTTTAGCCTATGCATTTCAGGATTTTTTGTGCCCTTGTAAATGGTACTTTAAAAATTTCCATTTTGTAATTGTTCTTTGCTAGTGTATAGAAATTTAATTGACTGAACTGACCTTGTAATACTGTGACCTTGGTAAATGCATTTATTAGTTCTAGAAGCTTTTTAAAAGTAGAATCTCTAATATTTTCTACATAGACAATCATGTCATCTGTGACTCAAGAGTTTTATTTCTTATCGTCAATCTAATGACTTTTATTTCTGTTCTTGCCTTATTCCTCTGGCTGGGGCCTCCAGCATGATGTTGAATAGAGGTGATGACAGTAAATTTCTTTGCTTGTTGATTTTAGGAGAAAAGCTTCAGTCTTTCACTGTTAGATATAATGTTAGTTGGTTTTCTGTAATTGCCTTTGATTGGATTGATGAAGTTCATGCTATTCCTAGTTTGTGGAAAGTTTCTGTCATAAATTAATGTGGATTCTGTCAAACACTTAAAATTTTTCTTTCTTTTTCTTTTGCTTGTGTTGAGATGTTCATATGGATTTTCTTCTTTGCTTTATTGAATTACATTAATGGATTTTTAAAAATTTTTTAAAGAAATTTATTTAATTATTTTTGGCTGTGTTGGGTCTTCGTTGCTGCACGCGGGCTTTCTCTAGATGCGGCGAGCGGGGGCTACTCTGTTGCGGTGCGCGGGCTTCTCATTGCGGTGGCTTCTCTTGTTGCAGAGCACGGGCTCTAGGCACGCTGGCTTCAGTTGTGGCACATGGGCTCAGTAGTTGTGACTCACGGGCTCTAGAGCTCAGGCTCAGTAGTTGTGGCACATGGGCTTAGTTGCTTCAAGGCATGTGGGATTTTCCCCGGGGCCAGGGCTCGAACACGTGTCCCCTGCATTGGCAGGGGGATTCTTAACCACTGCACCACCAGGGAAGTCCCATTAATTGATTCTTGAATATTGAACCAGTTGTTTTTTTTTTTTTTTTTTGCGTTACGCCGGCCTCTCACTGTTGTGGCCACTCCCCTTGCGGAGCGCAGGCTCCGGACGCACAGGCTCAGCGGCCATGGCTCACGGGCCCAGCTGCTCCGCGGCATGTGGGCTCCTCCCGGACCGGGGCACGAACCCGTGTCCCCTGCATCAGCAGGCGGACTCTCAACCACTGCACCACCAGGGAAGCCCTTGAACCAGTTTTGCATTCCCAGTGTAATCTCCTCCACTTTTTCATGATGCATTATTCTTTTTATGTGTTGATGAATTTAATTTGCTAATATTTTGTTTACAGTTTTTGTATCCAAGTTCATGAGGGATATTGGTCTGAAGGTTACTTTTTCTTGTAATATTTATTTCAGGTTCTGATACTGGGTAATGGCCTCAAAAATGAGTTGGGGAGCAATTTTTTCTCTTCCACTTTCTGGAAGATTTTGTGAAAATTTGTATTATTTCTCCCTTAAATGTTTGGTAGAATTCACCACCAAAGCCATGTAGGCCTGGACATTTGGTTTGGTTTGATTTGGGTTTTGTTTTTTTGAATATTTTAAACAACAATTCAATTTCTGTATTACATATAGGAATGTCTAGATCACTTGTCTCCTCTTTGTGAGCTCAGGAAGTTCATATCTTTCAGAGAATTTGTCCATTTTATCTAATTTGTCAAATTTATAGATATAATGTTTAAAATATGACCATATCCTTTTAATGTCTAAGATCTATAGTGTAAGATCTTTCATTCTTCTTTTATGTTGGTAATCTATATCTTCTCTTTCTCTCTTTTTTTTTTTCTTAATCTGGCTAGAGGTTTATAAATTTTATTGATCTGAGGAACCACTTTCTGGTTGAATTGATTTTTCTCTATAATTTTTCTGTTTTCAGTTTCATTGGTTTCTATGCTACTTTCATCTTTATTATTTGCTTCTTTCTGCTTACTTTTTCTAGCTTCTTAAGGTGATAGCTCAGATCACTGATTTGATACCTTTCTCCTTTCTTGATATAAGTATTTAAGGCTATCATTTTTTTCTCTAGGCACTGCATTAGCTTCATCCTGCTTTTGATTAGTTGTGTGTTCATTTTCATTTAATTCAAAATATTTTTAATTGCCCTTGAGACTTTTCCTTGACCCATGGGTTATTTAGAAGTGTGTTGTTTAATTTCCAAATATTTGAGGGTATTTCAGGTACCCTTTGTTCTTGGTTTCTAGTTTAATTCCTTTGTGGTCAGAGAATACACTTTGTGTGATTCCAGTTCTTTCAAATTTGTTGAGGTTTTCTTTATTTCCCACAATATGGTCTAGCCTGGTGAATGTTCCATATGTGCTTGAAAACATGTGTGTTCTGCTCTTGTTGGGTGCAGTGTTCTATCAATGCCCCTTAGGTTTTTTTCATTCAAAAGACATTTTAGTTGGGTTTTCTGTGTCTTGCCACTTAAAATGTTCCTGCCAATAAAGAATTGTGATTGGCCTGAGTCATTTGCCCAGTCCTGTGGCTATAGGACCAGGTTCTCTGATTGGCACCCCATTCACATCACTGGACTGGAGTTGAGGACAGCAGTTCCCTAAAGGCATTGGGGTGCTGGCCAGGCCAAACCAATAAATGCTGACTGCATCCACTCCTTAGCTTTCACCTGTGCATGCACACACATATGTTTGCACAGACACTTGCTCATAATCCCAATAAGAATAACGTTTAAAATTCCTCTGTAGGCATCTCTTAAATAACTCCAGAATCTCACTTATTTTCCAAATGAAGATAATGCAAAGTCACAACCAAGTAAAACACAGCTGCAAGCCCAGATTCTCTGGATGAGATACATATATGGCTTTTGATCATGTCTGAATAATACTCCTCCTGCTGCAGTAACCTATGTGCTAGATAATGAATGAACACACTTCTACCCCTCCAAGGATCTCTTGGTGCAGAAAAGCCATTAAAAAAAAAAAATCCTCAAGGCAGCTGTTACTTCTTACCTTTTTACATGTCTGTCAAACATGACACTTTCAATATAACTGACCAGGCCAATGCGAGGTGTTCAGTGGGGCCAATTTAAGCCCCAGGGTGAGAGAGGACTTTGAGGAAGGACGGTAAAGGAATAACAAAAACATCTAATGCATTCGCTGAATCAAAGTGAGCACCAGTTTCCAGACGCTGTGTTGGTTTTGTCCATAAGGAGAGGCCACCTGATTTTAAGGGTGTGTTAATTCACTGACATCTTTTTATTTTATTTTATATTATTATTATTATTATTATTATTTTCTTTTGCGGTACGCGGGCCTCTCACTGTTGTGGCCTCTCCCGTTGTGGAGCACAGGCTCCGGACGCGCAGGCTCAGTGGCCATGGCTCACGGGCCCAGCCGCTCCGTGGCATGTGGGATCTTCCCGGACCGGGGCACGAACCCGTGTCCCCTGCATCGGCAGGCGGACTCTCAACCACTGCGCCACCAGGGAAGCCCTTCACTGACATCTTATGCGGTGGACTGTGGATTCAGTGTGGATGTCATAAAAACCACCAAGCATACCCCTTCCAATTATTTGATGGTTGCAACAATCTATATTTTTCTTAGGTGGTATTGCTTTTGATTGCTATGTTGGAGGAAAGGAGAAGTTCCAGTGTTTTCTTTTTGGTCCTGCCTACCATGGTGGCAACTTACTCCATGCCTTAGGAAGCCAGTCAAGGGATTCTGCCTGATGCTGAGAATCCATCCCAGCTGTTTACACTTGAACAGAAAATAGCCCTGGGATGAGCCTGCCATAGGTGCACCTGATCCTCTTATCTCTGGATCCACATGGTCCTCACGCCAAGCAGCAGGCAGTAGTGATGATCAGCGTTGATAGCATCCCAATACTTAGCATCAACTTGGAATAAGCATCCAGTAGCCCAAAGATTTGAGTATGTCCATTCCTCTGGGGGCACATTTCTCTCTGGGGAATGTGAGGAAGAAGACTTATAATTTGCCTTGATGCTTGGGTAGGTCTCAAGGCTACCTGACATCTACTTTAGTCTAAACTAGAGACTCTGAATCAATGAAGTGAACCAGCATTAAGAATTACATAAAAGGCCTTGACTTGGTTGATTTTCTTCAGTTGGGCCTATTCTCATTAGACCTGCACTTATTTTATGGGGGAAAAAATGGGTCATCTGTCACTTTAATTCTTGAGAATTTATACTTAATTAACCACAGCTAAGATCACTGGGCACCACACCATTTCATGAAGTTAAATAAACATGCCTGTCCTGTTGCCTGTTATGATAACTCGGTCCACCTTGCTTCTGGCAGGTAACAGTGGCCACCTGGACAAGCCACCCTTGACTCCTCCCATCCCCACTGCAATTGATCAGTGAGGCCCATTGCAACCCTCCCCTCCTTGCTCTCCCAGCCTTGCCCATCTAGGAGAACAGTCAATTAAAGCCCATTTTAAAAGACTGACATCTTTCTCACCAATGCCTTCTCATTCCTCAAGGCAAAGGTATACATAGTCTTTACAGGCATAATGAGAGACATGGCGGGGGCAGGAGGTGGGGGGACTGAGTGAGTAGGAAGCATAAGACAGTTCCAGTTTACCATTCCTGTCTCCTGAGGTTTTGGAATTCTTTCTTCTATTTGATGCCAAAGTGTTACTGGCCTTCCCATTGTCATTTTTCACAGAGCAGAGTTCAGAACATTAGCCCAAACAGCAAACTGCAAAAGCAGCTGTCATGCCTCCTGGAAGAATGCACTCAAATCCATAACTTCATTCCAATGGAAAAGTGAACCCCACCTTCCCTGCTCAAGTTCCCCAAGTCCATTCTCACCAATACATCCAAGACATGTGCCTATACACATTAGCAAGTTCCTGCCCTTCCTCCACAGTGTAATTATTTTTCCTACCCTGGTTCTGCATGTCTCTCCCAGACCACGTTGGGTTTGGATGCTGGTTCCCAGCCAAGTAGAGGTTTGAGGTAGGGAAACGGGATCTTTCCTGGGAGGGGGAGGGTTTTTCCTTAGGGAGAGGAAGCACAGTGAGGGGTGTTTCAGAACGATGGGGTCTGGGGGTATCGCAGACTATTCTTGGGTATTTTCATTTCATTTCCAACTTGTCGGCCTTTCTTTCTCAACCATTGCTGTAACTTTCAGTTAAACGTACTGTAGACGGTGAACTTGACTGTGTATATTCTGCAAGCATAGGATCCATCTGAGATGGTTTGGTTTCCGGTAGTCTTAGGCCTACTTATAACCAGTACATAGTAGAAAGACTCTGAGGTTCTATTCCCTTCCTCGAGGCAAGTGTTTTGAGATTTGGGCTACTGGTACTTTAAAGTTTGCTGACGCTGACAGAAGCAACCACTCTATTTCCCAGCGTCTGCATTTCTCATACCCTTTAAATTGGCCTCTGGATAAAGTGAAGGGAAAAAGGCATGGTGTATGTATAGGATGCTACCTTATTTTATGCAGACATAATTCTCACACCATATAATTCACCTTTTCAAAGTGTACAATTCAGTGGTTTTTAGTATATTCACAGCATCGTACCACCGTCACCGCTATTTAGTTCCATAACATTCTCAACAGCCCAAGAAGAAACCCTGTTCCCATTCGCGGTCACTTCCCATCCCTCCCTGTTCCCAGCCCCCGAAACCACTAATTTACTTTCTGTCTCTGTGGATTTGCCTATTATGAACTTTTCATATAAATGGAATCATATAATATGTGGCCTCTTGTGACTGACTTCTTTCACTTAGCATCATATTTTCAAGGTTCAGCCATGTTGTGTTATATATCAGTACTTTTTTCATGATTAAATAATATTCTATATATGAATATACCACATTTTGTATATCCATTCACCAGTTGATGGATATTTGCATTGTTTCCACTTTGGGGCTATTATGAGTAATGCTGGTAAGAACATTTGTATATAAATTTTTGTGTGAACATGTTTTTATTTCTCTTGGGTCTATATCTAGGAGCAGAATTGCTGGGTTGTATAGTAACTCTATGTTTAACTTTTTGAGGAACTGGCAATCTGTCTTCCAAAGCAGCTGCGCTATTTGACATTCCCACGAGCAATGTGTGAGGTTTTCAATTTCTCTGCATCCTTGTCAACACTTGTTACTGTCCATCTTTGATTGTAGCCCTATTAGTGTGAAGTCGAATATGTTACCTTTTATGTAAACATGAAGAGGAAAGAAGAATATATCTGTATGTAATTGCTTATTATTTTACAGAATAGCTCTGGGACATTATATGAGAAACTAGGAATACTGATCGCTTCCAGGGAGGGAAACCAGGAGCTGGTGGCCAAGGTGGGAGGGAGATTTTATACTCTCTACTCTTCTCAAAGTTATTCCATTTTAGATCATATGGAAATAATTACCTATACAAATAATTAAATTAATTTGAAGTTTAAAAATAAAAATTACATTTATTGATGTATAGCAGGGCTTGGCAACTATGGCCTGTGGACCAAATCTGACCTGCCTCCTATTTTTCTGTGGCCCATGAGCTAAATAGTTTTTACATTTTTAAAAATTGAAGTATAGTTGATTTACAATACTGTGTTACTCTCTCTTGTACAGCAGAGTGATTCAGTTCTACATATATATATATATATATATATATATATATATATACACTCTTTTTTATATTCTTTTCCATTATGGTTTACCCCAAGATACTGAATATAGTTCCCTGTGCTATACAGTAGGACCTTGTTATTTATCCATCCTATTTATAATAGTTTGCATCTGCTAATCCCAGCCTCCCAATCCATCCCTCCCACACCCCTCTCCCCCTTAGCAACCACAAGTCTGTTCTCTGTCAGTTTCTGTTTTGTAGGTAGGTTCATTTGTGTCATATTTTAGATTCCACATATAAGTTATATCGTATGGTATTTGTCTTTGTCTGACTTACTTCACTTAGTATGATAATCTCTAGGTGCATCCATGTTGCTGCAAATGGCATTATTTCGTTCTGAATAGTTTTTACATATTTAAATGGTCAAAAACAATAAAAGAAGACTCTTTTGCAGCACATGAAAATTACTTGAAACTCAATGTCCGTAAACTTTTATGGGTACACAGCCATACTCATTTGTTTACATACTTTCTGTTGGTATTTTCCTGCTACTGAACCAAAGGTGAGTAACTGCAGCAGAGACTTTGTGGTGCTTTCGTGGTTTTTATGCCACTGGTTGGAACAATGCCAGTTGCAGTTGCACAGTTGGCACTCAGTGGCATTTGGAGTGTCATACGTATTGCCATACTGTGACTTAAACACAAAGTTTCCAGTGCATATCCTTTAAGTCAAAACAAGAAAAAAAAGACAAAAGGGGACTGACTGTCTTGCTGGTAAGGCATAATGGAGTGTGGATTCTGTTGTTATCACGTTACAAGGCAAGATGTTGCGTTTATTGTGCAATGACACTAAAGCTGTGTTTAAAGAGTACAATATACATCAACAGGACGAGACTGAGCATTCATCAGAATATTCCCAAATCAGAGGGAAGTGTGGTCAGAAAGATTAGAAAATTTAAAACGATATCTCACCATGACAGAATTTTCCTTCACACAAATAAAAAATGAAAAAGAATCCACTACCAAAATTAGTTGTCAAGGGGCTCATTTGTTAGCCAAGAAAGAAGCCATTCGTAAATGGTAAGATAATTAAATGGTGTTTGATTGCAACAGCTGAATAAATGGGTCTGGAAAAAATGTTTTTAAGAATATTAGCCTCATATTGAGAGTAGTAGCTTGAAGAGTTTAGGACATTGGGAACAAGAACAACTTAAAATCAGGGCAGATGTTACTACTCAGTTGGTGTTTGTTTAAGGAGTCAATACTAAGTTAAAAGTGACTAAAGAATTAGCCTCTCTGAATAGTCTGATTGAAAATATTCTCACCTGTAGTTCAAAGACATTGATAAAACGCAAATTCAGTACAGCCTGAAGTAGAATTAACTAAGATGTGTTACACCCAGAGGTGTTAAAATATGTGTGCATTAAACGGTACAGACTTCCAGTTATAAGATAAATAAGTGCTGGAGATGTAATGTACAACAAGATGACTAGAGCTAGTACTGATATATGACCCATAAGAAAGGTAGGAGCGTAAAGCCTAAGAGTTCTCATTACAAGGAAATTTTTTCCCCTTTTCCTTCTTCTTTTATTTTTTTCTTTTTATTGTATCTATATGAGAAGATGGCTGTTAGCTGAACTCCTGTGGTTATCATTTCACAATATCTGTAAATCAAACCATCATGCTGTACATGCCTGAATCTTGTACAGTTTGTATACCAATTATTTCTCAGTAAAACTGGAAAAAATATGTGTGGAGCAGCCGTTGGCTTGGTTGGACAAACATGCAAAGATTGTGAAAAAGTAAAATATTTAGGGCTTCCCTGGTGGCGCAGTGGTTGAGAGTCCGCCTGCCAATGCAGGGGACACGGGTTCGTGCCCTGGTCCGGGAAGATCCCACATGCGCTGGGCCCGTGAGCCATGGCCACTGAGACTGCGCGTCTGGAGCCTGTGCTCTGCAACCGGAGAGGCCACAACAGTGAGAGGCCCGCGTACGGCTAAATAAATAGTGTTTAAATCTATGGTAATTCACTGTATTATTCATCAGCAGGCACTTAGAGGAAAATATCTGAATCTATCACGTATTATTGAATCAGTAGTATCAATAGTGAACTTCATTTCTTCTTGTGGACATAAACATCAGTTCTGTGAAATTTTGTCAGAAATTCAAGAGGGATATCCTCACTTGTCCTAACACAGAAATTTGCAGGCTTATCAGTGGCCAAGTTTTACTGAGATATTTTGAGCTCTGAGTCAAAGTGAAATTTTTCTGAACAAGAAGGACCTCTTTCCTTCAACCACTATTAAAAATATTAAATGGCTTTGGAAATTGGATTTTCCTGTGGACTTGAAAATGTTTTTTAAATGAATTCAAACTAATATTAAAAGTCAAGGGACTTCCCTGGTGGTCCAGTGGTAAAGAATCCGCCTTACAACGCAGGGGACGAGGGTTCGATCCCTGGTCGGCAAACTAAGATTCCACGTGCCGTGAGGCAACTAAGCTTGCACGCCACAGCTACTGAGCTTGCGCGCCTCAACTAGAGAGCCTGTGAGCCACAACTGCAGAGCCCACGTGCCCTGGAGCCCATGTGCCACAACTAGAGGAGAGAAAAACCACCGCTACAACTAGAGAGAAGCCCGTGCGCCACAACGAAGAGCCTACATGCCGCAACTAAGACCTGACACAGCCAAAAAAAAAAAAAAGTCAATACAGAGCTTATATGTAAAACACATTGTTGTTAAGTCATTTCAACTTTACTGTTTGAATCACAAGTAATGTCAAGCTGCTTTATATACTTCCCGTGCTATAAAAGTTGAAACAAGAGGGAAGATCTCAATTCCCAAACAAACTTTCTGTGCATTTAGTTTTTGAGTTCAAACTGCAGTTCAAGTTGTGCTTTTTAGACTTTGATTCAAGCTCAAAGGAAATCTGAATATTTGAAAATCCATTTAACTGTGTAACTGAGCAGCTTCCACCCAGCCTTCAACTGGAAGTGATCAACCTGTAATGGAATGATGTGCTAAAAGGAAATATCAAGAGAAGAACCTAATAGAATTCTGTAATCTCCTTGTATGTGATGAAGATGCTCAATTAAAATCACAGGCTTGTACACTGTTACCAGTTTTGGCAGTACCTGTCTGTGTGAAAAAGCATTTTCAAAGATGGAAAACAAAATCTCATCACAGATCAGCATTTATAGATGAATATTTGCATTTGATTTTGATTATAGGGGACACTAACTTTGATCACCAATTAAGCAAATATTATCCCCCCCAAAGTATTCCATTCTTCTCATTAGTAGAACTATATAACAAAAATTATAGTTATTATATTTTGAATTTCATCAATTAAAAAATTTTCAAGTTTGTCTCCTCTCTTGTTATGTAAGTGTGTACATTATTGAGTTTGCCCTTCACCCACAGAGCCTACAATATTTATTATCAGGTACTTTCTTTAAAAGTTTACATGTTAGAGCAGTTGAACTTAACAGATGTATACAGAACACTCCACCCAACAACAACAGCATACATATTCTTAAGTGCACATGGGGCATTTTCCAAGATAGACCATATATTAGGCCACAGGTTAAACCTCAGTAGATTTTAATAGATATTATACAAAGTATCTTCAACCACAACAGGACAAAGCTAGAAATAATAACAGAAGGGAAACTGGGAAATTCATACATTTGTGCAAATTAACACTCAACCAATGGATCAAAGAAGAAATCACAAAGAAAATACTTAGTGATGAATGAAAACAAAAAGCACCACAAACCAAAACTTACAGGGTGCAGTGAAAGCAGTACTAGTGGGGGAATTTAGAGCTATAAACACTTACATTAAAAACAAGAAAGATTTCAAATTAACAACCTAAATTTACAACTTAAGGAACTAAAAAAGAAGAACAAACTAAACCCAAAGCTAGCAGAAGGAAGGAAATAATAAAGATTAGAGCAGAGAGAAACAAAATAGAGAATAGGAAAACAACAGAGAAAATGAATGAAACCAAATGTTGGTCTTTGAAAAACATCAACAAAATTGACAAACATTCAGCTACGTGGACTAAGAAAAAAAGAGAGAAGACTCAAATTACTAAAATCAGAAATGAAAGTGGGGACACTACTACCAATTCTACAGGAAAAAAATAGATAAGAAATTACTATGAAAAGTTATAGTCCAAAAAATTGGATAACCTAAATGAAATGGACAAATTCCTAGAGACGCCAACCTAAATCATGAAGAAATAGAACATCTGAATAGACTTATAACTAGGAAGGAGACTGAATCAGTAATCACACATCTCCCAACAAAGAAAAGCCCTAGACCCAATGGCTTCATTGGTGAATTCTACCAAACATTTAAAGGAGAACCAATACCAATCCTTCTCAAACTTCTGCCAAAAATTGAATAATGGGGAACACTTTCTAACTCATTTTGTGAGGAAAGCATTATACTGATGCCAAAGCCAGATAAAGACTCTACCAAAAAGAAAACTACATACCAATGTAATACACCACATTAAGGGAGTGAAAGGGAAAAAAACAAAACAAACCACATACACATGACAATTGATGCAGAAAACGTATTTGACAAAATTCAACACACTTTTATGATAGAGTGCTCAACAAACTAGGAATAGAAGGAAACTAGCTCAATATAATAAAAGCCAAATATGTCTTTTACCACTGAGTATGTTAATCCAAAGTTAATATACTCAGTGGTAAAAGACAAAGATTTTCCTCTAAGATTAGGAACAAGGCAAGGTGCCCTACTTTCACCACTTCTGTTCAACATAGTACTATATATTTTAGCCAGAGCAGTTAGGCAAGAAAAAGAAATAAAAGGCATCCAAATTGGATGCCATCTGTTCCCAGATGATATGATCTTACATGCAGAAAACGGTAAAGATTATACACACACAAAAAAACTGTTAGAATTAATAAATAAATTCAGCAAAGTAGCAGGACACAAAGTCAACACACAAAAATCATTTGTATGGACAATCTGTAAAAGAAATTACAAAACCAGTTCCATTTACAGTAGCCTCAAAAAATATAGAAATTAACAAATCAAGGAACTTGTACAATGAAAACTAAAACATTGCTGAAAGAGATTAAAGAAGGTATCAGTAAATGGAAATGAATTCCATCTTCATGAATTGGAAGAGTTAATATTGTTAAGAGGTCAATACTACCCAAAGCAAACTACAGACTCAATGTAATCTCTATTGAAATGAAATTAAAATTTTTCTATTTTTTACAGAAATAGAAAAACCCATCCTAAAATTCATATGGAATCTCAAGGAACCCTGAATAGCCAAAACAGTCTTGTTAAAGAAGGACAAAGCTGGAGGCCTTAACACTACTTGATTTCAAAACTTACTACAAAGCTACAGTAATCAGAACAGTGTTTGCTAACATTGTATTAGCATATAGACAGACATATATATCGATGAAATAGACTAGAAAGACCTGAAATAACACATAAATACATCATCAAATGATTTTTGACAAGATTGTTAAGACCATTCAATGGGGAAAAGGACAGTGTTTTTAAAATGGTGCTGTCAGAACTAAATGTCCACGTGCAAAAAAAATGAAATTGGACCCTTACCTAACACCATACAAAAAATTAACTCAAGGGCTTCCCTGGTGGCGCAGTGGTTGAGAGTCCGCCTGCCGATGCAGGGGACACGGGTTCATGCCCCGGTTCTGGAGGATCCCACATGCCGCGGGGCGGCTGGGCCTGTGAGCAGTGTCTGCTGGACCTGCACGTCCGGGGCCTGTGCTCTGCAACGGGAGAGGCCACAACAGTGAGAGGCCCGTGTACTGCAAAAAAATAAATAAATAAATAATTAACTCAAAATGGATCAAAGATCTAATGTATGTAAGATGTAAGACCCAAAGCTGTAAAAATCTTAGAAGAAAACATAGGGACAAAAGCTTCACAGTGCTGGATTTGGCAATGTTTTCTTGGATATGAACCAAAGGCACAGGCAATGAAAGAAAAAAACAAAAAAATTGGACTTCCTAAAAAATTTTAAATCTTGTGCATCAGAAGACAATATTAACAGAGTAAAAAGGTAATCTACAAAATAGGAGAAAATATTTGCAAGTTAATAAGGGATGAGTATCTAGGATATAGCAAGAAAACTATAGCAAGAAAACTAAAACTCAACATCAACCAAAAAACCTCATTAAAAAACAAAGGACTGGGCCTCCCTGGTGGCGCAGTGGTTGAGAGTCCGCCTGCCGATGCAGGGGATACGGGTTCGTGCCCCGGTCTGGGAGGATCCCATATGCCGCGGAGCGGCTGGGCCCGTGAGCCATGGCCGCTGGGCCTGCGCATCCGGAGCCTGTGCTCCGCAACGGGAGAGGCCACAACAGTGAGAGGCCCGCATACCGCAAAAAGAAAAAAAAAAAAACAAAAAAAAACAAAGGACTTGGGAATTCCCTGGCCGTCCAGTGGTTAGGACTCCGTGCTTCCACTGCTGGGGGCCCAGGTTCAATCCCTGGTCCAAGAACTAAGATCCCAGCAAGCCATGAGGCACGGCTGGGAAAAAAAAAAAAAAAAGGCTTGAATAGACATTTCTCCAAAGAAAATATAAGAATGGCCAATAAGCTCATGAAAAGATGCTTAACATCACTATTCATTCTGGAAAATGCAAATCAAAACCACAATGAGATACCACCTTACACCCATTAGGATAGCAACTATCAAAAAAACAAAACAAAACAACCAAACCCCTAAATAAACAGAAAATAACAAGTATTGGCAAGGAAATGGAGAATTGGAATCTTTGTGCACTGTTGTTAGAAATTAAAATGGTACATCCACTGTGGAAAACAGTATGGCAGTCCCTCAAAAAATGTATTTATTTGGCCGCACTGTGTGGCTTGCTGGATCTTAGTTCCCCCAACCTGGGCCCCGGCAGTGAAAGTGCCAAGTCCTAACCACTGGACCGCCAGGGAATTCCCCCCTCAAAAAATTTAAAATAAAATTACCATATTATTCATAGTTCCACTTCTGGATATATGCTCAAAGAATTGAAAGCAAGATATTAAGAGAGAGTTTTTACACCCATGTTTATAGCAGCATTATTCACAACTGCTGAAATGTATTAATAGAAGCAACCCAAGTATCCCTCCATGGGTTAACTGATAAGTAGCATGTGGTCTATACTACGTACAATTGACTAGTATTCAGTCTTTAAGAGAAGGAAATTCTGACACATGCTACAAAATGGATGAGCCTTGAGGACATATGTTAACTGAAATAAGCCAGTCACAAAAAGAAATACACTGTAAGATTCCATTGAGGGGCTTCCCTGGTGGCGCAGTGGTTGAGAGTCCACCTGACGATGCAGGGGATGCGGGTTCGTGCCCCAGTCCGGGAAGATCCCACATGCCGCAGAGCGGCTGGGCCCGTGAGCCATGGCCGCTGAGCCTGCGCGTCCGGAGCCTGTGCTCCGCAACGGGAGAGGCCACAACAGTGAGAGACCTGCGTACTGCAAAATAAATAAATAAATAAATAAATAAATAAATAAATAAAATAAAAAGGCATCAACATACCCAAGTTCATCTTGGTTTTCTCCTAGGAGTTTTGTAGTTTTGTGTTTTACATTTAGTTCTATGATCCGTTTTGAGTTAAATTTGTGAAGGGTTTAAGGTTTGTGTCTAGATTCATTTTTTACATATGGACGTCCACTTGTTCCAGCACCATTTGTTGAACAGGCTATATTTTCTTTACTGTATTGCCTTTGCTCCTTTGTCAAAGATCAGTTGACTATACATATGCGGGTCTGTTTCTGAGCTATGTTGTCCCATGGATCTATTAGTCTGTATTTTCGCCAACTCCACCCTATCTTGATGACTGTAGCTTTATACTAAGGCTTAAAGTAGGATAGCATCAGTCCTCCAACTTTGCTCTTGTCCTTCAACATCATGTTGTCTATTCTGGGTCTTTTGCCTCTCCAAATACCTTATAGATTCACTTTGCTGATATCCACAAAATAGTAAGTTTTGATTGAGATTGCAATGAATCTGTCGATCAAGTTGAGAGAAACTGACAACCTGAGAATATATATATATATATTTTAACATCTTTATTGGAGTATAATTGCTTTACAATGGTGTGTTAGTTCCTGCTTTATAACAAAGTGACTCAGTTATACATATACATATGTTCCCATATCTCTTCCCTCTTGCGTCTCCCTCCCTCCCACCCTCCCTATCCCACCCCTTTAGGTGGTCATCAACCACCTAGCTGATCTCCCTGTGCTATGCGGCTGCTTCCCACTAGCTATCTATTTTACGTTTGGTAGTGTATATATGTCCATGCCACTCTCTCACTTTGTCACAGCTTACCCTTCCCCCTCCCCATATCCTCAAGTCCATGCTCTAGTAGGTCTGTGTCTTTATTCCTGTAACCTGACAATATTGAATCTTCCTATCCATGAATGTGAAATATCTCTCCATTTATTTAGTTCATTGATTTCAATCATCAGAGTTTTATAGTTTCCTCATATAGATTTTCTGTGTATTTGATTAGATTTACACCTAAGTATTTCATGTAAATGGTATTTTTAAAATCAGATTCCACTTGTTCATTGCTGGTATATAGGAAAGCAATTGACTTTTGCATTTTAAACCTGTATCCTGCAAACTTTCCCTAATCACTTATTAGCTCTAGGAGTTTTTTTTGGTCAGTTCTTTTGGATTTCCTACGTAGATGATCATGTCATCTTCAAACAAAGACAATTTTATGTCTTCCTTCCCAATCTGTACACTTTTTGGTTTGTTTTCTGGTCTTATTGCATTGTCTAGAAATTCCAGTACAAGGTTGAAAAGCAGTGGTGAGAGAAGACATCCTTCCCCTGTATCTGATCTTTGAGTTTCTCACTATTAAGTGTGGGGTTTTTAAGATATTCTTTATAAGGTTGAGGAAGTTTCCCTCTGTTCCTAGCTTACTAAGTTTTTTATCATGAATGGGTATTGGATTTTGACAAATGCTTTTTCTGCATCTGATCATGTGATTTTTCTTTTTTAGCCTGCTGATGTGGTGGATCACACTAGTTGATTTTTGAATGATGATCAGCCTTCCTTGCATAACTATGGTAAATCCCACTGGGTCATGGTGTATAATTTTTTTTATACGTCATTGGATTTGATGTGCTAATATTTTATTACGCACAGAGTCCTAACCACTGGACAGCCAGGGAATTCGATTGTTGAAGATTTTTGTATCTATGTTCATGAGAGATTCTGGTCTGTAGTTTTCTCAGAATATCTTCATCTGGTTTTGGTATTAGGGTAATGCTGGCCTCATAGAATGAGTTAGGAGATTCCCCCTGCTTCTATCCTCTGAAAGAGATTGTAGAGAATCAGTGTAATTTCTTCCTTAGAGGTTTAGTAGAATTTATCAGTGAACCCCTCTCAGGCTCTTATTTTCTGTTTTGGAAGGTTATTAATTATTGATTCCATTTCTTTAATATAGATAGGCTCATTCAGATCATCTATTCTTGTGTGAGTTTTAGTAGATTGTATCTTTCAAGGAATTGGTCCATTTCATCATTATCAAATAGCTAATACTATTCCTTTATTATCATTTTAATGTCTATAGAATCTCTAGTGAAGTCCTTGTCGACTTAATGGATCTTTTCATAGAACCAGCATTGGTGTCATGATTTTCTCTGTTGATTTCCTGTTTTCAGTTTCATTTATTTCTGCTCAAATTCTTAATTATTTTCTTCTGCTCACTTTAATTTCCTTTTCTTTTTCTATTTTCCTAATGTGGAAACTAAGATGATTGATTTTAGATCTTTCCTCTTTTCTAATATATGCATTCAATGCTGCAAACTTCCCTCTGAGCTCTGTTTTGTTACATCCCACAAACTTTGACAAATTGTGTTTTCATTTTCACGTGTTTAAAAATATTTCAAATTTTCTATTGAGATTTCTTCTTAGTCCCATGTGTTATTTAAAAGTGTGTTGTTTAATCACTGAGATTTACCAGTTGGCTTTCTGTTATTGATTTCTAGTTTAATTCCATTGGGTTCTGAATGTCTTATTGTATGATTTCTATTCTCTTCAATTTGTGAAGGTGTTTTTTATGGCCCAGAATGTGGTCTGTATTAGTGAATGTTCCATGTGAAATTGAGAAGAATCTACTGTTGTTGGATGCTGTAGTCTATGGATGTCAATTATATCCAGTTGATTGATGGTGCTGTTAAGTTTAACTGTGTCCTTTCTGATTTTCTGCTGGCTGGATCTGTCTATTTCTGATAAAGGGGTGTTGAAGTCTCTTACTACAATAGTGGACTTATCTGTTTCTCTTTGCAATTCTATTCGTTTTTTCTTCACATTGTTTGATGTTCTGTTGTTAGGTGCATGTATTGATACATTGAGGAAGTTATGTCTTCTTGGAGAATTGGCCCCTTTGTCATTATGTAATACCCTTTATCCCTGGTAACCTTCCTTACTTTAAGTCTGCTCCGTCTGAAATTAATATAGCTGCTCCTGCTTTCTTTTGATTAGTGTTAGCATGGTATATTTTCCTCCATCCATTTACAGTTGACCCTTGAACAACTTGGGGGTAGGGAGCTGACCCTCTGTGCAGTCAAAATCCACGTACAACTTTATAGCTGGCTCTCCATGTCCATGAATTCAACCAGCCCTGGATCATGTAGTACTAAGTAGTACATACTTAGTGAAAGAAATCTGCATATAAGGAGACCCATGCAGCTCAAACCCATGTTGTTTAAGGGTCAACTGTACTCTTAATCTATATGTGTCTTTATATTTAAAGAGGGTCTCTTGTAGACAACATATACCTTGGTCTTTTTTTTTTTAATCCACTCTGACAGTCTCTGTTTTTTAATTATACATTTAGACTATTGATATTCAAAGTGATTATTGATATAGCTGGATTAATACCTACCAAATTCCTTAATGTATTCTATTTGTTACCCTTCTTCTTTGTTCCTATTTTTGTCTCTCTCTCTGTTCTTTGTTAATTCAGTCAAGTATTTAAATAATTCCATTTTCTCTTTTTTCTTAGCATATCAATTGTACTTTTTTTTTCACTATTTTTGGTAGTTGTCCTAGAGTTTGCAGTATACAGTTACAACCAGTCCAAATTCATTTTCAAATAACATTATACCATTTCACAGGTAGTGTGAATACCTTATAATAAGAAACTATTCATAATTTCTTCCTCCTATCCCTTGTATTACTGCTATCATTCATTTCATTTATACATAATCACACATAAGCATATTTATATACATATACATTAGCATACATAATCAAACATATTGTTGCTATTATTATTTTGAACAAAGTATTATCTGTTAGATATATTAAGAACATGAAAAATAGAAGGTTTTATTTTCTCTTTACTATTTCTACGTCAATGCTCTTCCTTACTTTAATCTGTTTCTGACCTACTTTATTTTCCTTCTCTCTAAAGAACTTAACTTTTAACATTTCTTGCAAGGCTGGTCTACAGGCAACAAATTTCCTTACTTTTTGTTTTTCTGAGAAGATCTTTATTTCTCCTTAATTTGTGAAGGATAACTTCCCAGGATAAAGAATTGTTGGTTGGTGGGTTTTTTTTCTCTTAACACTTTAAATATTTCATTTCACTCTCTTCTTGCTTGCATGCTTTCTGAGGAGAAGTCAAGTATAATTCTTACCTTTGTTCCTCTATAAGTAAGGTGGGGCTTTTTCTCCTTCTGGCTTTTTTCAGGATTTTTAAATTCATCTTTGATTTTCTGTAGTTTGAAAATGATATACCTTGGTGTAGGGGTTTTTTTTTGAGGGGGGGGGGTTGGCATTTATCCTAATTGGTGTTCTGACCTTCCTGGATGAGTGGTTTGCATCTGACATTAATTTGGGAAAATTCTTGTTTCAAGTATTTCTCTGTTCTTTTCTATCTTCTCCTCATGGTCTTCCCATTACATATGTTACACCTTTTGTAGTTGTCCCACAACCCTTGGATATTCTGGATTGTTTTGTTTGTTTGTTGTTTTGTTTGTTTAGTCTTTGTCCTCTTTGCTTTTCAGTTTTTAAGGATTCTATTGGTATATCCCACAGCTCAGAGATTCTTTCCTCAACCATGTCCAGTCTTCCAAGAAGTCCATCATCAAAGGCATTCTTCATTTCTGTTACAGCTTTTATTTTTTCCTGCAATCTCTAGCCTTTCTTTTTGGTTCTTAGTATTTCCATCTTTCTGCTTACATTGCCCATCTGTTCTTGCATGCCGTCAACTTTATCCATTAGCACTCTGAGTGTATTTTCTTGTTTTTTTTTTTTTCTTAATTGTTTTACGTTCCCGGTCTGATAATTCCAGCATCCCTGCCATGTCCGGTTCTGACCCTTGCTCCGTCTCTTCCAATTGTTGTTTTTGCCGTTTGGTCTGACTCGTAGTTTTTTTCTTGATAGGCAGACATGGTGTACTGGGTAAAAAGAACAGCTGTAAATAGCCCTTTGGTAATGTGGTGGTGAAGGGTGTGGGGAGGGGAGGGTCCTATAGCCTGTGATTAAGTCTCCGTCTTTTGTGAGCCTATGTCTCTAGACCGAGAACTTCATCAGTGTTTCTCCGTTTTTCTTCTCTACACTTAGGTGAGACAGAATGGTTGAATGGGCTACAGTTGGGTGTTTCCCTTCCCCATGTGTTGGTTACTTGTTTTCCCTGAGAGCAGGCCTTGCTAAGGAGAACGGATTGCCCTGAGTATTTAAAATGGTTCCAGTGGTTCCTTTGCCCCTCTCCTTCTTGGAAGCCTGAGGGGACTTTTCTCAGATATTTACTAGGAGAACCTGGCTGACCGCCTGCTGGTAAATCTCACGATATCTGGGGCCCCTCTACCACTGTGGTCTTAGGTATTAAGCTCAGAGTTGTCCACACCGAGCCTCCAGCAGTCTGTCAGTTACAGTTCAGGTTTTCCTACCTGGCATTGGTCCCCAGGGGCTGGTAAATAGTGAGTCCCTACATCTGCTGGTTGGTCTCTCCAGTCTTGAGGCAGCGGTTTGCCCTGTGTCCTCCTCTGTCTTAGGGGTCCAAGAAGAGTTGTTGATTTTTTTTTCAATCTGTTCAGCTTTTTACTGGTTAGGATGGAGTGATTACTTCTAAGTTCCTTACATAGGGACTCAGAAACTGGAAGTGGTCTGCACAATGCTCTCTTTCACGTAAATTCTTAGAAGTGGAGATGCTGAGTCAAAATGCATGCCTCAGTTGCCCCAACCCACCACGATTTCCCTCCTTCTCTAGCTTAACTTTCATGCTCCATCACGTGTAATCATTCTTTTGCTAAAGCCCTGATTCCATTGCCCTGTTATCTTTTTATCATGTGTGCTTTCAGAACCCCAATCCTGGGTGAATCTAACTCTGTATCATGCCTACACCTGGGTAGCTAAGTCTTGCAGAGAAAAAAAGCACACGACAGGGTAACCCAATTTCCTAGAAATTACTAATCGCCAGCATCAACCGAACCATCTGTCCTCACGTTCCACTGCTTCCTCTGGGTCAAAACATCCTCCCCTTTTCTGCCAAGATGTTTCAGACTTTCTGTTCTCTCCCCAAACCTCTGACTTCACCCCTCCCCACTCACCTCCCCCTACAGAAAAATAGAGTGGCTGTCATGCAAGTGTCCCATCACGTTCCCACCACTAAGGGTATATCCTTGTGAGCACCTGGTCCCTCCCCTAAGCATCCCCTTCCTACACCTGATAACAAAGAAGTGGTCCCTCCTCACAGGTGGGCTAACCCTCCACCTGTGCTTAGAACCTTCTCTCCTCTGCAGCATCAGGAGCCTTACCCTATGGACCTGTCCTTTTTTTTTTTTTTAACATCTTTATTGGAGTATAATTGCTTTACAATGGTATGTTAGTTTTATGCTGTATAACAAAGTGAATCAGCTATATGTGTACATATATCCCCATATCTCTTCCCTCTTGCGTCTCCCTCCCACCCTTCCTATCCCACCCCTCTAGGTGGACACAAAGCACCAAGCTGATCTCCCTGTGCTATGTGGCTGCTTCCCACTAGCTATCTATTTTTTGTGTGTGTGTGTGGTATGCGGGCCTCTCACTGTTGTGGCCTCTCCCGCTGCAGAGCACAGGCTCCGGACGCGCCCGCTCAGCGGCCATGGCTCACAGGCCCAGCCGCTCCGCGGCATGTGGGATCCTCCCAGACCGGGGCACGAACCCGTGTCCCCTGCATCGGCAGGCAGACTCTCAACCACTGCGCCACCAGGGAAGCCCAACTAGCTATCTATTTTACGTTTGGTAGTGTATATGTGTCCATGCCACTCTCTCACTTCGTCCCAGCTTACCCTTCCCCCTCCCCGTGTCCTCAAGTCCATTCTCTATGTCTGTGTCTTTATTCCTGTCCTGCCCCTAGGTTCTTCAGAACCTTTTTTTCCTTTTTAGATCCTATATATATGAGTTAGCATATGGTATTTGTTTTTCTCTTTCTGACTTACTTCACTCTGTATGACGGTCTCTACAGACCTGTCCTCTTTCATCTGAATATTCAAGTCTCCTTCTCACATGGATATTTCTTTCCCCTCAATGCTTAAACACACTCAGATTGCTTCCATCTTAAAGAAGCAAAAGAAAGACCAACTTTCCTTGACCTACCTTCCTTGGGTCACCCTCCCACCCACCAATTTCCTTCTCTCCTTCACAGACAAACATTTTGTAAGGATTACCAACTGTCTCAGTTACTATGGCTATATAACAAATGACCCCCAAACTTAGTGACATTTATTATTGGTTTCTTTGGGTCAGGTCTTCAGATAGAGCACAGTGGGGATAGCTTGTTTCTGTTCCACAATGTCTGAGCTTTGGCTGGTTATCCCAAAACCTGGGGCTGGCGTCACCTGAAGGCTTGTTTACTCACGTGAGGAGGTGGGTGATTGCTATCAGCTGGCATCAAAGTGGTCTCTTCGTGGACTACTTTGGGCTTCTTCCAGCATGGCAGCTGGATTCCAAGGATGAATGTACTGAACAGAACCAGAGGTTGTTAAATTCACAGAGACAGAAAGTAGAATGGTGGTTGCCAGGGGCTAGGGAGGGGGGACCGTCGGGGCTTAGTGTTTAATGTGGACAGAGTTTCAGTTTTGCAAGTTGAAAACAGTTCTGGACATGGGTTGCGCCATGATGTGAACGGACTTAACCCTACTGAACTGTACATTTTAAAACGCTTTAACTGGTACATTTTATATTACACAACTCGAGAGAGAGAGAGAGAAAGAGAGAGAATAAATATGAACCAGGGAAGCTGTATCCTTCCGTATCCTTTTTATGACGCAGCCTCACAAACCACATGGCATCAAACCCCCTGTTCTCTGTTGGTGAAAGAAGTCACAGGTGCCCCCAGATTCCCGGGTTTGGGGATAGAGTCCACATCTGGATGAGCAGAGGTGAGGTTCTAGAAGAATGTGTGGAGCCAGATCACTGCTGTGGGCGTTTGTGGGAAGCTCCGCCCTCTGTGTTAACCGTCACAGCCTCCACGGCCTCAGCGTGCACAAATCCCTCTTCTCTCTCGTCTGGGTTCTGCTTTTTAACCACTCTTGTGAAAGTCCCCAGTGACTTCCATGTCAATACATCAGATAGGTTTTTTGCTTTATTTTCTTGCGATGTATGGAAATGTTCAAATATATTCAAAAGTAGAGAGAAGAGTGTCATGAACTGCCATCCTCCAACTTCAATTATCAGTATTTACGAATCAGTCATTTGGAAGAAAATCTCATCTCACTATCCCTCCCCTGCAGCAGCGCTGGACAGAGGTGACGTCTCCCTTCCCTTGAGACATTGGCTCCCTTGGCTTCTTGGCACAAACACCTCCTGGTGCCCCTTCCCTTTCCAGACCTTTCTTCCTCAGTCTATTTCTTGATTATCATCCTCTCTGAAACTCCAAAGGTGAGGGCACGCCAGCACCTGCTCTTGGCTTTCTTCTCCATCACCTGGTCTCCCTCATGCCCTTAGCGTCAGTCACCACCCACGTGCAGGTGACTCCTGGGGCAGAGACCACCAGTTGACACCAACGTCCATCCTCTCTTTCTTAGGAGCCCTGGCTTCTACCTGGGCACCAGGCTGCCGAGCTAAAGCCACATTTCCCAGCCTCTCTCTCTACTTTTATTTTTTTTTAATTTCATTGAAGTATAGTTGATTTTCAATGTTGTGTTAATTTCTGCTGTACAGAAAAGTGATTTAGTTATACATGAACTTTTTCTTTTTTTTAATAAATGTATTTATTTTTGGCTGCGTTGGGTCTTCGTTGCTGTGTTTGGGCTTTCTCTAGTTGCAGCGAGCGGGGGCTACTCTTCGTTGCGGTGCGCGGACTTCTCATTGCGGTGGCTTCTCTTGCTGTGGAGCACGGGCTTTAGGTGCACGGACTTCAGTAGTTGTGGCATACAGGCTCTAGAGTGTAGGCTGAGCAGTTGTGGCGCACGGGCTCAGTTGCTCCGCAGCATGTGGGATCTTCCCGGACCAGGGCTTGAACCTGTGTCCCCTGCATTGGCAGGCGGATTCTTAACCACTTTACCACCAGGGAAGTCCCTATATTCTTTTTCATATTCTTTTCCATTATGGTTTATCACAAGATATTGAATATAGTTCCCCGTGCTATACAGTAAGAACTTGTTGTTAATCCATTCTATATTTACTAGTTTGTATCCACTCATCCCAAACTCCCAATCCTTCCCTCCCCTACACCCCTCCCCCTTGGTAACCACAAGTCTGTTCTCTATGTCTATGAGTCTGTTTCTGTTTCATAGACAAGTTCATTTGTGTCATATTTTACATTCCACATATAAATGTTATCATATGGTATTTGTCTTTCTCTTTCTGACTTACTTCACTTAGCATGATAATCTCTAGGGGCATCCATGCTGCTGCAAATGGCATTCTTTCATTCTTTTTTATGGCTGAGTAATATTCCATTGTATATATGTACCACATCTTCTTTATCCATTCATCTGTCAATGGACTTTTAGGTTGTTTCCATGTCTTAGCTATTATAAATAATTCCCAGCCTCTCTTGCAGCTGGGAGCACTATGTGACAAAATTCTGGCCACTGGGTAGTGAAAGGAAGTGACACATACCCACTCTGGTGCCTTCATAGAGAGGGCCCTGGCCTCTCCCTCCCCAGGGCCCCTTCTGATGCTGGAATGCTGTTGTTGTGATGAGCCAGGCTGCCCCTGCAAACAAGAGCAGCACCCCACACAGGTAGAAGCAACCTAGGCCCTGGGACACCTCGTGGAGTGGGGCTACCCTACCTTCTCAGTCTTCTCCATGTCATAGAAGTGACCTTCTATCCTACTGTGCCCCTGTTACTTCAGTTCATCAAAAGAAGCCAAACTTGTACCCTAACAATCAATTTCATCAATTCTGTGATGCATTTTTTCACATTTTATCTGAAATCAGAACTATTCAGTCAGGGGCATGTCATGGTTGAATCTCAGTGCTTTTTTTTTTACTTTTTTTTTTTTTTTTTTTTTTGCGGTACGCGGGCCTCTCATTGTTGGGGCCTCTCACTTTTGTGGCCTCTCCCATTGCGGAGCACAGCCTCTGGATGCGCAGGCTCAGCGGCCATGGCTCACGGGCCTAGCCGCTCCGCGGCACGTGGGATCTTCCCGGACTGGGGCACGAACCCACGTCCCCTGCATCAGCAGGCAGACTCAACCACTGCACCACCAGGGAAGCCCTTTTTTTTCTTTCTTAGTGGCATCTAAAATAATGGTGCAGCTTCCAATCGGTGGCATCTTAGATGACATGAAATCCAGTCTCGCTGCCACATGTGTCTCCTCAACCCAGACTGTCCTCAGAACTCTGAACGTAATCATCCAATTGCCTACTTGGCATCCCTGCTTGGGCATCTCAAAGGCAATGAACTCAGTGTGTCTGTGACCTCCTCTCCCCCCTCCCCACCCTCCACCAAAGCTGATCCTTTGTCCAGCTCCCTGTCTCAGTAGACAGCACCACTGCCCACCAGTAACATGCGCCAGAAGCCTAAAACGTGACCCTTGAGAACTTCCTCTCTCCAACCCCATATCCTATCCATCACCGTGTTTGGTTTTCCTCCTCACTTTTTTCCACTTTTCCAATATAAATTGTCATCATCTCTGTTTTGAATTATGGCCTCACCCTCCCAACCCTTCCCCCTTCTTCCTGTCTAACTCACCCCCAGTCCATTCTCCCCATGGTAGCCAGAGGGATCTTCTAAAAACCCGGATTTACTCATTTCATTCTCTTTACCAAGAATCCTTCAGCAGGCCTCCCATTGCCCTTAGGATAACGTCCCTAATCCTTAAGCTGGCTCTAAAAAGCTTTGAATTATCCACCCCTCGAGCATCAGAGGGGCCTGAAGCACGGGTACAAATAGAGGTTCCTGGGTCTCCACCCTCCTCTTTCTTCCTTGCCTTGGTCCCACCTTCAAGGGACTAGACATGCATGTGTGTTGATACCCATGCCACACATCCAAGCTCTATCCACACCCTCAACCACAAACCACTGCCCCTTGGTCACTCCTCAGGCCCAGAGTGTACACACCAGGACTCCATCTGCCCTTGGAGGGTGGCCCTGGAGGAGAAGCCTGAGCATGTTCATTTTTCTACCCAGAGTTGGCAATCTTTTAAAACTTTTATCATTTTCCCTATCTTTCAGACATGTATTCCATTTCCCTCATCATTTTCTGAGATGTTAATTCATGTCATTTTCTCATACTTCCATGGGAGTGTCCACTTTGTCTGGAATCTCTAAGAACTCTTTGGCACACATGGGATTCCAGTACTTTGATGTGTGGGTTACAAATGTTTCCCTCCAATTTGTCATTAGTCTCTTAATCTTGCTTATGGAGATTCTGGTTGTTTGGTTGGTTTTGTGCTATGGAAATTTAGAAGGCATCAGTCTTTGTCGTCATGGTGTCTGATTTTACTGTCATTGTTGGAAAGGCATTTGCTAAGCCCCTAATTCTTTCAATCACCAATATTGTATTCTTTTTTTTTTTTTTTTTTTTTTTTTTGCGGTATGCAGGCCTCTCACTGTTGTGGCCTCTCCCATTGCGGAGCACAGGCTCCGGATGCGCAGGCTCAGCGGCCATGGCTCATGGGCCCAGCCGCTCCACAGCATGTGGGATCTTCCCGGACCGGGGCACGAACCCGTGTCCCCCGCATCGGCAGGCGGACTCTCAACCACTGCGCCACCAGGGAAGCCCGCCAATATTGTATTCTTGTTCTCCTGTGATTTCTTCCCCCACCATCCCATATCCTTGTCCATATGGAATATATATTGATGTAAGGAATGAGGCAAGGATGTGGCCTGGATCTGGCATTTCTGGATTCTGCTTGTCCAGCATGTCTTCTCTCTCCCTCTGGCAAGAACCCCTCTTTCCTGTGGGGCACCCTCTCATTGAGTCTAAAGGGGCCCATCCACCACCCATCCTTGACCCGTGTCTGACCAATCAGATGACTCCATCCCTCTGGCCACAGTGATTGGTTCAGAAAAGAGCATGTCTTGTAGGTTGGACCAATCAGAATTCTTCCCTAGGACTTTTTTCTACCATAAAGATTAGGAAAGAACCAGGTTTTTTAGGCTTCAGTTGTTAAGGTACTATGTGAGTTTGGCTATTGGTGGCCACCATGCCCGCCTTAGAGAGAGCTTATTGGAGAAATAGAGACAAAGATGGAGATCTGTTGATATTATTGGGCACCTAGATCCAGCTCTCCTATCCAGTGGACTTTTGAGGTACATTGGACTTTTGAGGTACTTGAATGTATTTTAAATTTATTTATTTATTTATTTATAATACATTCCTTTTTTAAAACTTAGTTTCAATTGAGTTTCTGTCTCTTGCAAACAAAAGAATCCTGATGGATACATGACCTTATTTTTTACATCAAATGCTAAGCCAGGGATCATCTATTGCTTTGTCTGCCCAGAAGAGCATCCCTCTCTCCCTCCCTCCCCACCGCAAACTCCCCATTTATACTGGGAAAGTTTTTCTTCTGTTCCAGCTTTGTGGTTTAAATAGAAGCTGTCAATGTATACGCCCACCTTCCCACCCACCCTTGATTGACCCAGGAATGGCTTCTGATTCAAGCCTAGTCTATCTTCCTTTCTTTAATTTTTTTTTCCCCAAAGAGTTAGGAGATGATATGCAATCCATTAAAATAATATATAACTTTCTGGGAGATCAGGAGTATATTCACATTCATATTGTTTAACATCCAAAAGACATTAAAGACTATAGAGTAAAAATTTCTACCATAAACTCATAAAAATCAACAAGAAAACTATAGTAACCCTAATAGGAAAAAATATAAGAAGATATGACCAGGCACTTTACGGAAGAAGAAATGTAAAAGGCTGATAAGTATTTGAAGAGATACTTAAACTCATTAGAAATCATAGACTACAATTTAGAACAATAACAGCTATCACTTTATACCTACTGGACTGGCAAAATTTTAAAAGGTGGTTATTCCACAACGAAGACCTGGCACTGCCTAAATAAATAAATAAATAAATAAATAAATAAATAAAATGTGGTTATTGCCAAGCATTGGAAGGATGTGAGGATATACACACCTTTGTGCTTGCTTATAGACTGGCACAGGCACTCCTTAGTGAAATGAAATATATGCTCTACTGCCCAGAAATCCCACTCCTGGGTGTATGTCCCAAGCAGTGGCCACATGGGCCTGTAGGGGATGCATATAGGTATGTTCATCACACCATCGTTTGTGGGAACATGGAGTTGAAGGCAGCCTGGGTATCCATGGTGGTCACTAAGACTGTCTGCAAATAGTCCAGCTTTCTCTTTCCACAGCCACGTGGTGGGAGTGAACTTCCCTGCCATGTAAGGTAGGTGGGACCATGTGAAGTACTTTTGCCATCAGAATGTGGGCAGGGGGGATGTGTGTCACTTGCAGATGGAAATCAAGAGTCAGTGCGTGCTTTGCTACATTCTTTTATCTACAATGGACATGCAGCCTCTATGAGAAATAAGCCTTAGTGATTTTAAACCATTATACAGACATACCTCAGATGCTGCAGTTTTGGTTCCAAGCCGTGGCAATATAGCAAGCCACATGAATTTTTTTCATTTCCCAGAGCATATAAAAGTATGTTTATACTACACTGTAGTCTATTAAATGTGCAATATCATTATGTTTAAAAAAACAATGTATGTACCTTAATTTTAAAATACATTATTGCTAATATCATCTGACAAGGCAGGATTGCCACAAACCTTCAATTTGTTAAAAAAAAAATGCAGTATCTGCAAAGTGCAATAAAGCAAAATGCAATAAAACAAGGTATGTCTGTAATCTGGGAAGTATTTGTTACTGCAGTGTAACCCACTCTGTCTGACTGATACAGAGGCCACAAGTAGACATTGGAAACCATGGAGGAGGCACATACACAGCATTGTGGATAGATATTAAAAACAGTGCTGGATGACTATTCACAATAGCCAAGACATGGAAACAACCTAAATGTCCATCAACAGATGAATGGATAAAGAAGATGTGGTGTATATATATATATATATATATATATATATATATATATATATATATATACAATGGAATACTACTCAGCCATTAAAAAGAATGAAATAATGCAATTTAATGAAAAAAATAATGAAATTTGCAGCAACATGGATGGACCTAGAGATTATCATGCTAAATGAAGTAAGTCAGAAAGAGAAAGACAAATACCATATGATATCACTTATATGTGGAATCTAAAGTATGACACAAAGGAACCTACCTACGAAACAGAAACAGACTCACAGACATAGAGAACAGACTTGTGGTTGCCAAGGGGGAGGGATGGGCTGGGAGTTTGGGATTAGCAGATGCAAACTATTATATATAGAATGCATAAACAACAAGGTCCTACTGTATAGCACAGGGAACTGTATGTAATATCCTGAGATAAACCATAATGGAAAAGAATATGAAAGAGAATGTATATATATATATATATATATATATGTATAACTGGATCACTTTGGTGTACAGCAGAAATTCACACAACATTGTAAATCAACTATACTTCAGTAAAATAAATTTTAAAAATTGCTGGATGGGAAAAAAAACTGAAAGAGATCTATACCATCACACCATTTATATCAATTAAAAATAATGTACCCCATGTTGCTGAGTGGGGTCAGAAGCAGGAATGATTGTCACATCCTTATATCAATATGTCAAGGGCAGGGACTTCCCTGGTGGTCCAATGGTTAAGAATCTGCCTTCCAATGCAGGGGATGCGAGTTCGATCCCTGGTCAGGGAACTAAGATCCCACATGCTGAGGGGCAACTAAGCCCGTGTGCCGCAACTACTGAGCCTGTGCACCACAACTAAAGAGAAGCTTGCGCTGCAGCTACTGAGCCCACACACCACTAGACAGCCCGCGCGCTCTGGTGCCCACGTGCCACAACTAGAGAGAAGCCCACATGCCGCATCAAAGATCCCCCACGCTGCAACGAAAGACACTGTGTGCTGCAACTAAGACCCAATGCAGCCCTAAATAAATAAATAAATAAATAAATAAATAAATATTTAAAAAAATATGTCAAGGGCAGCTGTGGATAGAGGAGAATTCAGAGAGGGCAGTTCTGAAAAGCTCTTGCTGCAAAAATATTTGATAAACTATTCTTGGTTTGATGTGGTGAAAGTTCTGTTGAAGATTCCTGGAGATAAATATGAAAAATGGAATTTGAATATTGTAACTGCTGCTTCTCAGCAGAGCAACCAACTTGCTTCTCTGATGAACAAAATTGAATGACTGAAGGGAATGATACTCGATATTTTGTACTAACCTATAAGGGAGAAGAATCTGAAAAATTATATATATATATATATATATATATATATACATGTATAACTGAATCACTTTTCAGTACATCTGAAACTAACACAACATTATGTATTAACTATACTTCAAAAAAATCCTAAAAATTAAAAATCTGTCCAAATCTATTTTTAAAAATTGAATGCCTGGGGCTTCCCTGGTGGCGCAGTGGTTGAGGGTCCGCCTGCCAATGCAGGGGACACGGGTTCGTGCCCCGGGCCGGGAAGATCCGACATGCCGCGGAGCAGCTGGGCCTGTAAGCCATGGCCGCTGAGCCTGTGCATGCAGAGCCTGTGCTCCGCAGCGGGAGAGGCCACAACAGTGAGAGGCCTGCGTACCGCAAAAAAATCAAAACAAAACAAAACAAAATTAAATGCCTGAAGGTAAGCAAGCAGAGCTCACTGGGATTATTGGAAACTGGTGCACAGTATACTGTAATCCCCGAAGGAGGATAAAAGAGCAATAAGAGAGGGTTGAAAGTAAAATTTGAAGGTCTAATGAGTGGTGGGTGAAGTCTGGTATGTATATGTGTTTAGTTTGCTGGTTAACCTGAATCCAAGTTTGTTGGTGCTTGTTGATCATCTAATTATTTAGGGACTAATGAGATACCATAAAAGTACCCAGCACAGTAACTAACACATATTTAATCCTAAATACATCATTTCGTTTCGTACATACATTTTTTCACTTATTCTTAGAGTTATCACATTTGTCAAATCCAAAGTTATAAACTCACTGGACAAATACAAATACTGATTAAATGCATGTGGTCTCTTCAAAATATTGAAATCATATCTGTATGTTAAGAAGAAACATGTTCAGGGCTTCCCTCTTCCCTCGTGGTGCAGTGGTTGAGAATCCGCCTGCCAGTGCAGGAGACACGGGTTCGATCCCTGGTCTGGGAAGATCCCGCATGCCGCGGAGCAACTAAGCCCATGAGCCACAACTACTGAGCCCACGTGCCACAACTACTGAAGCCTGCGTGCCTAGAGCCCGTGCTCCACAACAAGAGAAGCCACCGGAATGAGAAGCCCGCAAACCGCAACAAAGAGCCCCCGCTCACCGCAACCAGAGAAAAGCCCACGTGCAGCAACGAAGACCCAACGCAGCCAGAAATGATAAATAAATAAAATAAAATAATAAAATAAATAAATTTATTTAAGAGAAAAAAGAAACGTGTTCAATATTAAATTCACATGCAAATTCAAAATAGGTAATGACATCTGATATGTCTTTTTCTGTGATTGTACTGTTTTAATATATAAACTTGTCTTAATTTTTTTTAAGTGTGCCCCAGGGACTTCCTGGCAGTCCAAAGGTTAAGACTCTGTGCTTCCACTGCAGGGGGTGTAGGTTGGACCCCTGGTTGGGGAACTGAGATCCTGCATGCTGTGAGGTGCAGCCAAAAAGAAAAAAGAATAGGTAAAAATGTGCCCAGAACAATCTACACATTTTCCCAAGGACACATAACACACAAAAGGATACACATCAAACATACTGGAATTGCTGTCAATGGTGGGAAGGGAAATGCAGCTAAAAGGGAAAAAGTAGATCAATAAAACAAGAGGCACCTTTTTGCACAGACCAGTGATGGCCTGGCTGCAACCTGGGGACCAGCGTTAGCTCTTTTCCTGAGGTCCAATAAGGGGAAAAAGATTCTCGCCTTGTACCTCCTCCCTAGAGGCATCCAATAATACCTGTTTACTATGTATCCTGCTGGGGTGGGTTAAACATATGCAAACAAATATATGTGCTCCCCCCAACACCACACACGCATGCAGCCTTTCTATACAAATGGAAGCACGCCAAAGGGTACACTGCTTGGCCTGTTGTTTGTGTCTCAGTCCATTTTTGATGGTGAAGTTGGAAGAGCTGGGGCATGGGACAGGGTTGTCACTATATGAGAAAAAAAACCCTGGGAGAATAAATCCATGATGCAGATATCCACCCTTGATCTTTCTAGAGTGTTATGAATCTCCATTCAACCCCCCTTTTGCTTAAGCTATTTCACACTGAGTGTCTGTTACATGTAACCAAATGAATCCTGATCAATACAATCAAATGCCACTTGGATCATATATTAGATTTCCATACTCTTGGGCCTCTTTTCTGGATTTCCCGTTTTGTTCCGATGCTCTGTTTATAACATGTTTATAATATTTAGAATGAGTTTTATAGCTATTGTTCCAATGCTCTGTTTATAACATGTTTATAATATTTAGAATGTGTTTTATAGCTAGTCGAGCAAGTCTGTCCACAACCTCCATTTTCAGAATTTCATCTGCTTTTCTTTTATATGATTCATTCTCCCAGATGAACTATAGCATAATTTTGCAGCTTTCAAAAAATCAGGGTAAGGAATTCCCTGGTGGCCCAGTGGTTAGGACTCTGCCCTTCCACTGCAGGGGGCATGGGTTCGATCCCTGGTTGGGGAACTAAGATCCCACAAGCTGCCTGGTGCGGCCAAAATAAATAAATAAATAAATAAATAAATAAATAAATAACCGGTACTCTGAGGTTGCATTACATTTAGAGATTGGTTTAGAGAGAATTGTCATCTTTAAATGTGGAGCCCTCCTAGCCAAGGAGGGATTTTTTTTTCCATTTATTCCAATTTTCCTTTCTGTATTTCAGTAAACTTAAGTTTGTTTTTTTTTTACTTTATTTATTTTATTTATTTATTTTTGGCTGCGTTGGGTCTTCATTGCTGCACACGGGCTTTCTCTAGTTGCGGTGAGCCGAGGCTACTCTTCGTTGCGGTGCGTGGGCTTCTCATTGCGGTGGCTTCTCTTGTTGTGGAGCACGGGCTGTAGGCGTGCGGGCTTCAGTAGTTGTGGCACACAGGCTCAGTAGTTGTGGCTCGGCGGCTCCAGAGGGCAGTCTCAGTAGTTGTGGCGCACAGACTTAGTTGCTCCGTGGCATGTGGGATCTTCCCGGACCAGGGCTCGAACCTGTGTCCCCTTCCTTGGCAGGCGGATTCTTAGCCACTGCACCACCAGGGATGTCCCAACTTAGTTTTTATCTAATAAAATCCTGCACTTGTTACGTTTATTCTTAAGTATTTTGTAATTTTTCTTGCTGTTGTGACTGGTGTCTTTTTCCAGTTTTACTTTGTAAGAGGTTTTTGTTAGTATATATGCTGTAGGCTCTGAGTGTATTTATTTTGTACCTAGTCCATCAAGTGGTTTTAGGGTGGGTCTAATTGTTGCAAGAAATGGAGACTCCCTCAAAGTGTGTGTGTGTGTGTGTGTGTGTGTGTGTGTGTGTGTGTGTGTGTCGGGCGTCGGGGAAATTGAGTGGTGGCCGAGGGGAATCCAGGTAAGGAGACGAGGCCGACCGCAGAGGCACAGGACCTGGGAGGCGGGTGAGAACCCAGAAGCTGCTCTCTCGCCCTTTCTGCTGGAGGTTCTCTGCTCTCTCCTCATCCTCTGCTTACCTGCTTATCAGCTCCGTTCTCCCAGCTCGGCCGTCTGGCTCCTCCAATGTGCTCCTGGTTACGATTTCAGCTCCAAAGTGGTCCAGCTGCCCCAACCTGGGTCCCCTGTAATGCTTCCTCTGCAGCATCCATCACCCGGTGGCTGCTTCAGTGTGGTTCTTTCCTCACATCCCTGAGGGAAGAAATCTGATGGCATCACCTCCCCTTTCTGTGCCCGCAGGTGCCCTGCGTCCCCACGTGCTCCTCCCTCCCTCAGTCCCCTGTAGCTGGGAGAATGGGGCCATTTGGAATTTTAAAATCATACACAGACACACACGGACACGCTCATGGAGCTTTTGGCCGTCAGCAGAACCATTTCTGTTTCTTTCAAGGCGCGGAGCGGGCAGAGCAGGCAAAGCTTCCCACAGCCACCGGAGAGCTCAGCCGGTTCCAGAGAGGGTGGAGAGGCGAGGTTAAGAGCAGGGATTCTGGGGGCCTCCCGGGCGGCCCTGTGGTTAGGACTGGGAGCTTCCTCTGCAGGGGGCACGGGTTTGATCCCTGGTCGGGGAACTAAGATCCTGCACGCCGTGCAGCGGGGCCAGAAATAAAAGAGCAGGGATTCTGGAACCAGAGTGGGATGGGAGCTCCAGGAGCCTCATAACCTCAGCCAAGCGACACCTTCCTGTGCCTGTTTCATTCTCCATAGATGGTGGGATTAAAACACAATGTAATGTAGTATAATGTAATTTAGTTCATGTAATTTAACGTGTGATTTTATACCCCATTATACACATGTAATTATGATATAAAATATATAGGTATGTAGTAATGTAACATATCAATAGATATTAATCTATATCATAAAATATAGTGCGGTATAATAAATTATATATAACTGGTAATATATCACCTTATACATGTGTAATTAGAATGTGAAAAGTTATATCAGTATGTAGTAATATAAAAATATAACCATTACTAATAATCTGTAATAAAATTTATAATGTACAATATAAATTATATATAATTTAATATATAATAATATCTAATATGTAAAATTCACCTATAAGTGTGATTATAATGTAAACTATATTATATAAATATATCTAGTAATATATTGTTAATAATCTAAGTATCTTATGACACAAATAGGATTTAAAGCCTCTTATAATTGTTAAAAGTATTGAAGTATGTTGACAAGGCCTAGCCCATAATCAGCACTCGGTAAGCATAAAATTTTATGGTTATAGTTGTATAGTTTATGAGTAGCAAAGTACTAAACAGTGCCTAGCCCATGGTGACTACTCCATTGATGTTAACTTTTACTGGTATATAGTAGGTGAGTATTAAATCAGTGCCCAGTGCTCGTGTTAATTTTATATTATACTACACTTAGTAAGTTTTCTTTGAGATTTTCTTAAGCTATACAATCATGTCATCCACACATAATGACAATATTACCTTCTACTTTCTTGTGTTTTTAGTTCCAGTTATTATTATTTTGTCTAATCGTACTAGAAGTGCAACCTTTCAGAGCAAAATTAAATAACAGTGATAAGAGTAGATTGTTCTGTTGTTCCTGGCTTCAAGAATGTTAAGACTATTGCTAGCTGTTGGATCCATTCTCACAAACAATGATATTAAGGAAGTGTCCTTTTATTACTAGTCTGCCAAAGCCTTAAACAACAAACAAACAAAGCAACCAGGAAGGGACCCAATGCTCTCAAATGCCTTTTCAGTCCCCAATGAGCTACTGAAGGTGTCTTCTCTTTTGACCTGTTAAATGGGAATCATATTGACCGGTTTTGTGATACTCATCTTTGCATCCTGTCCCTAAACCCATCTTGCTATGGTCTGAATCCTGTTTGCTATGATTCAGTTCATCTCTCACTTTGTGAAGTACATCAAGCATCAGGGTCAGGAGGCAAAGGATCAATATCATTTTGGGGAAGAACCAAATGAGCCAGAACCAAGCCCAACATGACAACATTCCTCTAAATCCTATCAACTGGTGGAACCAGCTTTGACAAACCCAAAGCAAAATCTGTCATAATTGCTTATTTTGAGGACAAGGGCAGAGACTAACTCTCAAGACTGATTTGAATTTAGACTCTTACAGTGAAGGTTAGATTTTCAGAAGACACACTAAATTGTACCTGGAAAAGCTCTTGATCAGATGTGAGTATGAGTTAATTCTATGTCTGAATTTAAAACTCCTAATTGAAAAAAAAAAGTGACATCAGTTAAATTTTTATTTGCGGTACATAGGTGTAAAACAAATCCTTTTTTATAGAGAAAGAAATAGAAGACAGTTTTACTTTGTTTCGGTTTTTTTTGTTTAATTTTATTGGAGTATAGTTGATTTACAATGTTGTGTTAGTTTCAAGTGTACAGCAAAGTGATTCAGTTATACATAGACATATATTCATTCTTTTTCAGATTCTTTACCCATATAGGTTATTGCAGAATATTGAGTAGAGTTCCCTGTGCTATACAGTAGGTCCTTGTTGGTTATCTATTTTATATATAATAGTGTGTGTACGTTAATCCCAAGCTCCTAATTTATGTCTCCTCACCCGCCGCCCACGTTTCCCCTTTGGTAAGCACAGGTAAGACAGTTTTACTTTGAGCACACAACAGGTTTCATCGAGGGTTGAACCTTCATTGATTGAACTTGTTGCAGGCACACAGGAGGGACCTCATGGTGTCTCAGCTACTATTACTACTTAATAAAAGTAAAAGCCTTAAGACAAATGATAAGCTACTATTATGACTTCAATTAATTGCTGAAACTGTTATAAGAATATTTGAACCTCTATATGATGATAATGGAAATGTTTATAGTTGTGGGTAGAAGCAATTATGGAATTCTTTATGGGGTAATTTGTCAACTGATTGTACAATGAGCTATAATTTTATGGGTAGAGGTTTAATGCTTTGCTATCATGTACTGTCTCTTTGAATTTAACCTGGATTACCTCTGATTTTTAGATTTTCCAGTTGCTAATTAAGGAAAGGCCTCTTCACTTTTATGAAATGTATTCATTTCTTCATTGGATTCTGGTTCCTAGAGACGAATAAGAATTATTCTAGCTGTTTCCGTGACAATAATTCTGTTTTTCTGAGAAGGCGAGAAAATTTGAATTTTTCCTTAAAACCAGTCTGATTTCTCCCTCACCTTTTTACCGGTTTTTCTTTAGGAGCCCCTATTTTTCTGATCTACAGCTTTTTAGTGGCCATTCGATTTGTGATCTGATACTAAAAAAGGTTTTGGTTTGAAATTAAGAGAAAAAATGTAGCATCAAATCACATGAATGAAACTACATAAAGGGTTCATCAAACCTAAGGAATCTAAGACATTACAATCTTGAGAGCCATCAGAAAAATTTTGTCATTGTGGACTCTGCCACCAAAGGCTACTTAATAATTGGGAAAGAAAGAAAGAGGGAGAAATATTGAATAACTAAAGATTTACAAAATGCAATGGGATTTAAAATGGGTCTTCAGATGTTTGCTAAACACTAATAAATCATAAAACCCCAAGAACATAATTTAGAATGCCCCCACTGATCAGTTACTATGATATCCCCAGTTTGCCAATCTATAAAATTCTAAAGCAAATGCCAGATGATCAGGGAGTAAATGATGAGCATACACAAAAGCATTCTTAACCTTTGCTTCGGGGACTGTTCAGTAATCCCAACCCTATGTGTGGTTTTCCACTCCTCAAAGACCTTGTTCCCTGAAACCCAACTCAATAGAGACTGTCTTTCCTTCTACGTACCCCGACCTTGGGGAACAGGGTCACAGTACATTTTTTCGTTAGCTATTTCTCTCCTCTTGGAAGAAGAGCAGAACTAATTCTTGTTACTGGTCCATGGATCCTCATTTCTAGCAGCTGATCTCAATTATTCTTAAAAGAATATTTATTTATTTATATATTTGGCTGTATCGGGTTTTAGTTGTGGCATCCGATCTTTCATTGTGGCGTGGGCTTAGTTGTCCCACGGGCATGTGGGATCTTAGTTCCCGGACCAGGGATTGAACCTGTATCCCCTGCATTGGAAGGCAGATTCTTAACCACTGGACCACCAGGAAAGTCCCTACATGTAATTCTTGTTCATCATTATTTGCAATGGCCACTCATAACACTGGAAGTTTTTAAAAATTTAGTCTTGAGATTTAGGATTTCTTTTTTCCTTGTTCTAAAATTTTTGTTACAAAATTAGCATATTCAAAATTAGATGGGTGTCATGTACAGCATGGTGACTATAGTTAATAAGACAGTATTGTCTATTTGAAAGCTGCTAAGAGAGCAGATCTTAAAATTTCTCATTGCAAGAAAAAAAAATTTTGTAACTGTGTGGCAATGGATGTTAACTTATTGTGGTAATCATTTTGTAATATATACATGAATCAAATCATTATGTTGTACACCTAAAGCAATACAATGTTATATGTCAATTACATCTCAATTTAAAAAATCAGGATAGGGCTTCCCTGGTGGCGCAGTGCTTGAGAGTCCGCCTGCCAATGCAGGGGACGCGGGTTCGTGCCCCGGTCCGGGAGGATCCCACATGCCGCGGAGCGGCTGGGCTCGTGAGCCATGGCCGCTGAGCCTGTGCGTCCAGAGCCTGTGCTCCGCAACGGGAGAGGGGACAACAGTGAGAGGCCCGCGTACCTCAAAAAAAAAAAATTAGGATAGCATAATGAACCCCCATGGACTCATCCTCCATGTTCAACCAGTATCAACTCACAGCCAATCTTGTTTCGCTTCTGCCCCCTATCAATGATGTCCTGGATCTGGCTCTGCCTGCCAAGACCTGATTTTCTTCCCAATTCCATGTTCAGTGACACACTGCTGGGAGTTTGCAACCAACTGCGATGGGAGTATTTACATCATGGAAATTGGCAAATACTACAAATCAAGCCTTCCTTCTCTCTGCCACCTCTGGGCTGGAGAGCCTGTTGTTAAGGAATTACCAGACCATCCACTGCTCCCACTCCCACCCACCCCACTGGATTCTTTTGGAACCTCATATTATTTTGTTTCAGTGGGTACACCTAAAATACTAGAATTCCTTAAAAATTATCACTATAATTCCCCTGTCACATACTAAAAAATTAACACCAAATTTTAAAATATTGTCAAATACCCATTGTTCAGATTTTCCTGATAATTGCATTTTTTTATTTTTTCATAATTTAAAAAAGTAGTTGGTTTGTTCAAATAAGAATTCCAAATAGGTCTATACTATGGGATGCAATCAGCAAAATCTAAACTATGGAAAACTGTAGAGGACAATAACCCTTTTCCTTTAACAACTAAATTGTAATATGTTGTAAGAGAAAAAAAAAGGAAGAGAGGGAGAAACCTACAAATTAAACAAGATTTAAGAGTCATATAGGGGCTTCCCTGGTGGTGCAGTGGTTAAGAATCCGCCTGCCAATGCAGGGGACATGGGTTAGAGCCCTGGTCTGGGAAGATCCCACATGCCACAGAGCAGCTGAGCGCATGTGCCACAACTGCTGAGCCTGCGCTCTAGAGCCTGAGAGCCACAGCTACTGAAGCCTGTGTGCCTGGAGCCTGTGCTTCACAACAGGAGAGGCCACCGCAATGAGAAGCCGCGCACCACAACAAAGAGTAGCCCCTGCTCACCGCAATTAAAGAAAGCCCACATGCAGCAATAAAGACCCAACGCGGCCAAAAATAAATAAATAAATATTTTTAAAAAAAGTCATATAAACCAAATACAAGGGACTTCCCTGGTGGTCCAGTGGCTAGGATTCTGTACTCCCAATGCAGGGGGCCCAGGTTCGATCCTTGGTCAGAGAACTACATCCCACATGCTGCAACTGAGACGCAGTGCAGCCAAATTTAATTAATTAATTAACTAAAAAAAAAAAAAAAACACAAATACAACATGTGGGCCATATCCAAGCAGTAGTTGTCTATGCTTTCTCCTAAAAACTTTATTTTTCTACCTTTCACATGCTAACTGATTTTCCCCCATCTTTATTGAGGAATAATTGACAGTGGAAAATGTATACCTTTAAGTTGTACAGCTTGATGTTTTGATATATCACCACATTATGCTCATTAACATATCCATCACTTCACATAGATAGCATTTTCTTTTTTTTTTCTTTGTAGTGAGAACACTTAAGATCTACTCTCCTAGCAAATTTCAAGCATACAGTACAGTATTAACAAAAGTCACATTGTGTACATCAGATCCCCAGAACTTATTCATTTGTGTAACTGAAACTTTACCTCCTGAACAATATCCCCTCACCCTCACCCTCCCCAGCCCCCCATCACCCCAGCCCTTGGTAACCACCATCCTAACTCTCTGCTTCTATGAGTTTGACTCTGTTAGATTCCACATATAAGGGACATCACACAATACTTGTCTTTCTGTGTCTGGCTTATTTCACTTAGCATGATGTCATCCAGGTTCATTCATATTATTGTAAACGACAGGATTTACTTCTTTTTTAAGGCTGAATAATATTCCATTGTATATACAGTACTTTCTTTATGCATCTGTCCATAGACAGATTTAGGCAGTTTGCATATCTTGGCATTTGTGACTAATGCTGCAATGAACAGGAGAGGAGGGATACTTGAGATACTGATTGCATTTCATTTGTCAGATACCCAGAAGTAGGATTGCTGGATCATATGGTATCTCTATATTTAATTTTTTGAAGAACCTCCATACTGTTTTCCATAATGGCTACACTAACTTACATCCCACCAATAATGTACAAGTGTTCCCTATTCTCCATATCCTCACCAACACTTATATTTTGCCTTTTTGATAATAGCCATTATAACAGGTGTGAGGCAATATCTCATTGTAGTTTTGATTTGCATTTCCCTGATGATTAATGATAGAGTGCCTTTTTATATACCTGTTGGCCATTTGTATGTCTTTTGAGAAATATCTATTCATGTCCTTTGCCTATCTTATAATCAGGTTTTTTACATTTTTTGCCCTTGAGTTGTGTGAGTTCCTTACATATTTTGGATATTAACCCCTTATCAGATATATGGTTTGCACATATATTGTCTTATTCCATACATTGTCTTCTCACTCTGTTGATTGTTTCCGTTGCTGTGCTGAAGCTTTTTGGTTTAATGCAATCCTACTTGTCTATTTTTACTTTTGTTGCCTGTGCTTTCAGTGTCATATCCAAAAAATCATCACCCAGACCAATGTCCAAAAGCTTTTTTCCTATGTTTTCTTATTTTAGTTTTATGACTTCAGGTCTTTATTTAATCCTTTTTTTTTTTTTTTTTTTTTTGCGGTACGTGAGCCTCTCAGAGTTGTGGCCTCTCCTGTTGTGGAGCACAGGCTCCGGATACGCAGGCTCAGCGACCGTGGCTCACGGGCCTAGCTGCTCCGCGGCATGTGGGATCTTCCCGGACTGGGGCACGAACCCGCGTCCCCTGCATCGGCAGGTGGACTAGCAACCACTGTGCCACCAGGGAAGCCCAATTTAATCCATTTTGAGTTGATTTTTTTAGCCATTCTTTAAAAATTGAAGTATAGGGGGCTTCCCTATAGGGGGCACCACAACTACTGAGCCTGTGCTCTAGAGCCCATGAGCCACAACTACTGGAGCCTGTGTGCATAGAGCCAGTGCTCCACAGCAAGAGAAGCCACCACAATGAGAAGTCCACACACCACAACGAAGAGTAGCCCCTGCTTGCTGCAACTAGAGAAAGCCCGCGCACAGCAACGGAGACCCAACGCAGCCAAAAATAAATAAATAAAATAAATTTATTTTTAAAAAATTGAAGTGTAGTTAATTTGCAATGTGTTTGTTTCAGGTGTACAGTGAAGTGATTCATCCTTCTGCTTGTGGATATCCAGTTTTCCGTATACCATTTAATCAAGAGACTATCCTTTCCTCATTGGTAATCTTGTCAAAAGTCAGTTGGCCATAGGTGTGTGGATTTATTTCTGGGCTCTCTATTCTGTTCCATTTTTCCTTATGTCCATTTTAATGCCAGTACCATACTGTTTTGATTGCTGTAGCTTTGTAATGTATTTTTAAATAAGGACGTGTGTTGCCCCCAGCTTTGTTGTTCTTGTTCAAGATTGTTTTGGCTATTTGGGATCTTTTGTTGTTCTGTGCTAATTTTAGGATTTTTTTTCTATTTCTGTAAACAGTGCCTTTGGGATTTTGATAGAGATTGCATGGAATCTATCGATCATTTTAACAATATTCTTCCAATCCATGAACATAGGATGTCTTTCCATTCACCTATGTTTTCTTTAATTTCCTTCATCAGTGTTTTATCATTTTTAGTGTACCAGTCTTTCACCTCTTTGGTTAAGTTTATTTCTAAGTACTTTATTCTTTTTCTTGTTTTTGTGATGGAACTGTTTTCTCAACTTCCTTTTAGGATAATTTGTTTTCTGTATAGAATGGTGACTCATTTTTGTATGTTGATTTTTTTATCCTGCAACTTTACTGAATTCATTTACTAGTTCTAACAGTTTTTTTGGTTGTTGTTGAGTCTTGAGAGTTCTCTACATATATGATCATGTCGTCTGCAAAGAGAGCTAATTTTACTACTTCCTTTCCAATTTAGATGCCTTTTATTTCTTTTTCTTGTCGAATTGCTCTAGCTGCAACTTCTAGTACTATGCTGAACAACAGATGAGAGTGGGCATGTTTGCTTTGTACTGAATCTTAGAAGAAAAGCTTTCAGTTTTTCCCCATTGATTATTGTGTTAGAAGTAGGCTTTTCATATGTGGCCTTATTTATTTATTTATTTATTTTATAAATTTATTTACTTATTTATTTTTGGCTGTGTTGGGTCTTCATTTCTGTGCGAGGGCTTTCTCTAGTTGCGGCGAGTGGGAGCCACTCCTCATCGCGATGCGCGGGCCTCTCACCATCTCGGCCTTTCTTGCTGCGGAGCACAGGCTCCAGACGCGCAGGCTCAGCAGTTGTGGCTCACGGGCCCAGTTGCTCCGCGGCATGTGGGATCTTCCCAGACCAGGGCTCGAACCCGTGTCCCCTGCATTGGCAGGCAGACTCTCAACCACTGCGCCACCAGGGAAGCCCCATATGTGGCCTTATTGTGTTAAGTTTCTTCTACACTGATTTTGTTGAGAGTTTTTATCATGAATGGATGTTAAACTTTGTCAAATGTTTTTCTGCATTGATTGAGATAATCATGTGATTTTAACCCTTCATTCTGTTAATATGGTGTATCACATTGATTGATTTGCACATGTAGAACTATCTTTGCATCCCAGAGATAAATCCCACTGGTTCATGGTATATGAACTTTTTAATGTGTTATTAAATTTGGTTTGTTAGTATTTTATTGAGGATTTTTGCATCTATGTTCATGAGGGATATTGGCCTATAGCTTTCTTTTCTTATCTTTGTCTGGCTTTGGTATTAGGGTGATGCCTACCTCATAAAATGAGTTTGGAAGCACTCCCTCTTCTATTATTTTGGAAGAGTTTAAGAAGAAATTGTATAAATTCTTCTATGAATGTTTGGTAGAATTCACCCAAGAAGCCATCTGGTCCTGGGCTTTTCTTTGTTGGGAAGGATTTGCTTACTAATTCAATCTCCTTATTTGTTATTAGTCTGTTCAGGATTTCTGTTTCTTCTTAAGTTTTGGCAGGTTGTATGTTTCTAGGAATTTATCTATTTTATCTAAGTTATCCAGTTTGTTGGCATATAATTGTTCATAATAATCCCTTATGATCTTTTTTATTTCTGAGGCATCTGTCATAATGGCTCCCTTTCATTTCTGATTTGTAAAATTTGAGTCTTCTCTCTTTTTTTCTGCCAGTCTAGCTAAGGGTTTGTTGGTTTTGTTTATATTTTCATAAAACCAACTCCTGGTTTTTTTCCTATTGTTTTTCTATTCTCTATTTGATTTACTTCTGCTTTAATCTTTATTATCTCCTTCCTTTCACTAGCTTTTGGCTTAGTTTGTTCTTCTTTTTCTAGTTTTTTGAGTTGTAAAATTATGTTGTTTATTTGAGGTCTTTCCTCTTTTTTAATGTAGTAGTTTATCACTGTAAACATCCCTCTTAGTGCTGCTTTTGCTGCATCCCATAAGTTTTGGCATGTTATAGTTTCAATTTTGTTTATCTCAAAATACTTTTTTAAAATAAAATTATTTATTTATTTTTGGCTGAGTTTGGGTCTTTGTTGCTGCATGCGGGCTTTCTCTAGTTGCAGCAAGTGGGGCTACTCTTCGTTGTGGTGTGCGGGTTTCTCATTGTGGTGGCTTCTCTTGTTGCGGAGCATGGACTCTAGGCATGCAGGCTTCAGTAGTTGTGGCTCGTGGACTCTAGAGCGCAGGCTCAGTAGTTGTGGCGCACAGGATTAGTTGCTCTGCAGCATGTGGGATCTTCCCAGACTAGGGCTCGAACCCGTGTCCCCTGCATTGGCAGCTGGATTCTTAACCACTGTGCCATGAGGGTAGCCCTCAAAATACTTTTAAAATTTCCTTTTTAAAAAATTTCCTCTTTGACCTAATCATCGTTCAAAAATGTGTTATTTACTTTACACATGTTTGTGAATTTTCTCATTTTCTTAGTGTTTTGATTTCTAGTTTCATTCCATGTTAGATGGGAAAGATACTTGGAATGATTTTGATCTTCTTAAATTTGTTAAGATTTGTTATGTGACCTAACACATGATTTATCCTAGAGAATATTTCATGTGCATTTGAGAATAAGGTTTATTCAGTAGTATATATCTGTTAGGTCTTTGTGTCTATGTCGTCTATTGTGTTGTTCAAGTCAGCTGTTGGATAGAACATCCAGAAAGAAAATCAGTTATTAAAAGGCTATGGATTTTTGTATGTTGATCTTATAAACCTATTCTTTTCTAAATTCTCATTTTTTAGTAATTGTTTTTCTGTGAATTTTTTTTGGGGGGGGACTTATGGTATTTAATTATATTATTTGCAATAAAGAATAGTTTTACTTCTTTCTTTCCAACTCTCAGACCTCTGATTGCTTTCTTTTGTCTAATTGAATTGGCTTATATTTTCGATAAAATGATAAATATAGTATGGCAACGTGAGGCATCCTTGTCTTTTTTGATTCTTGTTCCTGACATTGGTGGAAAAGCTTTTAGATATTCCTCATTAAGTAAAATGTTGTGTTTTGTAGAAAAATATATTTTATATATGTATCATACATATATAATTTATATACATAACATTTATATAATATATGCTACATAGACTCATATTAAGGGAGCATCCATTAATCACTATTTTATTGGATTTTAAAAAATATAAATGGATGTTAAAATTTGGCAAATATTACTATTTTGCCAATATTGAATCAGGTTTGAATTCATAGAAGAAATCTTACCTAAGCATGATGTTTATTTTTTTTAAACTAATATTGGATTCTGCTTGCTTATATTTTAAGATTTTATGATTGATATTCATAAATGAGATTGGTCTATAATTTTATTTTTGGATGCAATGTTTGGCATGTTTCAGAGTCAGTGTTATACTTCATAAAAATACTTTTGAAAGTTTCCTTTCATTATATGCTGGAATAATTTTAAGTAGTATTGGAATTATTTGACCTTTAAAGGTTTAGTAGAATTCTCTTATAGAATTACCTGGGTCTGGTGCCTTTTCCTTTTCCTCATTATAAAAAAAAAAAAATTTTCCCTCCTCCCCTCCATCCTAAAAATTTTTTTCAGTATATATACTGAAAAAAAAAATCAAATCATAGGTGTACAGTTCAGCAAATTTTCTCAAATAGAGTATATTTGTTTAATCAGCATTTAGATCAAGAAGCAGACCCTGGTGCCCCATAAGCCTCCTTCAGGTTTCCTTCCACTCACTAGCTTCCCACAACAAGAGCCTGAAGCCCTTTTGTCATGGTGCCCTCTAGGCTCTGTATTTTTTTTCCCCCCTATGTTAAGTGGTCTGCTTAGATTTTTTTTGTCTCCAGTTTTGATAAACAGTATTTTTCTGGACAATTATCTATTTCATCTAGGCTTTCAAACTGATTTATATATAATTATGCAAATTAGTCCTTTATGATTTGAATTTTTTACCTGTTATATTCCCTAATTCTTAAAAACTACAGGTTCTGGGGGTATCTTTCTAAAGTTCCATCATGGTCCATGGGACAAAAAATTATAAATCTCTGTGTGTGTGTGTTTGTAATAGTGTTATTATTATTTTTTTTGTAATAGTGTTATTGAACACATACTTTTCTGTCTTATCTAGCTAGCTAGCTATTTATCTCACCATCTATTTATCTTGCTATCCTGGTATCTGTGTATATTTCACATGTTAGAGAGAACAAAGGGCATCTACAAAGCATTTGCATTCCTGATGAGAGAATTGATTGGGCTGTCCTTTTCTTCTTTCTGCCTTAGGCTGAGACATGATACCATTTTGCAACCACGGGAGAGAAGCCAAAAGAATTGTGGAGGCATAGGCTCTGCCATTGATGAGCTGCTGAGATAACACCAGGAAACACCTACCTCCAGAATTCTTGGTAAGTAAGAGGTATACGCCTCTGTTTCTGCAACTCCAAGTCAGGGTTCCATTATTTGCAGCTGAATACATTCCTAACTGATAGAGAAAGTAAGATAGGCGAAACCAGACAGTTTTTAGGCGAAACCAGACAGTTTTAGTTGTTCATAGTATGTAAATGTTTATATACAGAAAAATTATTGTAAGGACACCAAACTCGCCAACTCTAAGTTAGGAACCTGAGTAGCAATTTCACAAATTAAGTGCATATTGCATGGCCTTTTTAGTGTAACCATTGTTAAAAGCATAATTTGCATAATTTATTCACAATGTTTTAGATGTATTTTACCTTTTTCATTTTTGTACAGTGGGATACAGATTGGTTACATCTTGTACAGATGATAGGGTATATCCTCCTAGGGTTTCAAAATGATTAAATGAGATAATCCATATAAAGGGCCTAGGACAGTGCCTGGCACATGGTAAAGTGCTCCATAAATGTTAATTATAATGTTTTAATAAGTAATATTGATTAAAGAATAGTGATGTTTGCTACTCATACTTAGATGACTAGCTCCTTGTCATCCTTTGCATTCCCATAAGAAAATTCACCTCCTCCGAGAGGCCCTCCCTGGCTATTCTATCTCAAGTGGAATCCCTCCCCAAATAGCTCCCATTCCCCATCACCCCCATCCTGTTTATTAGCCCAGAGACCTTTTCATCATTTATAATTCTTTTAGTTATTTATTTGGTAAATGCATGTCTCCCCTGATAGAACTTACCTGTGAGAGCAGAACTCCCAGTGGCTGGCATAGGTTCTGTACTCTCTATATATTTGTTGAGTTAAAACGATCACCAAAAATGTCCAAGAGGGCTTCCCTGGTGGCGCAGTGGTTGAGAGTCTGCTTGCCGATGCAGGGGACACGGGTTCGTGCCCCGGTCCGGGAAGATCCCACATGCCGTGGAGCGGCTGGGCCCGTGAGCCATGGCCGCTGGGCCTGTGCGACCGGAGCCTGTGCTCCACAGCGGGAGAGGCCACAGCAGTGAGAGGCCCGCGTACCGCAAAAAAAAAAAAAAAAGTCCAAGAAACCATTATCATAAGAGAATACCATTTGACATAGAAAGGCTGTTCTGAGGTGGCCATTTCTTTGGGAATAATTTTGCCTACATTTAAATAAAAGTGAAGGTGGGTAAAATTTCTGACCAATTCTAGACCCTCCTCAAACTAAACCCTCAGGGGGCTTAGTGGTTTTTTATCATTATTATTATTATTATTTTTAATCTCTAAAAGATCAAAGAATAGTTATTTTTAATATTTGGCCTCCACAGCTTTATAAAGTGGAGCACAAATTGTTACTTTTAGAAAAATATGTTGTTTTGCATTTGAGTAGGGATGTAAAATTCAGCTAACAATTAAAAAACTAATGGTTTATTGTAATCACATATTTAGATGAAATTCTTCATGATTTTTTGGAATTCTGAAGATCCTAGAATTTAGATTTTAAAATAGCCCTGTAAGAGTTACATTTGGTACCAAGTCAAAGGGAAAACGAAAATGAAATTGTTTTAGTAGAAGGGATAAATCCCAAGGAGGAGAAGGGACCCTGAAACACATCTGAGTGACTGGAGGTGGCCCCATGGCAAACCTCTGAACTGGGGGTAAGGCAGGACTGTGTCCAGTGCCATTCTCTGAGGGACAAGGACGTACGTTTCCCCTCCCCGACCTGCTCACGACCCCCCCACCCCACCATCACCACCGGATATGGAATCAATGGAGACATGCAGGATTTCCCCTTGGAGTCATGGGTCCTGCCTGGGCTCCTGGCAACTGGCATCCAGGAAAGAAGAGCAGTAGACCTTCTCTTTTTTTCTATATCTTTTAGAACTACAGGATATTGTAGTAGCCAAGCAGTGGGCTTTGGCTACCTGAGTTTGAAGCCCATTTTCCCTGCTTAACTCTTGGGGCAAGTTACTTTGGTCTCTCTAGGCCTCATAAAATGGCAGTAATAGCTGAACCTGTCTCACTGGGCAGTGATTTAATTGGCACATAGTAGGTGGTGGATAACCGTGACTTTTATTACCCTCTTTCTGGACGTGATCACAAAGTCTCTGCCAGTTTTGACCAGCAAGGGCCGGGGATTCTGGGATATCATTTTCTATGTATACATGTTCTATAGCCTGAGAATTTGCTTCCTAATTGTGATGGCTATGTGGCTAGCATAGCGATCTTATGTGGGTTATTCAGAGAAGGCTCTAGAATTTCTGTGTGGGCGGGGCATACAGGCGGCCATCTTGGAAGAGGGGCTTTGGGACTTTATTCTCCGCCAGCACTTTACTTGGATGGGTGTTTGTATGGTGGGCTGGTCTTGTACTTGTTGCCTAGGGTTTAGTTAATTGTGTGGACGATTATGGGAATTTGGGGACTGGTCTTCTGGCTGTATCTGCATAGCAAGCACTCGTGTAGATTATATGTTAATTTGGGGGGGGCGGTTTGAGGGTCGTTTTGTAATGAAATCTACCTAGTAAGCCAACAATTTTTATGTGGAATGAATGTTACATAGGAAGCTTTGGGAAGGTTTATGGACATGGGGTATTTGCTACTTTTTCTGCCCTCCGTGGGGCATGCTTTGCTCACCTCTGGTATACTCTGCTTCAGGATTAATTGGCTGGGATTAATTTGACCTAGAAAATGGAATAGGAAGTCGGTTTTTGGCCTGAATTACAGAATCAACTTGATTAATGTCCCATTTGGCCCGTTTCAGAGGGTGCAATGATTGATGCTGGGGGCAAACTGGTCTCTCCCTCCCACCCCTCCAGGAAGCCACTCCATGGGTGACCGTGAACTTAAGGGGATGAGCCTGGTGGGTGAAGGACTAGGGAGCCCAAGTGGACCTCAGGTCCAAGCCATAACCCACCAAGGATTCAGAGTTTGATGTGGGGCCCTTGAGTGCTGGTGGCCACCCCCTCCCCCAACAGTGGTGGAAGATTGTTTTATTTGTATTTCACTTCATTATGAGTGAGGTTGCATGGTTTTCCCAATGTTAATTAGTTATTTGTACGTTTTTAAAAAAGTAAAATTGTTTGTTCATGTACCTTGCTCATTTTTGCGAGAGGTGCTTGCTAATTAATTCTTCAGAGCTCCTTGCTTATTAGGGAAACTAACCCTTTGTTACGGATTTTTATCCAGTCTCCACCCCCACCCCATTCATATTTGATATTAATTTTTGTACGGTCATCCCCCAGCCCTCTTTGGTTTTTTTTAAAATCTTAGGTCATGCTTAGAGAGGCCTTCTATAAACCAAGATTTTAATTATAAAAATTGACATTTTTAAAGTAACTTTTTGTACTTAACCATATGTGTTTGACCCACACTGAGTTCATTTGTGTATGGAATGAGGTGTAGGGATCCAGTTTTTTTCCCCAAATTGCTATACCATTTCTTTCTGATTATTTGATAGCTTTGTACCAGCTTTATTCCTCCTCAACCCCCACCTCCCACCTTTACTGAGATATAATTGACAAAATTTTAAGATAAAGTGTAAAATGTGATGATCTAATATACATTGTACATCATTTCTTGAATAACTCTTTTCCTGATTGTAAACTGCATTCCTAAATTCCTCCCACCCAACTGAGTCCCTGTCTTAATGCAGGACAGACAGCTGAAATTCAAACACCTATTTGGGGAGACTAGGTAAGCAGGCACACTGTGAGACAATATATAAGGGTATAAGTTGACAGACTCTTTGGATAGGGCAGCAGTGATCAAAGTATAGAACTTTTTTGATGGGACTTAGAGGTTTTCTATGGGGCATTGGGTTCGAGAGGAGAACAGGGTGGACATTTTGTACTGTCTGCAAATTGTTTTCAGAAACCCAAGATTAGGTCAACAAAAACATAGAGTGGCAATATTTTATACCCACTTTTAACCTTGGGGCCTTGTCACCTCAACACGGGGGCCTCCCAACTTTTGATGCAGTCAAAACCCTGAACAATGGGTATTTGCTTGAAACCACAAATAATTCACGGGAGTCACATCCTTTGCTCACATTTAATTTTTATTTTGATTTTTTTTAATGCTGCACAACACAATATTTATTTCATTTGTTTCATTTATGTCATTTATTCTTTTGTTTCTTTATTTCTGTTTGCTGCTGTTATTTTACTTACTTAAAGAGAGAGGGAACGTTTGTGGCCTTTTTTTCCTTAATCTTTTTCTGTAGGCCGCCTTAAGCTTTCTAAATTTGGAATATTTAAGCAAGCTGAAGGGTAAAGGGGGTTTCGCAAAATCACTTGAGGGAAAGGAAAGGTTGCTTTGTTAATCATGCCCTATGGTGGGTGATCAACTGCGTGTACAATTACGTTTCACTTTTAATTAATTGTGCTTAAGGCCTTAATTAAATCTGGAAGTTCCCTTCTTAGAGCAGCTCATATTGACGGAGGTGCATGCGCTGGATGATGTCACGGCAGTCGTTGAACACACGGCGAATGTTCTCTGTGTCCACAGCGCAGGTGAAGTGAGGGTAGCAATAGTGGCGCCCGTCTCCACTAGCCGTGCTGATTCTCTGTGGGCACAGAAGGAAGCTCGGTCAGTGCCGCCTCTCCAGTAAGTCCCCCTGTCAGCAGTGGGGTCATCTACCCAGGGCTGCCCACCAGTCATTGATGTCATGTTAAAACAAACCCAAACTGAGGGGCACAGAGGCTAAATTCATACCGACTATTGGTGAACTGGATGGTTTGATCCCCAAATTTAGAAGTAAGGAAACTTACACCCCTAAGAATAAAAGAACAAGCAGAGAGAGGGAACCAAAGACAGTCTCTACTCACCAGAAATTCATCTCGAATGAAGTACTTGGCCCGGGTCACGCGTGGGTCCTCTCCGGGCTCGGGAGTCGCTGCAAAGAATATAAATATTTTGTTACTTAAGTGATTAAAATAAGGTTCTTCGGCTCCCCCTACAGATCCCTTATAGTGTGGTGGTGGTTGAGAGAGGCGGGGGTTCCATTCTTAGAGGACGTTCATTTTTAAAATCCAGAACAGAAATTTTTAACATATGCAAGACACCCCATAGGACCAAGGGGCACTAATCAACTGCAGAAGGCCACACATACCATCCTCAGGAGTAGTGTAGCGAGCAAATTCTGGAAAGTAGTCCTCAATCTTCGATTTTCCAGCGAGGACTTTCTCAGCGAGCAGATCTTGCTTGTTGAGGAACAGAATCACAGAGATGGTGCGCAGCCATCTAAGAAAGAGAGACACAGGTTTAATGCCCAGGAAAAGAAAGCGTTCTTTCTGCAAGGGGTTTGAGATGCTTGCCCAAGAACTTGCACAAGATTCTTTTCTACTAGCCATGCACATACAGGGCCTTGAGATCAGTGGGGAGGAGACCAGGGGGTCACCGCACAAACCTATTGTTCCAGATGCTCTTGAAGAGGTTCAGAGCCTCCTGCAGGCGGTTGGTCTGGTTGTCCTCCCGGATGACCATGTTGTAGCTGCTGCTGGCAACCACGAAGATGATGGCAGTCACATCTTCGGCACAAGAAAGCAAAAGCAGTGCACGTTAGAAGTGGAAATGACCCTTAACGATGAAAAAACCCAAATGTCCTTAAAGAGCAGAGAAGCCCGTGGCTTCCGTACCATTGAAGCACTGGATCCATTTGCGGCGTTCATCACGCTGGCCGCCCACGTCAAACATGCTGCAGGAGAGAAATGACACCTGGTCACTCCAAGGGCCAACACTGGTCCACCATTCTCCCGGCCAGAGGGAACGTCAAGAAATCTCTCTCTCTCTCTCTCTCTCTCTTTCTTTTTTTTTTTTAAAGGGAACCATTTACTTACTGGAAGTTGACTTTATCCACCTGGAACTTGGTCTCAAAGATTCCAGAAGTCAGGACGCGGCAGCGCAGCAGGTCCTAAAACAAAATCTTAGGTCAAGGGATCTCACCCAAACCAACCAAAACATTATTAATAATTGACAATCTGGAGCAAAAGTCTTGACTAGTTCGGAAAGAGGGCTCTACCTCCTCTGCTTGTGAGACCGTGTGCATACCTGGTCGCTGGGCACATAGTCAGCCTGCTTGATGACGTCAATCTTGTCCAGGAAGCTGGGAGGAAAAGAAAAAGGCACAGGGGTGACCACACACTCATGCCACTTTGCCCACTATTGCGGCCTCTCTGCCAAGTCCAGCTAAATGGAAATGATCACCCCACAGTTACCTGGCATTAAGTCAATGGGGAGTTTGCTTGTGTTCATTATGAGTCCAAGCTTATGCCTTAGAAAAGGTTAGAGCAAACAGAATTTAAGATAAATGTACCTGGCTGACCTGTAGGTCTAGGAACCAGGAACTAGGGGTGGGCTCTCAGGACCCCTGGCCTACAGGTACAGCACAGGCCAGTGCAGAGCTCTGGTCTTGCTTTAATTTTAAAAGGCTGGTTCTGTGCATGTCAATTAGCTGAGGGCCCAAAATCAGGTCTGATTTTGTGCCATTTAATAAAGGCTGAGTAAAAAATTCAGATTTTCAAATTGTTTGGCTTTGACTAAAATGGCAAGTAGTTTGAAAATTGTACCCTTCCATGTCACGCAGTTTTTTTAAAAAAATGAAAAAGATGGCACACTTTAAAGAAACAAGGATTCCCCGCCCCCCAAGGGACTAATGAAAATAAGATTGAGTTACTCAGAAAGGGCATCCCTTCCTTCTACTTTTAAGAAGGGGCCCTTTTGGCCCTTACCACAGTGAACAGGAAACAGACACAAAGTTCCCTTCCGTTCCACTTGGTCCATGAAATAGAACAGTCCAGATATTAAACTTTGAGTTTTCAAAAAACCTCACGGCCATCCAGGTTAGGGGCCCTTATCTGGGCAGGGAGCATGTACAGTGGAGGGGCGGGGGTGGTCTCAGGGGCCATCATTAGTGATGCCAAAGCTTTAGAGGGAAAAGCAGTGTTTTCTATCTCCCACTCCACAGCCATAACTGTTCCCAAAGTAAAAACTATCTTGCTTGTGTTGCCTGACTGGATACAATGTTAGGAAAAATAACTTCTAAAAGACTAGACTAATTTAACTACTGTGAAAAGTTAATATTAAAACCAGCTTTTGGGCGGGGCAGGGGTCTGGATTGTTGTAAAGTGGGCTAATCAGAAACAAAATCACAAAGAGAGAAAAGTCTATTTAAAGAAATTCTATAAGGTTCCCCCCCCCCACCTTCCTTTTTACCAGTTTAAAGTTAGTCTGGCTTAGAGGATATACCGACTTGCCCAATCAGTCTTACATTACAGCACCGGGCCAGAAATAGCTCCCCAGCCGCCCTGGCCTGCAGCATGTTGCCATGGCAACAGAACCACAGTTCTATAAATAGATCATCAGCACCAAATCTTGTGAGAGAGACATCTGGAGTAAGGCCAGCCAAACCCCAGCTCAACAAATAAAAATAGGCACCTTAAGGAACGGGCAAGGTACCAGGAGCTCAACTTTAACATAAAAGCCGTTAAACCAGAACCACGGTGGTCACTGCAAAGGCAGGGCTACTTTAATCATCGGGCTGGGGAAGACACTTTCTAAGATTCAAGCTATGTTCCCTTTTTCCCGGAGTTCCCTTGAAACTTTCCATAAATTGTGCAAATGTTGCCATTTTCAGATAAAGTTGCAGGGGTAACTGAATTTTGCCTTAAAAAAACAACTTTTAAATGGTGTGAGATTCAAAAAAAAAAAAACTGGCTAACTGTTCATCAATGAAGTTGTTACACCCTCCGTGCTTCCAGAGCGCTCAAAACTGGGATGGTTAAACCCTCCTAATCTTGTACCTGTACTTCTGACTTGGATCCAAAATACAAAAGGCAAACAATTCCAGGATTTCCATTTGTTTTGCGTTACTATAATTAGCACTTCCAGCTTTAAGCTCAAACTTTTGAGAAAATCAGGGGCTTTGTTGAAGGAGGGGTGGGGGTGGGAGGGTCACAGGGACCGGCCCAGATGGACTGTTTTTCTGCTCCTTGAAAAAATATACAGATTTGCTTGTATATTAAATCACAAAATAGCTACATGTGTGACAACTGAAAATAATCAAATGCATTTTCGACGGGAAAGCAGGGCCAGGGAAAGATAAATTGATAGGTTTCACAGGCCCTAACATCAGCTTGTGTGATGTGTCTGTAACAGGATTCTGGGGAGCTGGCTTCGTGTCTGCTGTTTGAGCGCCGTCACCTCTTCCTCCCTCCTGTTTATTCGAGTGGTTTTCACAATAAGTTCCTCCGGCGTGGGGCTCCTGCGTAATGCGATTTTAGCTTTTTGTGAGCCAGCCGGGGTACCTTGGTCCTGGTTACTTAATATTTTCAATAGTAAAGTGGTTTGTGAGTTTCAGTCACTTACATGAGAGAGGCTAAAACATCACAAAGCTCTCTTGCCCTTCCCCCGGTCATAAAAGACAATCCAACTTGAGAAAATGATAACTCAGTACATTTGTGCAACATCAGCAAACAAACGGTATCTTTCAAATATTTTTTATGGCTCTGAACCTCACATATTTGCTATGTTATGTACAGGATAAGGAGGGTCATAAACTATTTAAAAGGCAACTTTCCAGCTGTGTTATCACACCCACTGGAAGACAGCCCACGAAAGGACACAGCAAGGACCCCATGGGGGGAGCATCCTTGAATTCAGGCCCAGAGTGAATGAATAAATAAGGAGAGGAAATGGAATTCAACACAATACCCGGCTCTAGATGAACTAGAAGTATTGCACTCCGGCAGCTACTGTAGTCACCTACCTGACAGCAGAAATAGCAAAGCGACTTATCAGTCACCGAGGAGGAGGAGGCATATTTTTGTCCTCACTGTTCCTCTGTCAGGTTTTTACATCACAGCAATAAAACAGACTATTTCTACCTGATCCAAAGTGTGAGAGCTGCCCTATCTCCCTAAATGCTTGGAGGTCCATTCAGTTAATTACTTCAAGCTGATTAATTATGAATGTCACTTTATTGCAGGTAATTATCATTTCGCTCTAACACGCGTTAATTGTTTGTGTAAAAATAATGTCACTGCACTGAAAAGTGCTATTAAGGGCTTTATAAAACAAATGAATCAGACTAGAACTTTCTAACCGCAGGTGGGAATAACTGGCTGGCTTCTATGAAAAGAACTCATTTACAAGGAACTTGGAAAGTGGGAGTCAGGTTTGTAAGGTGCGCTCCGTGTGCGCCTATCTCACATGCGGACGTGGAGACGCGGTTACTCACTACTGAGCGCAGTCGATGAGCTGGTACTCGTTGGAGCGCTCGTAGCAGGCGCGCACCCCCTCGTCCTCCCACAGAGCCTTGGCGTGCTCGTAGAATTCCTGAAAGTGAACACGAGAGGGCAGGTTTAGACGCGGGAGCTGCTCCAAGTCAATGAGACCGGAGTTTACTCTGCCACCAACCCTGGGTGTGATTATTCCCAATTTCGGAGCAAACTAAGGAATGGGCGTTCCTAAAGACCTTCAGCGTGCTAAACGTATTCAAAAACTGAATCCAGCTGCCCTCGTATTGTGAATTACTGTTCTTGGGTAGTTTTCATCCTATATCTTTGGGAGTGGGGGGGAGGGGCCGGAGTAAACTACTGAATAACTTTGTTCACCCGACGGCTCATCTAGGAGGACTATACACTCGTTAGGAGGCGCTGCCAATGTATGATTCCATGTCGTGGAAACAAGACGTTTTCATTTGTGAAGATGTGGCGGGATCGAAATTTTCCTTCCAGGAAAATTTGAATTTTAGAAAAAAATATTATGGTTGGGAGTTGCTGGCAAATCTGACCCTGTCCATCAATGCCTGTCAATCAAAAGAGCAAATGATCTCTACGTGGTTTTAAATGGCAGTAGGTCATGATTCACATTTCATTTGAACAGAATAACATTTTAAATTGTATCGGGGCGATTCGTCCCTTACAAGGAAAGTGAAGGTTTTTCTGCAGTGTGAATGCAGCAAGAAAAGGGTCAAAAGTAGGCAGGAACGTGAAGTTCAGCTAACAGGAGACCCTTAAGAGGTCACCGTCCTGGTGTATTTTTAACGGGCTGCCTTTTTTCTCCTATTAGAAATACAGGATCACGTCTCATGAAAGTCTGTCTGGCATCACGTGTACTGTGTTTACTGCTCGACTTTTTTTCCATTTAAAAGAATTTACCTAGCCGTTACTTACTAATACTGCTTCCTTGCTAGGAGAAGTTTGCAGCCAAACCCATTTAAAATACACAAACACGAATTCCCACGAAAGCCTGACAAAAGGCAACAATAAGTCATTGTTTTTGCCGTAGACAAGTCTTTTCCTTCTGGGCCTTATAAACGTGCCCATCTTTCCATCTTGTTTCCTGTTCCCCTCTTATAAACTATTCTTCCCCCACAAAGGGGTCAAAACATATATGCTCGGGCCACAGGCAATTTTGTGTTCCCCAAAAATAGTGCTTTATGGAGCAGACAAATCTTTGTAAGCAGCGTCCTGCACGCCAGCCAGGGTGCATAGAGGCCAGTCCCTGGGTTATGATTTCTTTAGGGGAAGGTCTTTCCTTTCTTTTTTTTGAAAAATGAGAAAAGACTTCATTTGCCCCAAGACAAGGACTGACTTTAGAAAAACCTTAATAAAGGTTAAATGGCAAATTGTTTAAAATGAGAATATCCTCCGTTTATAAAACTCAGAGCTGGTACTTCATTTCTGCATTCCTTGGTATCTTAGGATATTTTTGATTAGCTGGACGATTAGCATTGGTGTGCCATACTTAACAGTTTTGCTTGTCACAAGATGTGTATAAGGGAATAATTAAGGCCGCCACAACTCATGACTTTTTCTCATAAACATTTACAATCGAATACAGTGAGAACTGTAGTATTGAACTGTGATGTTTACTTGCGGGGACGGGCGAGCCAAGATTGACAAGGGGTGACAGAAGTTCGCTCATCCGTCTTGACCAAAGCTCTAATGATTATTTTTCCTATCAATATCACAGAAATGGGTTTTGCTGGCAGTGTGCCTGTGTGGGGGACATCCCAGGGGGTGTGTGGGGTGGGAAGGGGCATGGGCTTAGCTTACGGGAGGGAAATCAAAGTCTGGCACGTTCATCACGCTCAGAATGTAGTCCACTCTGAACTGGTTCTCGGGGTTGGCCAGCTCCACGGGGGGCACCAGGTTGCTCATGGCGGCCACGATGGTCTGAAAATGATGGGAGCAAAGCGGTCAGGGGGACAGCGCTGTCTGAAAGGGAGGCTAAAAGAATGACAAAAAGGACCAGGCACGTACTTCAATGGCCTCTTTCAGGTTGTTCTTGATGTCCTGCACTTTGGTTGCCTTCTCACTACAGTGGGATTGAAAAGGGAAAAAAAATCATATTGCATCACGCTGACTCACAGTGTCGCTTCAATCACGATTTTCCAACTAAAATAGTATTCTGTTCTTGAAGGAGTGGTGGGTTCAGATCTGTGCAGAGGTTGGAGATTCCCGAATAAAGGTGGTTTCAAATGATAACCTCCCAGACTGTGTCCTGAGGACACGCCCAATTGGGGCAGATTACCAAGTCGGCATCTAGATAAGGATCAAGGCTACTGTACCAGAAGTGGGGGCTGGCTCACTACCATTCAGGGGTGCTTCCATTTTCTTGAGGCCCACACGGCACACCAGCACTTCCGAAAAGGTTCCTACTGGCCCTTGCTAGCATCCCTGCTTTGGGGGTGGGGCTGGGAGGGGGAAAAGTTCAAGGTGTGCCTTGGGGCTTCCTCAGTCACTGGATTAGCACATGGAAAACCAGTGGATGAAATGCAGGTGGTAGTGTTAATTACAGATTTGAGGGCTTTGGGGCCCTGCTTATTTATTTTTGTTTATTTCAATAGTCACTGTGTCTGTCACTGCAGGCAGCAGCAGCGGATGACGTTTCTAGTTGATGATGTTAATATAGATTGATCCCTCGATGTGAATAAGGTAAAATAAGATTCTGCCCCCGGAAGGCTTTATGATCTGGGACTTATTGGTGGGGGGAGGGGAAGGAGGCGGTGTGGCCCACGCCCCTCGGTTAAGTAGAGGTTAGCGTTTGTTGCTCATTGATTTTAACTTGGGCACCTGGGACGGCCTGTGTGTGGCTGTGGAACCGTCTACATTCAGGGTCCCTGGGACCACAGGTAGAGGCCACGCCCTTTGGCTCTGTGGCCCCCTGACGTTGTCTGTCCCCGTGTCTTTCAGGCACTGTCCTTCATCACAGGCACAGCCAGGGAACATTCTCGGGTTTGGGTTTTTAGGGGTTAAGGACCTCTTGCTCGGGGTGTACATCTTGCCACTCTACTGCCCAGGCGTCACCTCTCGGTTTGGGGGGTGGGATGGGGTATTGAACCCACAGCCACGACACACCTCCTGCGTGTTAGGCCCTGGGGTGTGATAGCGTCACGAGGACCTCAGGTGCTGTCGTCACAGAGGAGGGGCTGAGGCCGAGGGAGGGAGGGCCCGAGTGACGGAGGCAGGACGACAGAGGGGCGGACAGCTTACGTGTTTTCTTGCCGGGATTTTAAAAGGAATCTCTTTAAAGAGAGTCCCAATGTTTGACGTATTCACGGGGTTAAGTGCCCAAGAGTCGTGGGATGGAGGAAGAAATTAAACACGGGGGCAGAACACGACAGGACATTAATGCAGAGGACACGCGGTGGGGGGACGGGGGGCGGGTAACAGCAAAGTGCAGCCCAGCGGGGAGGTCAGCATGTGACGTGGCGAGACGGCTCTCGGGTCGGGGGGACCGCGGCGGCGGCGGGGGATGGGGGATGTCACGTGCTCTCCTGCAAGAGCCCCGCCCCCTCGAGAACCTGGCCTTTCCTTGCATATTCGCTTGAGGGGTGGGCCCTCGTTTTCTGAATGATCTCATCGCATTTCATCCCTACCCCAGGGTCAAACTAGCCTGTGAGACCCCGCCCCTCTCACACCGGAATCAGGAGCTGGTTTAGAGGTGCTGTGCTCATCAGGGGCTGACGGTGTGGGGCGACATATGGTACCAGGAGCCCGCTCATGGTCGGGAGAACTCCAGGCACGGATATGAGAACGTGCTGCCAACCAGGAGAGTGGGATCCGTGCCCCAAGCCCCCAGACTCTTAACGCAACGACCCTAGGCTTAAAGGGCGAGTGTCCCGACCCCTCTGCGGGGCTATCCTGCTTCGTACGTTTCTGAAAATTACTAATCGTGTCCAGACTTGCTGCTACAGTCTGAATCAGGTATTTAAGCCGTTGGAGTTTTAAAAGGACACGTGTTTGTCCCTAACGTTCACCCAGGAATTCAAAGTCAAAACCCCATAGGACAAATCCATTCCCATTCATTAGAAACAAGCTCCATTTCCATGGTACTGAGAGCCTTTAACCTTTGTTTTCATGGTCCCACCAGAGTTAAAATTAGATATGACCGGGTATTTAATACCCAAATGAACACAGAGCAAGAGAAAAGTTATTTCCAGAAACCTGATTCTTTCATTCAGTTTGATATTTTGGTCTAAGTAGTAGTATGATAATTGGAAAACTTCCAGTCTTAAATACGGATATTTTGAGAACGTGTTCAGTATTCATCTACGTATGTGAATAGGTGTGGGAGTATATCAAGTATAAAACAGCTAAAATAGAAATCTAAAATCTAATTCAGGCGTGTAATACTAAAACATAAAAATTCCTCCATTGAAGCAGTTACTCTGTAGATGGAGCTATGATTCTGGGGGCTGGCAGGTTTATCATAATTTTTTACTATCGCTTAATGAACTTAATGTCGATTGTGACATTCGGAGAAAATTCCTCAGATGTCTCTAAATTACTTAACAAGGCCACATTGTATATCAATTGCTAGAATTCTGATGGACTGAAAAATGGGGGCTGGAAGTACTTTTAGGATATTGTAGCTTCTCCGCCCCCCACCCCACGTATAAAGCAGATCAGGGCTGCTTTCTATGCTGGGTTTGAATTCTAAGAGCTGCCCACCCAGCTCCCCCCTTCAGCTAAGTATTAGGGGAAGGCTATGTCGTACTAAGTTCTATACCTTTTTTATCTTTATGCCTTTCTTTTTTTCCTTTTGTGGGAAAAGACAGAAGACAGAAGACAGACGCAGGATACAGGGATTGCTGAGACATGCAGATAATTTTTATTTATCACATATGTTAATACTTATTTCTACTTGTAGAACAGAGTCACAGATAGAAGAGCAGGCTGTTAGTAGGTATTAGAAGGGTTCAGGGGTCTAGCATAGCATCTAGTACACAGTAGGTGGCTCAGTAAGGATGTGTCATAGCTTTTAAATGCCAACTTTTGGTACAGTAAGCTGTCAATCACTTTTTATGTAGATGCCTTGGATGGTTGATACACTACATTTTGTCAATTAGGGATTTTTTTGTTTTTGTTTGTTTTTGGTTATCTTTAGAGGTTAGGTGGTAGGGCCCCCTCCCCCCTCCCCCCCTCCCCAACAGAATAGTATTCTTATTAGAAGCTCCTAAGACGGGCAATTCCAGCATGCAAAGTGTGATAGGACATAGCCGGGAAGATGAGAAATTGAAGCCATCATCTAGGGGTAATGTTGTCTAAAAAAAACAGATGAACAAACATGTGTCAGTTACTTGGTCCCGACCCCCCAGTATCCTTTGCCCCTCCCCTCCCAGGCCACAGAAGCCATTTCTTTGAGATGCCCTAGGCTAGGTCAGTCGGCTCTGCATGTTCTCAGGAGAAATAGCTGCTCCCTCACTGCAGGCTGAATAAGCAAAGCAGTGCTCAGAGAGGGTTACCTGGCATGCGTGTGTGCGTGTGTGTGCGCGCACGCGCGTGACGGGCAGTGCGGATGCAGGAAGTGAAGAAAAAAATAATTTGATAATGAATGGAAAAAGATGGAGGCCATCATTAATTTCCTGTCCACTAGCTAACATAAAGTGCCTTGGGTTAAAATTAATTTGACAATTTAAAAAAGACCAGAGGCTTTTCGAGATCATTCTCAACAATGACCTCCCCTCCTCCTCGGCACTTTTTTTTGTTCCCCCCAAAATTAAGGACAGTGTGGCACCACGTATTTTAATAGAGGTAAAAAAAAAAAAATTTTTTCCCCCCGGAGGTCTGAAATTTTAAAATCAGACCAACCACTGGAGAGATGGAATTTAGTAGTTTTAAAAACAAGTAGCCAGTTTTAAAAGCAAGTAGCCAATTCAAATGGTGAGCTGGGGGGTTGGGGGGGAGGATGGAAACCATATGGAAAAACATCAATTCTCGAGAAACACTAAACTGATCATCTAAAGCTAAAATCTATAGCCTTCCCCCAGCTGGATCTAATTATACTGTAAGGTTGGCCAAAAAAAATTGTTTTGCACTTCGCTTGCTCTGAAATGTTAAGAAATGATGCTGTTTGCAGACATATACCAAGATGACTGATGGCCCTTAAATGATTTTGGTTTTCTTCCCGGGTCTCTGTGTCCTCAGTTTCCCAGTATGACCTTCGTGTGTGTCAAATGTGCGTGTGAAGAAGTTTCTCTGTTTTTGAATGTGCCTACCCATCGCTGTTGCTCCTTGCGGCCTGCGGGTCCTCTTCGCCGCCCCTTTTAAAGAGAGATTGAAAGCTCACCTAATCTGCAAGGCACCGCAATTTCACAAACACCCCACACAGCCTCTCTACATTCCTAAACAAATGGCCACCATCCTCCCGTTAATTCTTAGGTCGCCTTTCTGGCTAAATTGGAATGTCTACTGAGACTGCAGACCGTAGAGGGAAGAATTCCACACCTTCGCTGCAGTATTAGCAGAGTCCTCTGGGAACTGCCGTCGGGCACAGAAGAGACGGATAATTATTTTCTTGTGCTTTCACTAAATGTACATGCATCAGGGAGCTAAAGCAGTGATTTATCTCACAATTCTTTGGAGAATACAGCAGCGCATAAGGCCCCTGACTGTCCCAGACCTCAATCTTCACCATGTTGCATCTGAACACAGACATGGGTGTTCTGGCCCATGATTTCCTGGTGCCAATATTAATTTCCTCCCTTTTTGTAGTCGGGAAACTACCTATGTTATTTCTATATAATTGCTCCCCATAAACTGTCATCGATTAAAAGTGTGCCTGGAACGTAAGGCAACAAAAAAATAATTTAAAAGAATAAAACCCACTACCACCAACCCTCCCCACCCCCCAAAACCCAATCTTCATGAATGGTAGGAAATCCTCCTTGAAGGCGGGACGGGCAAGATGGCTTAAGCTGTCTACGTGGGTTTGTACTTGATTAGCTTATTAGCTCAACCAGTGTTAATGGCACTTTTTTTTTTAAATGTAAGATAGAGAGTTAGCGTTGAGTTAGGAAAATCCGCATTTGACCTCTGTATTTCTGAAGGTCAGATTAATGACATGTTACTCTGCAGATGTACTTGGCACAGCAGTCTGCGGACAGTTAAGGCAAATGTAACAGCTCAGCCCAGCCCTGACAAAGCGCACACTTATGGAGGAAGGAGGGAGAGACCCTGCACCACACAAAACACCCTTTCGTGGATGGATGGCCCCACTTCACAGGGAATTCCTAGTGGAGAAGGAAACCACTTTTGTTGCAATACCACAGCGAGGAAAAAGAAAAAAGGAGGCTCAGTTGGACAAGATAAAAATAAGGTTTCTAGACTCACATAAAGAATTCCCCTGTATGTCACTTTCACGGGCTAAATTTAACATCCTCGGAGATTACCTATGGCTTCCTCTACAAAGCAGGCAAACTGGGAATGTCACTTCCTCTTTTGAAAAAATAGAAAAGAGAAGTTCTGGTTTAAATGCCTCGTCTGCATTACAGACGGGCTCACTTAGGGAGGAGAATCCTTTCCCTAAAAATTAAAAAATTTTAGGGCAATCTGCAGAGTAATAAAACTTTGAGTGAATTATGTCAAGGATGTCCTATCTTCTATTGGACTGGAGCTAAGGTAAACAGTGGCTGCTGCATCCTTTAAAAAAATTCGAGCCATGTCCAGTTTTAATCAAAATATTTATCTAGAGGGTACATGGTCAAATTATTTTTGCTTAACTAGCCTCATGAAGAAGCTCTCCCCAGCAAGTTGCAGGGGGGAAAATTATGCAAGATTTTTCTTTAGATTACAAAATCAGAGCAAGAAGCCTATTTCAGGTTTTTTGTTTTAATTGACGGATGGCAACTCTGGTGGCAAGGCTTTAGAAATTAAGAATTTCAGAACTGGTTTGTGACAAGTGAACTGACTTCTTTAATTAACAGCACGTATGTGCGTATCAGTAACTCATCAGGAGCCATTCATACAATTAATAGTCCATCCCTCTGAATTTTAAAGCTTAAAAAGCACACTAAACTAAAATGTCCATTTGTATGGGTGATGTCATCCTTTTCTCCACCCCCCTATTTGGTCTAAGAAATTCTAGAATTTTCCATAAAGAGCTTGTTTTCCATAAACTGCCTTCAGGGCAGTTCTTTTACCTCTGAAAGGTGATAAAATTCATCTTTGTCGTGTGTTCCCCCCCCCGCCCCGCCCTTAGTAGGCGACAGTAACTTTTTTTTTTAACTTGTTTCTTTTGGGTGCACAACTGAATTAAACTATGCCCCTTTGACTCAACCTTCCCTTTTGAAACCAAGGGGGAATGCAACTTTCAATTGAATCCAGGTTTAAGAAAGGTAATAGGATTGCTAACCAACTACTAACTGCAAACTAGTGCCTTCAGGTGTTTGTAATCTAGTGAGGTTAACTGCTCTCACCCCCGTGAAAACAGAGGCTGGGTCTGGGGAGACTTGTGCCCCTTATTTGCATCCTTCCAAGCAAGTAGAACGCCATTCCCATCTTTTAGGTCCCTGATACAGGCACTCTCTCGTTTCATCTTTATTCTCACTGCGGTATTGTCATACTGTCCTATAGCAAAATGCCCTGAAGGACTTTTCAAAGGCAAAAGTACCTCTTGGTCTGGCCGGAAGTGCCCAACTCCCAGCCTTTCCATCATTTAAACGTCTCCTTTTTCTTTTCTTTAGGCAAGACCATCGATTTTTAAAAAGGGAAACAATGATTTACCCATGATAATTCCAAAGGGGGTGGGGGGTGGGGAATGAGGAATTATGAGCAAGGGCTGACTCTTCCAACTTAGTTTTATGTGAGAATATTATTGAAACCACGTTTCCCTAGTAGTTTACAACATCCTGCACTGGTGCATTGCGCTGAAATGTGCTTGGGGGCAGGGGGCGTCTCTGCAGTGGTCAGCATCACCAGGCAAAAGGGTGGCCACGGCCAGCGTCAGCTATGTCTGAGACCCACTGCACCAAAATTCTGCCGCAGACCCGTCACAGGGCCAACACTGGGGCTTTATTATTATTACTGTTTCGTTGCTGCACCAAAGAGTAAAAGGAGGGAGAGGAGAACAACGCCTAAAGAGCTCTTCCCTGAATTTTCTCACATGTAGGCTGAAAAAAATCAAGCGGACGTTGCCCAGCCCCCAAAAGCTACCTAAACTTCCTGAAGGTTAGTATCCAATGTGCTATTCTGCCTGTGCCCTTGCCACAGATTTGACACTTACTCTCCATTAAACCCATTAACATGCAGGATCCTCATTTGCTTCACGATGGTGCTTTTACCAGATTCTCCAGCACCTAGAAAATGAAAGTAAGTCTCAGGTTAAGACGGAGGCATTTTACACACTTTGGGCAGGGAGGAGAGAGAGAGGACTGCCGTTTTCTCCATAGAAGCAACACACAAAAAACAAACAAGAGACTTGCAAATTTCCTTGACATTTCGACGCAGAGAAAATGAAATAAACATCCAACTTTGTGTGTACCTGCAGTATTCCACCATCAGAACAACAAACAAGAATTAAAGGTTTTGCTTTGTTTAGGTGTTTTGTTTTCTTCTTTTTATTTTTCCTTTTGGTTGCCTTAAAATTTGTGGGGTGGGCAAAGGGGCAAAGAAAGAATGACGCAATTCTGTCATGGGGGGGGTCAAGAAAATTGCAGTTAAAGCCATGAAACTGGATGTTGGAACTATGAGCGTTCACTGGTAAAAATGTACACATTAATGTATACGGCCACATAATTCACTGCTTGTCAGATGTTTCATGGTTAAAATACCCCAGTATTCACAAACAATGCCCCGGCCCTGCAGGCGCCCCCAGATCACGTACTGACGCAGCAACTGCCTCTTCAACATTTTCTCAAGGCTGCTGCCTTCTCTGCAGGGTTCTCGCCCCCTGGGCTACTTAAAAATCAACCCCTAAGCCCCATAATATTACATTTTATCCACTTCTCCACACCCCTCCCCCTTTCCTGCTAACTTTATTTTTCTAAAGATAAACTCTCTCAGGATACAACAACCATGGCGGGGGGGGGGGGAACACCACTGATTTGCTGTCACCTTCTCGAAAAAGACATTTAAGTATTAAATACAGGGCTTGAGAACTACCCTATTAGCATGCTAAAAGGACAGGACTTTAATCAGAAGGGAAAATATTCCTGGGAACCACTGAATTTTCAAAGATTCCAAGCCCTTCCCAACGAACAGAGCTAGAAGGGGCACATGCCCCCATTTTAAACCACCTTTCATTTGTAAAAACATATATTTTTATGGAAAAAACACAGTTCCACCAAGCTAGAAGGAGGATTGCTAGTTTCTCATTTTCTGTTTTTGCAAACGGATACTCTCTCCAACAACTAACCCTGAGGGGACAATTTTTTGTGCTCCTCAAGCACAAACCTGTTTGGTTTTTTAGTCCTCTTTTTCACTTTTAATTTTATTAATTGTTTTGTTTTACTGCCCAGAGAGCAAAGCATTCCTCCTTCTCTTGCCTTTTCACAAGGCTGTAATCAATATCTGTAAAAAGTTAAAATCAGTTTCCACAGAAACATTGATTTCAAAGCAAACATTTTATCTTAATGAGTCTAACTCTCATAAATTAAAATATTAAAGGTACGATTAAGAGATTCCATGAAGAGAATACAGTCTTAATCAGAATCTCCAACACTCTCGTGTTAAAATGTGTATCACCTCTCTTTACAGGCACAAACAGGTCCGTGCCTCAGTTTCCACATTTAGGAAATTAGAGAATTGGACTGAAAAATTACTGCAAGATCTTTTGTGGTACTGTAATTCACTCAGATTTCATATCATTAAATTTAAAAAGAGGATTCTGGGCATCACTACTTTTCCTTTTTTGTGGGGGGGGCATCATTTGGTGAGAATCACGATTTAAAGATGCAAAATGTGTGGCGCTGCCTTGGGCTGCAGACCCCCATATGCCAGAGCCTTCAATAAATTATGGTAATAGGGCTAGGACACCTGGGAAAGGTTAGCCCAGTGACGCCAGGTGTGTTCAGAGCAACAGTCTCAAGTGAAGACTTTGTGATCTCCGTGCAACGGTGTTAGAAATTTAAGGTACCATTAGCATCACACTTGTTAGTATTCAGATAGCAGAAGTGTTCCTAGGAAAGATTCTAGACTTTTCTAGGCTTATACTTTGAAATCAAATTACATGCACATTAACATTCACATACCATAGTTCCACCTTTAGAAGTTTTTGACAACACCTCAACATACGTACCATTTAATTATTGTAATTGCAAATGCATAAACACACACCAAAGGGACTTATTTTCACTTAATAATTTTCTGCTTTACATAAATCTGGACCCAGGAGAACAAAGACGTGACCCATCCAAAAAAAAAAAAAAAAAGAGCAAAGCAGACGCCACCACAAAGAAAAAACAGCCCTTTACCATTTATTCTTCATAATCAGGCTGTTCTGTTGATATGTGACCATGAACTAGGTCTTAACCTAGCAAATTCACAAATTAACTCAGATAGCCAAATTACTAAGGAAGTGGAAAACTTCCATACTAATTAATGCTTGTGTAATTCTTCTGGTTATTTCAACAATTTCTTTTATGCTTCTTTTCTTTATTTTCCCAAAGCAGCACCTTTAAGACAAAAGGGGGAAAGGCCATCTCCTTACAGTTCACACACACACACACCCCGCGTTTTTTTTTTTTGGCCAAGAAAGGAAAAACCGCAATCAAAAGAGAAAACCCCAAACCAAACAACCAAATGTCACTTGACAAACAACTAATGTAGTCTCATCTCCTTCCACCTGGAAAAAAAGTCTTTTCCTTAAAGCGTTCTCAATCCCCCTCCCACCTTGAAAAGGACAAAAAAAACCACGCCATTTCCAGACCAAGAAGCCATTTACAGACAAATGTCATTTTCCAGTTCTGATTTGTGCATGTCTTTTTTTTTTTCTTTCCATTTTTTTCACAAAGCACTCTCAATGTGGCCGACTAACAGGAAAATGTGTGTGTGTGTTAATGGTTTGGGGGGGCGGCAGCTGCTACAGTTAATTCTCTTCTTTGCTTTTCAAAGAGCCTGCATATCTGGAAGGGGAAAAAAGGTCATACTGTAAAATGACGTGTCATTTGGCTTCACTGAGCACTTAGAGTACTAACTCCATTTTTTTTTTTTTTTCGGCCTTATTTTATTCGATTCTCCTTCTCTTCCTTCCACAGCCCGGCCCGGCCCGGCCCGGGACACGTCTGCTCCGCGCACACAGTGTGTCCTGCCCGCAACGCACCAAGTCGCGCCCAGCGGCCGCCGCGCTCCCTCCTCCGCCCGCCCCCCCCTCCGGCGCCACGACTCGCCCGCGCCCCCTCCCCCTCGCTGCACCACCTTTACCACTCCGAGCCCTTCCGAGGGGCTGATGTCACCCGCCCCCACTCTCCTCGGCCACTTCTCCCGCCGAACCTCCCCTCGACGAGGCCCCCTCAGCCACCGCGGCGCCCCCCCCCGCGTCACCCCCTTCTCCGCCGGCCCCTCTCGCTTTCTCCCCTTCCCTCTCCCAACAAATCACACACCCAACGGAGGCGGGTCCCCCTCCCTCGGCCCGCCACCCCATTTCCTGTCCCCGAAACCCTCTTTTTGTCGCAGTCTCCAGAGCCCTGTGGGACTCCCCCTCCCCCTCCCCAACACGCACCCGAACCCCTGGCGTCGTGTAGGCCTCGCGGAAAAAGAGAGAGAAAAGAGCGAGGGGGAGGGCGAGAGAGAGACAGAGAGCGAGCGGCCACGGGAGGGGGACCCGCGCCCGCGTCGCCACGGCCCCCGGACCCATTTTGGGCCCCCGCCCGGCCGAATGGCGCCCCGGGGTCCCCCTTCCGGCCTCGCCCCCGGGAGACTGAGCCCGCGGGCGGGCGGCGGGCTCGGGAGCGCGCGCCCGGGGCGGGGGGCGGGCTCGGCGCGCGCGGCCTGCGGGGCGCCCCGAGGGGCCCCCGGGCCGGGCCGGGGCCGGCGCCCCCCGCCCCGCCCTTACCCAGCAGCAGCAGGCGGTGCGTGGCCCGGTAGACCTGCTTGTCCTTCTGCAGCTGCTTCTCGATCTTTTTGTTGGCCTCGCGCTGCGCCTTCTCCTCGTTGCGCTGGTCCTCGGTCTTACTGTTTCCGAGGCAGCCCATGGCGGCGGCGGCGGCGGGGCGCGGGGCGCGGCCGGGCTGCGGCGGCGGCGGCGGCGGGGCCGGGCGCGGGCGGCCTCACGCGGGCGGAGAGGGCCGGGGCAGCCGGGCGGGCGGGCCGGGCGCGGGCTTGGCTCCTCGGGGAGGAGCGCGCGAGGCGGACTGCGGGCCGCGCGGGGAGGGTGGTGTCGGTCTGACCGAGCCGAGCGCGCGGCTCCCAGCCCCTCGAGCCGAAGCCGAGGGGTCTGATGGCCGCCGCGGACCGAGGCGGACCAGAGCAGGAGCTGCGGGAGCTGCTGCCGCCGCTGCCGCCGCCGCCGCTCTTATTGCCTCGGCCGGGGCCCCGCCGCCGCCCCGACCCAAAGCTCCGCGGCGGGCGGGGGGAGGCGGGGGGAGGAGGAGGCGGCGGCGGCGAGGGGGGTGGAAGGAGGAGGAGGAGGAGGAGGAGGGATGAGGAGCAGCCGCGGCAGCGGCCGCGGCGGCGGGGAGGGCGGGAGCTGGCGGAGGGCGGCGCCCCCCCCCGGGTACCCGGGGAGGGGGTCCCTCTGCCCGCGCCCGGGACGGGACGGGCCTGGGAGACGCCCCCTCGCCCCCCTGGCTCGGGCCCCAAGCGGGGCTGGCCACGGGGGGAGAGGGGGCGTCTCCGAGCCAGTGACGACCCCTCGCACGACGCCAACGCTCCACCCCCCGGGCCGCGTCGCCCAGCTGCCCCCGAGGCCGAGCCCCCTCCCCCCTCCCGCGGGCGCCGCCGAGGGGCCGGGGTGGGCGGAAGGGGAGGGAGCGCGAGCCAGAGCCCGGACTTAGGAAATTTTTCGAAAAGAAGAGAGAGACAGAGAGAGCTAGAGAGCAGGGAGTGTGGAAGAAGCGAGGCGAGCACGAACCAAAGGACAGAGCAACCGAAAAGGAAAATGTGTCCAAACACACGCACACAAATACTCAATAAAACTCCACACTACACAGCGATGGTGGTGTCTGGTGGCGGGGAGGGGCGGGGGTCTGACTAGATGAGCCACTCGTCGCGCCCCTGGCGCTGGGCGCCATGGCCCGAGCCGAAGGCACCCGAGGTCCCGGGGCGCCCACGGTCTCTGCGCTTGGCCCGGCCGCCCACGAAGGAGAAGAAGGCGCAGCCCAGGAACATTCGGAAGCAGCAGGTCGCCCCAAAAAAGAAGCCGCAGCCGCGGCCCTGCTCCGGGCGCTTCTGCAGTAGGAAATCGAGCACCCACGCGGGGCTGCGCACGGAGAGGACCAGGAAGGTCAGGAGCGGCAGGTGGGCGCTCAGCGCGCTGATCTTCAGCAGCCCGGACCCCCACACGGCGCCCCTGAAGCCTCGCAAGGCGTCGAACAGGTCGTCCTCGTCCTCGTCGCTCGAGTCCGTGTCCCACTCGATCCAGATCCTACTCGTGGCCCCGACGCCGGCGCCCACGCCGCCCCCGCCGGCGCCCTCCGCGGCGCCCTCGTCTGCGCCGGCGGCGGCGGCAGCGGCGGCGACCTCCGGGCCTCGGGCCTCCTCCTGGGCTTCTGGCACCTTCTTCTTCTTCTTCTTCTTCTTCTCCTCCTCCTTCTTCTTCTTCTTCTTCTGCATCTTCTCCAACTTCTTCCTCTCCTTCTCCTTCTTCTTCTCCTCGTTTCTTCTCTGCTCCAGTAGCTTCTTCTCCATCTTCCGCCGCTCCTTTTCGGTCAGCAACTTCTCGGAGGGCGCCTCTTGCTCTGGCTTCTTGGGGGGCTTCTCGGTGTCCCCTTGCTTCCGCGGCGCGCGCGGCTCGGCCAGCGCTGCAGCCACCGCCGCAGCTTCGGCAGCCACCTCGGCCGCAGCCAACGCTATCTTCCTCTCGCTCTCCACCGCCCAAGCTTTGATCTTCATGGCCATCTTCAGCATGGTGGCTCGGCCACCTCGGGGTGCCTGGCTCTCGCCTGGCCCGGGCGCCCTGCTTGCCCCCGGCCTCGGGCTGGCCGGACCCCGTGCGCCCCGTGTCGGGGGAGTCGGCTGCGATCCCCGCTGCGCTGCCCCGGGGCCGCGGAGCGCGGCTGCCGGGCTTCGTTCGGGCTGCTGGGCTGGCTGCCTAAGAGTTAGCGCCAAAAAGGGTGAGCAAACGAAAAAGGGGCGAGAACAAACCAAAAAGCACCCAACAACACGAGAAATCAAAAAGCAACAAGAAATGTCAAACAACTCAGAAAAGAAAAGTGCAGAGGCGCGATGGCACGAGGTTGCTGTTACCCTCAGGCGCTCCTTGGTTAGGCTCTTGGGCACGCCAATGGAGAAGAGAAAAGAGAAGAGAGAGAGAATTGGCGGGTGCCCGGGAGGCGCGGGCAGGGCGGCAGTGCTGGGGCGCCCCTGCCCCGTCCCGGCCCCGGTGGCTATTTCCCCGCGCCGGGCGACTCGCACTTCCGCGGGAGGCCACGGTGCCCCCGGACTTACATGTGAGTGAGGTGCACTCACACGCAAGGCAGTGCCTGCCTGCCGGCCGCCCGCCGCCGCCCCGCGCTGGGACAGGGGTTCGCTCCAGCCGCGGCGCCGCAGCCCGGAGCCAGAGAGCCTGAGAGCCAGCGAGCGAGCCGCGCCGGGCCGGCCACCTGACGCAGCCCGCTCCGCGGTGCCGACGCGACTGAGTGTCCCCGCCGGAGAGCAGCGCTCCTAAGCAGCCCGATGACGCCCCAGCCTCTTCAGAGGACGGACCCACCGTGGCGGCCCCTATAAACCGAAGGGGAAGCCGAAAAATCGGCCCGCCGGGGACGCACCCAAACGGGCCGCCGCGCACCCCGGAGGTGCAGGCCGGTTCGGGGGCCACGCGGGAGTGGGCGCGAGGCGCAGGGGACTCGGTGGCGGGGTCCGAGGGGGCGCCCAAGGCGGTGGGCGCCGGACCCCGCCTCCCAGACCTGCCTCCCAATTTTCGGTGAGTGGTGTAGCCCTGGGCGGCGTGCAAAGTGTGCGACGGCGGCGCTTACCCCTGCTGCGCGCCTCCTTACCTCCAGCTTCCCGGTTAGCGCGCGCGGGGACCGCCACCCACCCCTCCCTCCCGGCGGCGCGTGCCCGGCAGCGGGTCGTCCGATGAGAGGTGTTATGTGAGCGCGAAAAACGAGCATCGCAAGAGCAAGCAGGCGCCGGCGACTCAAGAGCTGAGCGGTGGTGGCCGGGGCCGCGCGGTCTGCGCCCCCGGAGTCCTCCTGAGCGGGACAGGTGGCGGGCCAGGGCGTCCCGGTTATACGAGGCCGGACCGGGGTGCCGCGGGGGGATGCTCTGGAACAGACGGAAAAGTAGTTTATTGAACACGAATTTCTTTGAGAATTGTTTAAAGACTTTCAGGTGTCCCACCCCAGCTCTGTCCCATATGAGGCTGCGGTACAGCGCAGTGGGTGAAGAGCCGTGACAGCAAGTTCTCAACGACTCGGCCGCGGCTCACTTTTCCTGGGACCTTGGTTGAGTCTCCTGGTTGAGCCCTGCGCGTGTCTGCTTGGGTACAATTCATTCATTCAGTCAATAAAAGTTTGGTCCGTGCGGCCCACCTTGGGCCTAGGTGAGTCAAGAGTAGACCGGCCATCAGCCTAAGACTTGGCAACTGCCTTTGGTGGGTCACGGCTGCCTGCCGGTCAGCCCAAATCTACAAAGTAGTCGTCAACTCTCTCCTGCCTTTAACTTTCTTTCACTTCGAAACAGTAAAACTTTGGACGTTTGGGGGGATAGAAAGAAAGGAAGAGGCAGCCTACTTGTAAATGGAAACACAGCTAACATACCTAGGGGGTGGGGTGATTGTTCGATTTGGTCAGAGGCCTTGAGTAAATTGTCCAAATAGTGTTGTTTTCTTTGAAAATAGACACTGTTAACCATTCAACGGGACTGCTGCAATCCCCCGCTTCTCCTCAGTTTGCTCAACTCAAAGTAAGAAAAGTTGTGACAGATGAAGATGTCATCTAATATTGTTCTTGGCCCCATCCAGTACACCTCTACGCCCCTTCTACAAGGCCTCACTTTATGGACCTGAAAGACAGCGGAGGGCAAGTCAAAGCCAGCAGAGAACACTTGGAATTAAGAACAGGAAGCGAAATCTTCACGCCAGACCCTCATGATCTACATCTGCTACCTCGCCTGACTGCGGGTCTCAGACTCTCTCGAACTCTACAGAAAAGTTGCTGCGTTTGCCCTTTCCTCCTCACATCCAAACAAACCAGGTCTTGATCACACTCTGGATATGGCCTCTCCTTCTTACACAAAAATACACCTTCTTTCGACAAAAACTCAAAGGAACTACCGTTCGTCTAAACAAAAGCCGATAAAAATATTTACCCTATGGACGGGAATGTTCTCCTAAGCAAATTCGACAGTAAGGCTGTTTGAAAAGATCATGACACAATCATTCACCAACTAGATTAGAAACTACCTGAAGACGGGGCCCAAGTTTTATACCTTTATACATTAAATAAAAACCTGTTGGTTGAATTTGATTAATCAACTGATTGTCATTTTTAAAAATTGGTGAAGACTTATAAGGAGGAGGAATAGGCCAGAAATTTTTGTTATGCTCCATTTGTTCCAAAGCATCTTCCTTCCTGCTTCTAATGTGGCAAAGCGCAAATACATTGTATTTAAGAGGAAGAAGGTAAATAGTAACCAATACAACCTTGATACTTATACCAGTAGCTACACATTACTACAATGAATATAATGAAGGCTCCTTATTTGGAAATCCCTGAGTTGGGTTACCATCTCCCCCCTTTTAGATAAATATCACACCTGAACTTTGAAAGGAGTGAAGCTGTCCCATGTCATATACTGACATATATTCCAGGCAAGGCACAATCGGGACTATTGTCCTAGAATGTATAAAGCAAGGTCAGGCTTCAGTCATTTCAACTTCTAACCTGGCCGGCCATCCTTGAAAAAAAAAATTTTTTTTTAAGTGTAGGTTTCACCTATATTTTATTATGACCACCCACTGATGGACAAATAAAGCATTTACTTTGTAAATAAATGACAGCAGGTGGAATCAAGGGTTTACAGGTAAGCAAAGGCCACTAAGAGCTCTGAAACACAAGCTCGTTTGTGGTCTGTTCAGCTTTCTGTTTTCACCCGGCACAAAGTGAAAGATGAGATTTTTACTTAATTGGCGTGGTGAGCTGATACCGTCTACAGTTTTCAGTCTAGCATTTGACCTACCTGGGTCTTAAACATTTAAAAAAAAATTTTTTTTAAAAAGGCTTTCAGGTTTGGAGGCCACCATGCGTGACCTTTTCATATGAATTAGTAATTTATTTTAATAGGTTGTTACCATTTTAAGTGCCTGGTTTATGCTTTGCTAGTGAGCAATCCATTAGCATAATTCTTGGAACAGTCCAGACTCTAGAGTTTTCCAGTGGAAGGGGCCTCTTTTTTGGCTCAGGGAGAGATGGAAGTTGTGGAAATTTTAAGCTCCAGAGAGGGGCAAAGGGCCAGAATGTCCTGGGTGTAAAATGCCTGGTTCAGGTGACTTGCTTCATGCCAAAGCCAGCAAGTTGGGATAATAACACAACAGTAACCTAAAGCACTAGGTCACCTCACGATACAACTTGGTAAAACAGATGGGGGTCCCACCGCTATGCACAGGGCCGGCCTAGCAAAAGCTCTTTCCAGCAATGCATATTTTACAACAATGGATGGATTTGCATGTCATGTCGGGGTTTGAATTTTGTGGTCTTGTAAGCTTCATATTTATGGGTGGATGTGTTCCTTGGCTCTTTTGCATCTTCCTGTCTGAGAAAGAATGCCTCGTCTGCTCTTAAAAGAAACAGACTCGCTATAGCTTAGTATCTTGAAAACGTTTTTACACTTAATGATGTAATTCAGTTTTTGGACAAGGGTGTTCTTTTTGGCCTTTCATTAGATGGGGTCACTGTAAGATCCCAGAGAAAACAGAATTATAATATTATTTTAATAGCTTAGGAAACATAAATAGGTTTCCACTGAAACAGAAACCTTAGCTGTAAGGTTTTAATAATAGTGCTTAGCACTTCAATGGTGCTTTCTGTCTTTAAAGCACATTTCGCACTTTATTTAACTAGAATTACTGAAATTGTTGCAAATGAATGTGACTTGAAGCCTGCACAATACCGATGATGAAGCAGGTATTGTAAAAAGCCTTTTCCTAGTCCCAGTTAATCCCCGGGAGAAGGTTCTATTACTTAGGACCATAAAGTTCTTAAAAATCTAATGTAGTGATTACCTAGGGCATTTTTTCCCCTTGTCATATTCACTAGTTAATAATGGCAACCACAAAGTAATCCAAAACTGGCATTCAGAACTAAACATGGTGCTCAAGTTAGCAAAACTTCATTTCAAAAGCCCTGACATTAAGGGACTAACTACAAGGCCATATGAAATCTCCCTACTTAATTTCTATCAACTAATTTTAAAAATAATTTGTTTTTAATTTAGAATATACTCGAATCCAAACAAAATATAGGGGCACATTGGCCAATGTGTTTGGACACAATTTCTTGAGCCAGTGGCTTTGACATACCAATCAAACATCTACTTAAAACCACAGTTCACAAAATGAGGGCAGTTGGGACTTTTGTGCCTTTATGGATCTTCCTTGACTTTGATGTGTGGACACCATCGAAGAGAGGAACTTCCTGGTCTCCATGGATGCCCAGTTCCCAGGACGATTAGTGCCTTTCTCACAACATCCCCAGGAGCCCCAGAGTAAGTGGGAGTGGACTTTTACCAAAGCCACCATCTACTTTAAAAGGGGGAAACAATAAAGTAGAGACTACGTGCATTACAATGTTCCTTTTAAAAACTTAAACCTAAATAATATGATACATATGGTAGCCTTGAAAAGATTCTAGATGGATAATTTGGGTTAGGGGTTTACTGACATCAACCACAGACCAATGGACCCACTTACTGGAGATCTTGGTGGGGGAGCAAAAAGATGTAAGTTTGTTACCACTCTATAGCAGGAACGTTGATTTTCCTAAACTAAAATATCTTTAGCTTCCCTTGGGGGCGGGATTTCATGAGGACTACGGTAATGGGAAAGCCTGTTGCTTAGAACTTTTAATTTGGCCTTGAGGATGGAAACTCATCCAGGATGGGGAATAATGCAGGGAGGACTAGTTAAAAACAGGTGCAGGTCAGCTAACTTTTGTTTTTATTTACAAGATGCCTTATTTAAATGACATTTTGATCCAACATCTTACTTAACAAGTACCAACAGGAAAAAACATAACAAAAAGCAAGTTGGCGCAATCAAGAGAGTCTCAAAGTCCTAATAAGATCTCTGTAGATAAAAGAAGCTCTTTAATTGCTCTGATTTTAAAGATTTTACGTTTTTTTTTTCTTTTCTTTTCATTGCATTCAATTCTTCAAATTTAGCCCCATATAATTAAGAGTTCAGAGCGTTAAACACTCTGGATGAATCAGGTAATAAATTTCCTTTCATTAAATGCTGCTTTGTGTATACATATATACATAGGAAACAACTGCTAAATACAACTTTTACATCTTGGGGTTTTACTTTATTTACCTACCAACCAAGCATGGGTGACCGTTTTCAAACAGGCTTGCGCTTAGTTACTAGCCTCAGTTTGGGACAAGTGAGATTCTGACAGGGCTGTAGGTGTCACCTGCCTTCGTAGCTGAACCCTCCTCTCTAAACCCACTTCCGCCTGCTGTTGGTAAACCCGGAATTAAGCAATTAATGGGACATAATTAGTCACACGTTTAATTTATCTAAAAATGTAGGTACCTTTTCATCTGTCTGTGTTTGCCCACACACATTGAAATTGAAAAACGTGTAATTATAGTTTAGCTCCACCTCTTTCCCCGGGTTTTTATTTTGAGGGGGCACAAATGCTTGGCTCCCAGAGGATGAAGGCAGCCTCCTCCTTTGCACGTGGCTACATATACGTCCCAGCCAGAGGCTGTGCCCTCCACTCCCTCCCTCACTCAGCACTTTATGGAGGGCTTGGCAGCCTGCACAGCCCTCTCCCTGACAAGTCAGGAGCCCACTCGACTCAGCGGAGCCCAGATGGCACTGTGGCTTCCTAAGGTCTTTGCCGACCTCTGGAAGTTAGGAGGAGGAGAAAACTATCCAGCCAAAGCATCAGGCATTTGCAATCAGTCTGGGGATCAGATGAAAAGGAGATGTTTTTATGAGCTACAGACCTCAGCTTTACCCACACCCACGTCCCGGGGTCTCTGCCCGCCGCCCAGAAAGGGGAAAGAGGCCTCTGCCTGCTTTCTCCAACATTCCTGTCTCTCAGTCGCTTAAGTCTCTACTACCTTCTCAGATTACGGCTCCTTTTGTGCTAATTACACTGAAAAAATTGAAAGAATGTCGCTGACTTTACAAAGAACACAAAGCTGGCTTGCTTTAAAAACTAAATATAGCCAATTTCTTTCAGAAGGCAGACAACTCAGCTTTCAAATGATTTGTACTATGTGGATTAACTGCAGATGGACAGTTATGAAGACCCAGGTGACAGAAGGGAGGATACATCTAACATGTGTGTTGCTCTGGGGGGCCATTTACATAAAATCCCAAATCTGGTTAATGATGAACTTTCCCCACCCCACCCACCAGCACTTAATTGTAAATTAAGACTTGCCACAGGGACTTCCCTGGTGGCCCAGTGGTTAGGGCTCCGCGCTTCCACTGCAGGGGGCGAGGGTTCGATCCCTGGTTGGGGAACTAAGATCCCGCGTGCCGTTCGGTGTGGCCAAAACTTAAAAAAAGAAAAGACTTGTCAATGATGGCAGACTAATAGAAGCTACCATGAAAAAGGAAAGGGATGGAATGCCAACGTGTAGAAAGCTATGTATTACGCAGGTAAAAATATAAATGAAAGGAAAAGAAAGTCTAACTTCTCACTCTGGGAGGCTGTGGCTGCCAGAGAATGAGAGGATGCTGTTTTTGCAGCTCCTGTTCGCCATTATATAAGAAATGGTCTTTTAAAAGGAGAACTGGGAAGTAAGTGTCTGTTACTGGCCAAGAAAACTATGGATGACACCCCCGCCCTCCCTCTATGAAATCCTTTAAGGGTTAATAGGTGAACAGTAGCAGCTTGGAATGATTTATTTTTCTAAGGAACATTAAATACTGAATTGCTCATGCTGAAATAATGCCACAGCTGTGACCCTTAGGGCTGAATTTTGGACACCGGCACAAGTGACAGGTGTGCTCGATGTATGCCCAGCTTGGCTGAAGTGATGCCTAACTCAAGTCCTCCCCCCGCCCCCCTCCCCCGATTAATTGGTGGGGACTCTGGAGCCAGCCAGGAAAGGGCCTTTTGCCACGGAAGACCATGTGTGCTCAGCCGTCAACAAAAATGCCAGCCTTTGAGGGGGATGGAGGCCCTGCTCCCTGAATAGAAAACAAGAAAATCAAGACAGACCTCAGAAGACAGGGGAAAGAGGAAGTGGGAGCTGAGAGGTCTGATCAGGATCAGACCCTTCTAGGTTTTAAAGCAAACATATCTGTCCTATAATTGGCTCTTGGAGGATTTTAGCAAACGAAGCAAGCCCAGGATTCTAGGAAATGTGTCACCAAAATTGGTATTATTAGAGGAAGTGGCACAAAGCTAGAAATACAGAGTCTAATCTGTAACATACTAATTACACCTATTTTTATCCCAGGGATGCAGTGACCTAACACCAAGAAATGAAAACTCTAGAAAACTAGCCCTTCACATATACAAGACATGAACACCTTGAAGGCAGGGGCCACAGGGCAAAGGTTTCACTGAGTCCTTTAATCTGACCTGGGGTTAGAAATCAGCAGTCACGAAGGTAGTCAACTTTCAAGGGAACTCGGCAACAGTGGAGGAGGGCCACTGAGGCTCCAGACCAAACCTTGGGAGCTCTGGTATGAAGTCAGCATGCTGGTAAGAGGACAACTCTGGAATGTCAAAGTCTGGCCTGAGCAAAATGCCTATGGGGTGTCCTGGTCTGCAGAGGGCAGAAAGAAGGCTCTGCTAAGCCAAAAAGGAGGCTAGATGAAAAAGATTTCCTTGGTCCATCCCACCAGCCACAAAGGCCCTGGGTCCCTATCCTCCAGCAAGATGATGCCAGATGGCTGACGGACAGAGAACCACCTCCAAAAGTTGACAAATCTCCTACTTTGGGGACTGGTTCCAATAAGGATGCTTCTCACTATGATGGTTGAAGGCATCAACCAGCTTAAAGCAGCATTAGGTTTTTTGCTTCCTTATCCTGAAAAGACAAATCTCTACCTTCTGAGTACCAGGATATTTTCATAATTGTACTCTCTGGGAGTTGCTTCAAAAAGCCTAGCTGTGGGGCTTCCCTGGTGGCGCAGTGGTTGAGAGTCCGCCTGCCGATGCAGGGGACACGGGTTCGTGCCCCGGTCCGGGAGGATCCCACATGCCACGGAGCAGCTGGGCCCGTGAGCCATGGCTGCTGAGCCGGCGCATCCGGAGCCTGTGCTCCGCAACGGGAGAGGCCACAACAGTGAGAGGCCTGCATACCGCAAAAAAAAAAAAAAAAAAGCCTAGCTGTGAAAGAATCTTTCAAAGGAAGTTGATATAAAACTTAGTTGGGACACAAAGACATCTAATCTGCAAGTTAAATGGATATTCCATGTATTCATAACCATTCAAAGCATCCTAATGTCTAGAAAAACCTGACCCCCTCCTATCATGATGTTATTATTAACCCGGGCCTCAGGGGGGCGCCCTAGAGCAGGGGAACTTAAAGTCATTCTCAGCCTTAAAAGTGAATTTCTTAAATGGTTTTCTATTAGTTAAATCAGTAATTAGTCTAAATACATCATTTCAGTAATCTGCCATGAGTTAGTTGAATGCAAAATGGGGGGAAAAACTGGGCTAACTAGGGTGATCCCCAAGGACACTTAATGTTTTAATCTTAGATATAAGATAACTTTATATTTCATTTGCCTTGCACATTCTTAAATGTGTTAAATAGATATGTATTCCTCAGTCTGGCATAACTACATATCCTCTAGATTTACTGAGGGTACAGAAGGCAGACAGGGCAACTTTGTAAAAAAAAAAAAAAGAAGAAGAAGAAGAAGAAGAAGAAGAAGAAGAAAGAAGAAAACTAAAGAATAGAACTCTACAACAAAAAGTTAGTTTCTAAAATGGATGCCGAAGTAGAAAAGATATTGAGAGAAAAATATATGTGTATTTCAGCAAAGCTACAAACACACCAAAAAGGTACCAGCAGCATGAAAACCCCAGGGGAATAAACAAAAAAATCACTCTAATTTATAGTAACTGAACCTTTGCTTTACCTTCCTCCCAACAGCTGATAATTCTGTGAAATCACCCAGCTGTCACTCTTTTCCTTTTAGAAACATGACACCGATTTGTCTTTATTAGAATTCAGAGGTCTGCTTGATGGGGCCCCTAATAAATGTAAGTCATCATCACTTCTTGACCTTTTTTCCCCTGAAGTTCTCAGTACGCGGTTAAACTGCTGAAAACATATTTTCAAGGTTCTGTGACTGTAACATAAAAATAAAGGATCAAGGCTGGGTGGCTTTGGAGGTCTGAGCACATCTGGGCTCTGCCCTGCCTGCACCCCAGAGGGAAAATAAGGCAGATCGATTAGAAACAGCATCTGGGGGTAACAGCAACGCTCTGCTTTGGGCTGAGCTGTTTGCAAATAGGAATGCTCTGCACAAGACTGAAGTACAGCAGGGGGTGTGCCAAAGAGCCCTTGCCCCTTCCTCTGCCCCTCCTAGCATCCCCCTCCTCCCCCACCTGCCTGGCTATTGAGTGCCTTGAAAGAGCAGGAAAAAAACCTGTAGCCCAGAGAGCCTCAATTAACTATCCACATGAGAAAGAAACAAAAAGATTGATGATGGGGTCCTAGTTGTGGTGACTTTGAGATAAAAGGATGGGGGGCAGCTTTTTCAAGAAACTGAATCATGACCCTTTTTTTTATAAAAGCAACACTTCTCGTCCTTATTTTTTCACTGGCTGCACTGGGCTGGTGGTACCCTAAAACAAAATGAGGGCAGGTGGCTTCAGCCTTCACCACATCCTAAGATGGCCGCAGGCACCAGACAAATCTTGACCCTGACCGTGATGCTGCCAAGAGCCTGGTCATAAAGATTCCCCTCTGCATGCCTGCCTGTGAAGACTGGTGTCCCCACCTCCCCTGTACCGCAGACTTCAGATGGCCGCTGCAGAGAAAGCAAGAGGGTCTAACAACTTATTCGTGTCCCCTCTACTTCCTCATTCCTCAGAGAGCAGAGGAATGGCTTCTAGGTCTGGCTTCTAGGTCTGTTCCCTCCAATTCCTAAAAATAAGTTTCCCTACGGCATTGGGTTGGGGGAATGTCAGGGTAGGTGGTCAGATGAGCTGTTGCTCAAATATTTGACAAACTGGCTGTCTGTGGACAAAACAACCAGATGCTTTTCCATGATTGAACTTTCGACCAAATTGATTGGATGCCTTGGTGTCAAGAAGACAAAAACTCAAGTCAAAAAGATCACCAGAATAGGAAATTTGTTGGCAACAAAAACAAAAAAACCATACTATAGTAGGAAGCATTACTTTTTCTAGCAACAAAACTCTGAGTTTTCAGGTTGTGCTAAATGACTCAAAATTTGCCAGAGTGAAGAGACGGCAGAGAGAATGGATTTTTTAAAAGGTTATATTGTTCCTATTTATTTGGCTTCGCTGCTGCCAGAAAGTGGCTTGGAGCCCTCTTTTTTAGCACTCTATAAAATGTAAATGGTCTAAATTAAGAAGCCATCTAATCTCAACCAATATTAATTCTGACATGAAAAATGAGACCAATTCTTCAAACAGGATTATGATCACCACCACCCGACATTAACCGATCACCTCACCCTGTTTCTCAAAGAACGGGATATTTTCCTTTTCCAAAGGGCCTATTTATTTCTAAGAGTGGACCCAAATCCTCACACACTTTCCTTATTCCGACATTGAAAAGGTACAGCCTCCTAACGTGGGCTGCTTTGACACCCCCCCCACTCCCAACTCTGCAAGCTTTTGTATCTTATTTGTCTTTTTTTGTTTTTTTGCTCCAAACTAAAATCCCTCTAAAATATCTAAACACCCCAACGGTCGTAAGTGGGGATGCCGCTCCTGCATCTTTCTCCTTGCAGACCGAACTGCCGGCCCCTAATATTGTTTTCCAAGCAGAAAAGAGAAAACTGAGAAAAATAACGATTTTTTTTCCTCGTGTTTTCTCCTCAACCGGTCCATTGAAAATCAACAGGATCACGGTTCCTCCATCTATGCAGCAGGCAGAATCACTGTGCATCCAGATAAAGAATTTGCCTTTTGGCTGGGCTCAGATGGGGACACTGCAGTTGTTCTAGAAAAAGGAGGCATCTCCGCATCCCTGCAGTACCGCCTCAGCATCCCAAGACCACTACCCCCTCCCATAAGATCTTGCAGATGTTGCATTTGGCTTGTGAATCCTCTTGGTAAGTGCAGGGAATAAAGTGGCTTTACTCGGAAATGTCCGTCATTTACCTACCACACAAAGCCCTAAGTCCCTGCTGTTTCATTATCCTCTGCCCTGTAATAATCATCAAAATCAGAAGGGTCTCCAGAAGCACGATGATTCAGTGAGGGGCATAAGGGATCCCGGGAAAATCACGGATTGTTTGGGAGAAGTTGCTGCCTAGAGAGCCTCCCTGGGGAGAGGGGAATGAGGCCCCTCGGTGTTTATCACGAGGCTGCGGGGTGCTCTCTGTGGGCGACATCACTTTTAACAGAGCCATCGGGTAATTCAGTTACACAAAAGCAGCGGAGATGAGCAGGGTCAGATCATCTCTCCTGTTCTGTGTAGTTCTGTCCTAGAGACTCTCCAGCAGCCTGCACTTGGTGTTTGCAAGGCATGAAAGGGTCCTAAAACGGAGGAGGGGGCTGAAATAATGCACCTTCTATGCCTTTTTGTTTCCCACCCGCCCCTGCTCCCTCCATCCCTGGGGACCCGCGGGCAATGTGGATGCATGTGGGTGCTTTCTTCCTCACATTCCCAAGCCCAGGAGCTAAGGCTCTTTTCAGCTGAGAGACACTGCCAGCACGAATCCCAGGGCCACCTTCAGGGGCTGTGAGCAACCCAGTTGGGGGCGGGGGTGGGTGGGAGTTCCTGAGGGCTCAATGTCTAAGGTCAAGGCAGGGTGGGTGGAAGGGGAAATGGGCCCTTTCCCTGATTCTCGCTTGAGCTGAATGAAACTGATTAACATCTGCTTTCCACCTCTTTTCCCATCCCTAAAACGCCGCCTCTGCCCTCAGAACAGCAGCCCCAGGCCTGCAGGGTTCTTCTCTCTGGCCTCCTCTGCAGCTCCAAGGCCCTGGAATGGCCATTTGAACCAAGCACCTGACTTAAAAAGAACACAAAAACAACCCACCATTTTCAAGAATGAGACGTACGGCCACTGAAAACCCCTCGGCTGCTTTCAAAGCCGATGGAGCAGAACTCAAGCTAGACACCCCCCCCCCCCGCCAAGGCTCGGGGTTAAAGTCACAGCTCACTCCACAGAGGGGAAGGGGGAAGCCGGCACCCAGCAGCTGGCTGAGTTCTGCCCTACCGGCCCTTCCTATGCCCGGCTCACCCCTGGCTGCAAACAGCGGGCCTGACCGGCGCAACGGGGACCGGGACCCAGGACCGTGGCGGGGGGCGCTTCCCTCCCTCCTTCAGTGTGTACATCAGCCCGCGGTGACAGCCCGCTTTGCACTCCACTCGCATCTCTTTCAGAGCCCCCTCCCCTTCCCCCCACCACAAGCCTCCTCGGTAAAAAACCAAAAACCGTCTTGTTCTTTCACCATAATTAAAGTGCTGTCAGGGAAAATGGCATGGCTGATTTTTGCCGCAGTGGAAATGACCCTCTGCTTTCCTCGCCTCTCATTTGCTGAAGTGGTCCTTTCTCTGCCTGAAATCAGGCCCTTTGGTGATGGAAATTTTAGCAGGAAGCTGAGAGTTCTAAGCAGAATCCTAACCTTGGGAGGGTGGGGAGAGAGATCGATGTTTGGGGAGCTGGCCCCTCTGCGGCAGCAGCCTAGGTGCTGCGGGGCTCTCTTCCCGGCTGCCGCAGCCTTCTGCCCCATCCACGCCCGGCTCCCTAATTACCAGACATTGTCAGGGGTCGCAATTTAGCCACATTTGGAGGTCGATTCTCCCCGTTGACTTATCTAAAGGGCAGGAGGAAGCTGCTTGGAAGGAAGTAAACAGGTTCTGGATCTGGGAAGATAAAATCCAAGCGCCTTCCTCGCTCGGAGGGAACGCGTGACTGCATATTTAATATCCTCGCCAGCCTGCGTGTTTGTGTTTGAAATAAAGCTATAACTTAGACGCATAATGAAATGCCCTCCTCCTCCCCGCCGAGTGCTCCCGAGCCCCTGGGTGACACTCCTGTCACGGCCACTGCAGTGCCCAGGGCTCTCTCTGGCAACGGCATCTCATCTCATTTTGTGAAAACGTCACCCTGTCCTGTTAGCTATCAGAGAGCTTTCTAAAAAGGACATTTCAGGTGAGCAATGCAGTAATGTTTAAGGGTGAAAAAAAAAGAAAAAAACATTAAAAAGAAAAGAACGAAAAGGAACCCAGGGCCCTGAGTACTTTTGAGCTGTGCCTTTGGAATCCATGACATATTATTCAAACTCGTATCATGTGAGGAATTCATAATATTCATCCCAGCCTTCAACTACTTCGATTTTAAGGAAACATTTCAAAATTAGCTTAATTTCCTTTTCCTAAATATCATGCATCTTGGAAAGGCCCCTTCTGAGTTTCACTGGGGAGCTTAACTGGCAGGCTTCCGGGTTTCTAGAAGGGTATGCTAATATCTGGCAAGTCAAAATGGCAATTCAGGCCTCCCTCAATTGAATCATTAGTTGTTAATGCACCTCTGAGTAACTCCAAGCTCAGGTGTGAAACCAACCCAAGTGTCACTAAAGCACCACTTTTTCCTCGGGCTGCAACGCGGGATGGTGGGGCTGTTTATGTAACACGCCAGCAGCAAGCTTGTTTTTGCTGCTTCATTATTTGCTGGCCTGGACTCCTGCCTCCTTGCTCCTTTCTGCCCCCAACCCCAGACTTTTTTTTTTTCTTCCCCTTTTTAGAGAAAGCAAAGCAGCTGTATAGTACTCAAATCTTTTATTTCCTGACTATGCTGTGTGTCAGAGCAGTGGACGCTGGAGAAAAACATGGGGCTTGTTATTACCGGCCTGAGCCGGAATGAGTCAGGCACCCGAAGCTTCGATCTGGACCTGACTCTGCCATTCGGATGGGGCCCCCCTCCTACCACCCACTAAGCTGTACCTGGAGAGCTGGGGTGGGGGAGAAAGCCCTGGGGTCATGGGGCAGGGGAGAGGGAGCCAGTTCGCTGAATTTACTGCATTGGGGGTGCACAGAGCTGGGCTGGGGAGCATGGGGCTCAGGTGTCAACTGCCCTAACGCCCCCTCCCCTGTCTTCCTCCACCGCCTCCTGTTAGAATTCTATTCCACTATTAAAACTGTGGCTCTCTCAGCTTTCTGGCCTCGGAGAGCTCTTTATTAAAATGCAAACGTCCCTTAAGGGTAGCCCCATAAGCCTCTGCCAGCTAATGGGATTAAGTGAACAGAACACAGCAACCTGCAGGGAGGTAAGGAGGCCTGGGGGCCAACCCCACCCTCTCAGATTTGCCAAAGGCTCATCCCTGAACAGGCAGAAAGCAAAATACAGCCTTCCCCGTCTCAGATGTCTTTGAAAGGGGACTCTGCAGCCCGAGCCTGAGTCCCAGCAGTGGGATCGTTTGCTCACTGTATTTCTTGGCGCCTTGGTGGCCCCATCTCTTTCCAATCATTTCTCTTAGGATGGACATCGTTTTCAAGGTATCCTAGCAGAGTGGTCCACATTCAAGAGAGGAGCATCAGGCCAGCGGTGGGGAAGTAATTGCACATAACTAATTCATTTACAGAGGCAGCCACTTGTAATAAAGGATGTTTTCAAAGTGACTTGGCAAACTGATGTTTTCCTGAGCTGATAAACAAGCTTCGCTTTATGCCCTGAAAATGGGTTTTCACTCACATTGATTTCTTAGTGTGCCTCTCAGGTGAAGAGCATGAAAATGTCACAAACAAGGAGAAGCCCAAATTCAATAATTCTGCAAACCTGAATTTTTCTCATGGAATAAAACCAGTCCCTGTCGTCTGGGAGTTCCTTCAGTTCAGTAACCTTCACAAAAGCACTTCCCTCATCGTATAGCTAAAATAAAAATTCTCCATCTACCTATCTGTACACACACACACATTTTATAAAAATCACATACCATGTGCTGAGCAGTACAGGAGACTTTTAGATAAAACGACTCTTCCAAGGCTACCGAAGAGATGACTGAAAAGTTTGTGAAAGAAAAACTGGAAGTTAAATTCTGGAATTAAGAGTGCATTTTTCTTTCCACAATGACTGGGAATTAATTATACTATTGAATATCGCGGATCTCTATTTGCATTAGGAAACAGGAAAAAGAGGCCCAGAGCTCAGGATCTAAGATGGAGGGCAGGCCAGGACCTAAGATGGAGGACGGAAGCTAAGATGGAGGGCAGGTCAGGATCTAAGATGGAGGACTGGAGCCAAAATGGAGGGCAGCCCAGAAGCTAAGATGGAGGGCCCAAGCGAAGGTGAAAACACTCCACAGTACCCCAGGACTTCTGGCTGCAAACTACAAACACTCCCTCACCCCACCCCTCAGAATACAAACCCTAGACACAGAAGATTCTAAGGTTCGGTGGAAGAATTTGGGGCTACCCCAAAGAGAATTCTCAGTCCTTGAAGATCCTGGAAGGCATAGTTAGGCTCCAGACAGATCAGAAAATGAAGAGAGATGGGGACTAAAGGCAGTTCTCTCACCACCCCAGGGCCAGGCCTCTGGAGTCCCTTCTGAAAGCAAGCCCACGCCTCAGCTCTCTCAGTGAGCCCCAGGGCAACACCTCCCAGAGAAAGGCATCGTCGTTCAGTAGCATCTCTGAGGCCCACACTGCGCCTGCAGAAGGCCCGTCCCCGCTGTTGGCATATAACTGTTCAGCCCCAGACTGGCATGGAAATCTGAACTGTATGCCTGTCCAATATCTACACACGGGTGTTAGTTTTGACCCAAGCAGATCCTTCGGGGTTTTCTGCAATCTCATTATCAGGACTCAACAATAATTTCACGTAACCACTGATTTGCTTTGCTCAACTAGGTTGGAGTAGTGTCAGAAGGCTGCTAAAGTCTGTTTTTTTGACAACCTTTCCATCTTTTCTCAGCTGCCGTGTCTATTCCCTATTTAATCACCAGGCAGCGACGGTCCACGCTTAACTTCCTGGGGCTGTTTTGACTGTGAGACCCTCAAAGGGAGCCGCAATGTCTTATACCTTTATCTTCCCCACGGGGAAGGGCACATGTTAGGTATATATTGAGTGAATGAATGAATAAATGAAAATGCCCCAGCGAAGGCCAACTCACCGACCCGGCAAGGATTTCATCCTTCTGGGAGGCTTGGCAGACACATGAGCAGCTACTGCAAGTTAAGAGATGCTACTAGAAAGGCAAAAAGGAAACAGCCATTTCAACATCCCATTTAACCCCCAAATTAGGAAAGAACTTATCGGTGAGGGAAAATGGGAGCATTTGCACCGAGAACTGGGCAGTATTCCATGCTCTTTGCCAAGCTGGACACAGTCTACTTATGAGGTAAACCTCAGATCTGCCAATAGTCAGAAACTTGAAAAATTAATTCGTGACAACTGTTTTCATTTGGAACCATGATTTCCCTCAATTAGGTGTGTCACTTTATGCTAAATTCCCATTAAACACTTCCCAACAACTTTTTCTTTATTTTTTCTGAAGAACAGCCATGACCCCCTTCCCCAATGATTCTTAAAGGTCACAGAAGGTCCATTTGATAAGCATATTGGTGGCAAATCCCCTTTCCTGGCTATTAGGACAGCAATTGTTTTTCCCCCTACTGGCCCCTAATGGGCAATTTTGCTGGGTTTCAAAGCAATGCAAATTTAGCTCCAATGAATTAGTAACACATTTCTAACTTTTGGGGGCTTGGGAAAAGTGTGAACTTTTCCTGGTGGAGGGAAGTTAAACCTTGAGAACAAACCAAATCCTGGTCAGCCTAGCAAACCTCTTCTGCCTCAGTGGGCTGTGCCTTTTTTTTTTTTTTTTTTTTTTTAAGTCCCAAAGTTGGGAGAATGGAGCCTTACTACAACAAATTAGGACAAGACTTTTTTTTTTTTTTTTCACTTGAGCTAATGAATAAAGCACAGGACACAGAGGCAGCTGACGGAATATTTTCCCCACTAATGCCAGGAAGCTGAAATCTGCTCCCTGTTGTACTTTTTTTTTATAGCCTGAGAGATTTGCATCTGGGTGTGATGTGCACTTGGGGGCCCCCCAGCACAAAGCAATCAATCTTGTCTCCTGCTGCAGAATCCCCCTCCCCCTTCCTCACTGAATAGAACTGTCTCCCCTCTCTAATGAACGTACCCAGGAGAATAAAAGTTGTTTTTCAAAAGTGTGGGGAAGGAAGAAAGGAAGGAAGGGAGGAAGGAAGGAAAAAAAAAGCACACAATGCCTATACTGGGTCTGGCCGGAGCCAAGTTCTCGAGGACACTAACCTATAAACTTCTAAGGATTTCCTCAACGTCTGAGATGTATACGTAATATACAGGGTGTTTGCTTTCAGCCTTAAGATTTGCTTTGCTTTGCTTTGTTTTGAGTAATTATCAAAGAACTCATAAAGATTGGCCTTTTTTTTTTTTTTAGGTCAGAAAGGTCCAACCGGTGCCAGATTTCTTAAAATCAAACCACTCAGTGGGGTAAGGCTGGTGAAAACACTTGGAAAGTTAGGTCATGCTAGAAGGGGGCTTATTACTAATTAAAAAAAAATTGAGCTATCGTTTTAGGGTCAGGAGAGGAACATTCGGGAAAGTGAAAAAGGGCCGACTGTGGGAGAGAGGGCAGTGGTCAGAGCTCAGGGGACAGTGGGGAAGGGAGGTGGGGGCCCTGGTCCTGGCACTCTCCGCCAGCCCTCCCGTCCCTGTCCTACTCAGTGGGCTCCTGGGACCCACATGGGTCCACGGGGCCCACGGGGCAGAGGGACGGGGAGGGGGCGATGCACCCCCCGCAGGACTCCTGGGCCCGCCTCCCCAGTCCTCCGGTCAAGGGCAGCCTGGCCCCCCTCAGCTGTGCAGGCACTGGCAGCTCTCCATCCTCTGCCTGGGGCAGCTTCCATTCCTTGCACCCCAGGCCTCCGCCTGCTCCCTTCCAGACTCTAAGTTCCTAGAGGGCAGGGACCACGTCTATAGTGTCTAGAGCTAAGTTTAGCAAAGGCACTTTTTCTTCCCTCCTCTTTCTCCCCCTTTCAAACTTTTCATTTCATCTGTGTTTCTGTAGCTCTTTCCTTCCTTTTGTACCTTCTTGCTCTCTCTTTCAACAATAAAGAACTGGCTTGAGGGGAGCTGGTTTTTAACTTTGGAGTAGTTCACAAAAGTTCGGGGGAGGAAACACAAAAAAAGGAATTCAGATTCCTTCCCCCCCGCATCCCACCCCAGGGAAAGCGCTGAGCAAGTAAAAGAACCCTGAAGAGACACAATGGAGAATGTGGGAAAAGCTCTCAGGAAGTCAGTGTGTGTTGGCTGGGGGGTGAGCTAAAGGTGAAGTTGTTTGCACACCACGATTAGTACCCTCTTTAGAAACATCCATACGTCTGGGTAAAGAACAGGAGGAGATAAGGAGATATAAAATCCTGACAGGATAAGGGCGGGACGGGGGGATTTCCTGTAATATTATAATGTCATTTTAACAATAAGTATGACTTCTGGAAGAAAAAGGGAAAGGGGTCAGGGAAAGTATGGGGTGTGGATTCCCAGTCCTGTGGGCAGCGAAAGTGGGCGGTTTGGCCCTGTGTGGGAGACCCTGAGTTCTAAGAGGGCATGGCCCCCTAGAAGGTAAAGATGTGTGTGCTGTCCAGGGTAGGCGGGGTGGGGGGGAGAAACTGGCAAAGAAACCCATCAAATGAACAGACCAAAGCCCCGTTCCCCCAAAGCACAGAATGGCAGGATTGGTGTTAAAACTAAACTCCCAGGGACCCAGCACAGGATGAGACCGCAACCTGAGATATCCCCTGAAACCTGCGGCTTTTTTCCGTAGGGCTTTCCTACATTTCATCTAGAAAATTCTAAGTGATCCCACTTCCTGCGAGCATCCCAGACATTCTGAGCTCTCTGCTGACCTCTGGTGGGGGAGGAGCTCTACTGGCCCAGAAAAGGTGTTAGAAACTGGGCAGCGCACCTGCCCCGCTTTCCCAGGGACCCCAGCATCCAGAGGAACACCCTTCCCCAGGGGGGCTTTGTTAACCTGCCTCGTCTAAGGTTCAGGGCTATAGGTTGGAAGGTGTGAGGAGGAAAAAGGTCAGAAAAGCTTTAAAGGAGCCCTAGGTGATTAGGAGCTTAAGAGAAGCATGTCGGAATAAAGTTTGTTGACTTAAAGAAGAGGATTTTACTAGCAGGGCGGGGGAAGCTTTTGCCCAAAGTTAATATATTTTATTCAGTCCCTTTGATTTTGTTCAACTATAAAAGAGGGAGGGAAGAGAAAGTATCTAAGAACGGTATATGGAGGGTAAGTTTCGTTGGAAAGGAATGAACTCCCATGATGGGACTTGGTAGGTCCTGGCATGGTAAATTCACATGGCCCTTCTCAAATAGATGACCTCATGATTTTACAGCTGCTGCGGGGAGGGGAGGGGAGGTGGGGGAAGAAATGGCAAGGATGCCTGTTCTCTTCGGAACCAGGGAACCTGGCCCCAGACACCATCAGATCTCACCTCCCCTCCACTGGAAACTTGGCCTAAACAAGACAGAAGTGACCCTCCCCCAAGTCCAGGGTTGGGCCTGAGATGGAGGGTGCGGGTCCCATCCTTAGATGGAGAAGACTCTTCTTAGTAAGAATGCCCCTGAGTGCTCAGAGGGTTTGCAGCCCTGAGAGGTAGAGACGGGTTGTAAAGGGGAGAAAATTAAAACTAGCTCTGAAATCTCAGAGACCCTCAAAAACCCAATGATGCTCCCATGAATGAAAAAACCATAAGGATTTACTCTCAGCCAGTATCTTCTCACCGAGCATTCACCCCAAAGCCTACTCCCTCATTTCCCTGCATCTTCCCATATTGTCTCAAATGCTAACTCCTCCAGGAAGGCTCCCTGGGTTTCCCTGATGGAAAAAAGGACCTCAACCCACCTCTGAATTTCTTTTCTAGCCCTTGATTGGGGTGAGAAAGAATGCCCCACTCTCCTCTGCATCCTGCAGAGATTATCCCAGGGATGGGTTCCCAGAAATTATTAATTATGTACCAAGGGGTAAAAGATAGGCCTAAAATTTCGTGTACAAGCTGCCATTTTGAAAAGGATACTTTAAGAAAGAGAGAGAGAGTGTGTGGCGGGGCAGGGGGGTGGTTTGGCATACCAGTTCTACTAAAACTTTTAACAAGAGAATTAAAGAAGTTTTAAAGTGAGAAGGACATCCCTCCCATTTTTCAGATGAGAAAAACTGGGACCCAGAAGATAAAGCAATTTGCCCAAGGTCTCAGAAACTGGTTCCTAGAAGACCCAGGGCACATACACGGCCTAGGAATTTAGAGGTCATTGTGATAGTGTGTGTTCCTGCACTGGCTAGGGTCTAATAGAGCCACTAGTTAAAAGGGACAGGATTGGGACTTCCCTGGTGGCGCAGTGGATAAGACTCTGCTGCGCTTCCAATGCAGGGAGCCTGGGTTCGATCTTTGGTCAGGGGACTAGATCCCACATGCATGCTGCAACTAAGAGTTCTTGTGCCACAACTAAGGAGCTGGCGAGCCGCAACTAAAGAGCCCATCTGCTGCAACTAAGACCTGGTGCAACCAAATAAAAATAAATAAATAAATAAATATTTAAAAAAATAAATAAAAGGGACAGGGTTTGACCTCAGATATCAATTGTTCACTGGAACACCTTTAAAACTATCCCTGGGCCTTGGGGGAGGGAGCTGTGTCCCTGGGAAAGAGGATTAGGGGAGGGGCCGTGGAATTGTGCCTTCCGCACCAGCACACGGTGAATTTTGAAAAGCCAGGCTCTCAATAGTAAAAGCCGAGCGCCATCTGCCAGCCAGTTCTGAGCAGCCTTGCTTTATTTTATTGTCTCTACTTCTCAGCCCTTAAATAGTTGGTGTTCTCGTCTCTTTCCCTTAAAAAAAAAAAAAAAAAAGGTATTTCTTGCTCAGAAACCCCCTTAAAATAAGAATCTTATTATTTTTTTTAATTGCAAGAGAGAGAGAGAAAAAAAAGGGAAAGCAAGGAAAAAATGAGGGAATCTCTTAAGAGGCTGATTTCTGCTCCCCCATTTCTGAGCTGTGCGGACCTCTGGGGAGAATGGGACAGGGCATCCCGCTTTCTCCATCGAAGGCAGCCCTAGTGGTCTGTCTCCTGACCCTTTCTTCCTGGCAGAATGAAAGATCAGCGCCCAGCTTGGAGCCTGCCTTAATATCAAAAGTCAGACCCTATCTCTGGGGAATCAAGGTTCTAGGGCCAGAAAGAAAGAGGGAAGTGAGGCCTCTGCCGTCTGGCAACTTAAGTCTCAGGATAAGATATCTGCAAGGGTTTTGGATTTGTCCCTTGGGTCATTACCTCTTTCTACATAAAGGTGAACACAGAGAGACCCCCCCCCCCGGCTTTCTCTTGGACGGCCCACCAAATTTAAGTCCCTATCCTGACCATGGCAGAATCATCACGACATGGAGCCTTGTTGGTACTTTTAAGAGTCAAACTTTGGCCTTTTCTGGATGTCACCTGGCAAATTCATGGAATCCTTGAATAGAGCAGTGGAATCAACCAAGGTTCCGGAAATGAGAGCCCGCTAACATTTACCCAGTGTGCTCTTTCCACGATCCTGGGCCCCTCTGCCCGCCCCCTCTACAATCAAGGCAACGTGGGGAGACAGCGAAGGATGATCACCACAAGCTCACCCCATCCCAACCGCCCAAGGACACAGATTTCCTGATAGCGCTCCAGAATGACCGGATCCCGTCGGGAAAAGGCCCAGAGACTTCCATTTGGAAAGGGGAACCCTCCATCAAGTGTCCATCTTAAAATCAGCCCTGGCCATTTGTTTGCAAAACAAAATGATCTAATACGCTTCCCTTTTAGCAGCTAAAAAGGAAGAAATGAAATCACCTAAGTGCTGAATTATAAATAGCTATTATTTTCTGGCAATCCAACTTTAAAAAATTTTCCCCTAACGTCTGGCATTTGTTTTTGGGTTCTGCCTGGAGCCTTCTAAGCATTTCCTTGGAAAGATGCTGCACTTGGTCCCAGGCAAAAAGTCAAAATCAACATTCAAAAAACATGCCTTGGGTAGTTTTGAGGATTCTGCAATAAGAAGATCTTAGTTAGGGGGCACTTCACTTAACTAAACTCGGAACCTATAAAAAATGATATTTTAAATTTAACATGTCCAATATATAATTTATCAAATTACCAATCAGTTTCCACCCTTTACCCTAAAGTAATCTTAACAGTAAAAGCAAAAGTCCAAGTTCATATAGGTGTCTGGAGTGGAGAGTGGGTTTTTTGTTTTGTTTTTCCTTCTAGACTTTGCAATTAACTTAAAGGCCACAAATTCCAAATTCTCTAAGGAAAAAGAAAAAAAAACTTTTTGAAAAAAAGTTAAATCTCTGATGAATCTGTAATAACTGTATTGGAAGATCAGAAGGGGGCAAAAATTTAAGTGTTTTAGGCTCAAAATATAATAAAGAAGCGATAAAGTCTCCTTCCATAGGGATACTTGGGGGAGAGACTCGTTAGGGGCAAGCTGGGGGCCTAGACCACTATTTAAAAGTAAAATGATTTATTCAACTATACTTCAGTAAAAAAAATTTTTGTAAAAAGTAAAATTAAAAAATGATTTATTCCTGTTGTGATTATTCCAAGATATCGGTTATAGAATCTGCCCTAGGATGGGGTGGGGCAGGGTGCATCTACCATCTTATCAAAAACCAAGTGCAACTCTCTTGATCAGGAAATGTCCCTGGGTTCTTATTCCTGTTGGCACAAGTATGTTTTATTCCTAAAAGATCTTATTTTACCTTCCTCAGTACAGTCATTCAGAGGCATTCCTTCCACTGCCCCCTATCCCACCCCTACAGCTTCCTGCCTTGAAATATCAGTTGCTATAGGTTAGGGGGCACCTCCATTCAGTGGGCTGGTTCCCTGTGGTCGTGGGACTCAGGTGACCCAGTTAACAGGGCCCACGCCCATGGCAGGTGTGTACGCACTGCCAATCACAGGCTCCATTTGCGTTTTGTGGGACACATGCAAGGTGGGTCCCCAGCCATCCCAGAGCTGATATATGACCAGCAGCCATCTGAGTACCAGTCCTTAGTATCTTGGCCACCCTTCTTCCACGATGCACAGTGAATTAATTTACGCACATCAGACGGGGAGAATTCCCTTCCTGCTGCAGACAAAGGCCCCTAAAGAACCCCTAAGTGGTAGATGTGATCATTTAAGGGTTAAAGTCTATGTAAGCCCCGATTTATCCTGGCCCATTGATTAGCTATGGGACTGACTTGGTTAATCAGAGTATTAGACCGATTCATCATTTCCACCCTTTTCTATTCTATTTAGGGTCAGCTGGTGACTTTTTAGGTCACCTTCTTTTCAGAGATTTTTGGAAATTAGTTCTACCCCGGAATGTAGGATCACCAACACTGGCATAAACATTTCTGACTGGTTATTAGTAAGTGAACTCAACAGGCTTTCCTCTGAAGATAATTCTTTATTTTTAAGGTGTTCAAGTTCTGACCTGCATGATCTCTACCTTCCCCAGGATGTAGGATCACCAACACTGGCATAAACATTTCTGACTGGTTATTAGTAAGTGAACTCAACAGGCTTTCCTCTGAAGATAATTTTTTATTTTTAAGGTGTTCAAGTTCTGACCTGTATGATCTCTACCTTCCCCAGGACTATTTGATGTTGATAATGTAAGGGTAGTGGTTCTCAACTGGGGATGATCTCTGCCCCCCCCACCCTCCACCCCAGGGGACACTTGGCAATGACTACAGGACGTTTTGGTTGTCACACTGCGTATGTGGTGGTGCTTGGTTGGGGTAGGGGTGTGTGTGTGTGTGTGTGTGTGTGTGTGTGTGTGTGTGTGTGTGTGTGTGTGTGTGTGTGTGTGTGTGTGTGTGTGTGTGTGTGTGTGTGTGTGTGTGTGTGTGTGTGTGTGTGTGTGTGTGTGTGTGTGTTACTGGCGTCTAGTGGGTAGAGGTCAGAGAGGCTGCTACACACCCTACATTGCACAGGATGGTCCCCATGGCAACAGATCGCCTATGGAAGACCCCTTTGTTAGACAGAGCCCCCTGAAAATGCTAAAATCCCAGCACAGAGCCAGCAGGGAGAAGTCAGAGCTTAAACATAAAAGGCTAGGTCTGAGTAAAGCTCTGGGGCCTGTTAAATCCAGGCTTTGTCCTGGGGTGGGGTGGGAGGGTACAGTTGGAGTGGGACCCTCCTCTGCCTCTGCTGGCTCTCCCCTTCCCCTCTCATGTTCACTATAGATGTGACACCTTTCTTCTGCCTGTGCCGTCTCACCATCTAGTGGCCACCTGAAATATCAACTCACCTTCACCATCTCTGCGCCATTCTAGATTCAGTCATTAAAAAAATTCATACGGGGGGGCAGTGGGTGGAAGGACCCCAAACAACGTATATGATTTTATTAATAAGTTAATTAAGCATCTTGTAGGCCTAACAGACCTCTATAGAGAACAGCTATAAGGAATTAAAATGAACCCTTTCTAGGATTTCAGCAGCCCACAAAGGCCAAAAACCTTGAGTTACCTTATGTAACCACAGAGAAGCAAGTAGCATCTACTTAAAAGGGGGTGTCCAAGTGGCCCCAGCAATTTAAGTAACTATATACTTCCTAAGTAACAGCCTATTCTCCACAGATTCGTTTTTCTTTTTCAAAGGTAACAATCAGCTACTTTTAGAGCTAAAGAAACAGGCCTAGGCATGTGGTCCCCAAGGTCAGCAGGGTGCTGGGATGGACACTAGCTGAGATGTAGGACCTTGTTCCTATTTCCTTGGGCTGAGCCCTGGCAAGCAGCCCTTCTTGGCCCTGGACTCTATCACAATGCCTGATTTTAGTTTGTGTGCCTCATCATACGAATTATTCTTTCTTTGCAAAAATCCCACAGCTGCAAACTTACCTGAATGGAGGTTCCCTATAAAAAAAAATCTCCAAGGTCATTTGCAAATTAGCAATCAGTTTGAGGCGAGGCAAAACTGTTCAAATAGGAAAGAGGAGAGAGGTACTCTGGTCTTTGGATTGAGGGGGAGAGTCAAGAGCTGGATACATCGAGTTCTTTTTCCCTTAGAAGAATCGACACTCCGTGTTGACACGGAGCTCGTGAAAGCTTGACTGTGGCACTCCTTCAGAAGTGGGTACGAGGGATGTTTCCTCCCCATTATCAACTCATTAAAGGAAGTTTAAGGTACATACTCTGTCCCACACACCAAGTATGTGTGACAACTTCAGAAACATTGACTGACTCATAATAAATTCGGGATCCAATAACAATTTCTACCTTTAATACCTCTCTCCTCGCCCCAAATTGAATCATTAAGAAACATTTAGTAAGATCTAATGTTCAAGTTCTGTGGGCAGAACTCCAGGAGTCGAAATGCTCGGGAATTCTCCTGAGGTTTAACAAATTACCCTGCAGTGCAACGTGGGATTTTCCTTCTAAGTAAGGACGGCAGAGGCGCACGCCCTTGATGTTCGCTGCTGTTACAGACCAGTTACCTAACATCCTTCTCTGTGACAGCCCCCAGTTGCTGTCTGGGTAAAACTACTCCAGTAATTCTGATTGGAGGGGGCTACACCTCTCAAGTGTTTGCTGTCTGTCAGAGAACAGAGCATCCCATATCTCAACTGAGCATGTGATGATCAACGATCAGGAAAATTCAAACATGGCTTTTTGTGTGTGTATGTTGTTCCCTACCTTGTTCTTGGAGGTCTCCCCGTCTTCCATTCCCAGTGGCTGGCCTTCGTCACCATCTGGCTGTTGGGAAGGAAAACTAGAAACAATTTTTTTTTTTTTTTCATGTGTAATAAGCACAGAGCAGTCTGTGCTCAGGACCCCGGGCTCAACCACAGTATCAGTTGGTTTACAGATAGGAGCTAATAAAAAGAGGGGGAGAGGCAGAGGGGGCTGTGGGCTCTGAGAGGGGGGTGGGCGGCACTTTCTCAGGACAGGTAAAAAATAAGTTCCTGCCTCATCCTGTTGCACACCTAACAGTGACTCCACATGATCATACATTTGGCAAAGTGTCGTCAGTTGGGCTTGGGTTGACCCTTATTTATAAAACGTGTACAAAGAGTGTACTCTGAAATGTCAAGACAGAAAGACAGGATGGGTGCCTGGGACTTTTAGAACTTTAGGTCTCATGGGGAATACAGAACACAAACAAAAAACAACAACCAGGGACTTCCCTGGCGGTCCAGTGGTTAAGACTCCACGCTTCCAATGCAAGGGGCATGGGTTCGATCCCTGGTCGGGGAACTAAGATCCCATATACTACATGGTATGGCCAAGAAAATATTAAAAACAAACAAACAAACAGAAAACACACACACACACACACACACACACACAAAAACCTCACTTGGACCAGGGAGAGAGAAGTCCAGGCAGAAAAGTAAATTTCTAAAAATAATGGCTGCCATTTATCAGACACTTACATATGCCAGGCCTGGGGTTCAAGGCTTCTCTCAACTTCTAGTATCTGGCCCCCAGTTTAGAGGAATTAAGGAAATCTTCCTCTGATTCTTCTGCAAACACCCCCTCCCCTCCCTTGGCCTACTCCAATGACCAGTTTGTATCTGGGGCTTCCCACTAGCCTTCCTCAGTTTTATAAAGGTCACTTTGACTTGCTGACTCTTTAGCAGAATCGCAAAGAGAGAGACTCAGGCCCATCTTTCTCTCACTCCCTGAAGAGATGAGGCTCTTATGCCCAGGGTGACCACAGGCCAGAACAGGAATCTGATGGGACAAAGACCCTTTCAGGCTAATTCAATGAAATCTGTTGAGGTTGGTGTTAACAGGGCCAGAGTCTGGGTTCCTTTTACTGGGGGGCCACCAGAGCTGGAGAGGGTTAATTAGACTGACTTGACTAACTGTTTTAATTGCTGGTGGGAAGCCTGTCACAGCAACTGGCCCTGCCCTTTCTGTTTTGAAAATTGCTACACTTGCAGAGGAATCCGATTTTGAAATGGACAACTGGTATGTTAATTTCACATTCCATTAGAAACCCCAGGAGGCACAAGGTGGGTCGCCTTGGCCACAGGTTAAAGAAACCAAGAAGTGTAGAGACCAGTTTTCATTGGCTATTTACATGCCTCCTAAAAGTCACTTAATGCAGAGGGATTTGGAGGGCCACCGTTTTGCTGGGGGTGAGGGGTATGTTTTATTTGGTGGGGAAATTAACTCTAAAACGAAGACACATGGTTGGGATGGAGAATTTCAAATCTAGTCAATTAGGTTACCGTCTCTAAAAAAGTTTTTTTTGTTGTTGTTTGGTTTTTTTTTTTTGCTTAATACCAACCTTCCCCCATAAAAGTCAAAGGTGATTTCCAAGATTATGTACTGACACTCACTAAGAAGGAATTAGCCCCGACTGAAAGGAAGGAATACTTTTAAAAAATAATCACTATGAAGAATATTGAGCAAGAGTTATTTTCATAGGGTCATTAGATCCAGGCCAGGAGATTCTAAACAGTCTATTACACTCAAACACTACTAATGGAGGGGCTATGCATAAAAGCAACTGTATTTTTAAATGAAGATGATAACGATTTTTTAGTGGAAACCTGAGTAAAGAAAAAAGCTTTAGACCTTGCTAAAGAACACTTCTGGGGGATTTTAAAAAGACTTTAAAGAAAACCTGCATTTAAAAACAGAAGTCCAACAAACAAACAAAGACTGCGGTGTTGGCAGATGAATGACAGCAAATGTGGAAACAAAATATCACCACAGCAGTGACAGGTATCCCAGCAATGAGGAGGCTCACATTTCACGTACACTCAATGGACATTTATAACCAAGGATCTGTCTGGTTCTGGCTATAATTCAGGAGGCAGAAGACTGCGGGACACCTGTCATCTGACAAGGGATTTTAAGAGCACATAGCGCACTTAACAATAATCATGCCTCACACTGAAATGACGCTTTATAACTTATTACCACATTTTGGGGGTGAGCACTGAATTAGAAACTTCTAATTCCTTCATTTACCTTGCAGTCTTTAAGCAAAAGTCCCTGACATTTAATCTCTGAGCTTTTGGTTTACTTGCCTATGAAATGGGGTCCCATCACATTTTTACTGCCCAAGGCTGTTGCAAAGGACAAATGTGACTGGATGAAAGGCTTTTAAAAATACAGTAAAAAAGTGCTATCATTATGCGTAATCATTACTCTTACAGGTTACTAATAATTCTGAAGGCAGTGAGGCTATCCCTCTCAAGCTGGGGGTGGGGAGAGTCAGGGGGTGGGAGGAATGTACAAGAAGGTGACAAGCCCCACTTTATTTTGCTTAATACCAGTTTTCCATGGTATATGTAACGTAGGCAAATGATAAAAATTAACATAGCTGTATAGAAAGGCATTTTTTTTTTTGAGAAAAATCTAGGGAAATTGGATTTTAAAAGGCAAGGGAGAGACTTTTGGCCTGGTAAGCCATGCCCTTCCCACTGCACCAAACAGCTCAGTGGAGGCATTTTGAATACGGAAAAATGGCTGAATTAAAAATAAATAAAAAAGCAAAGCAAAGAAAAAGGGCACTCCAGCAGGATGAGATGGATGCCTCACTGTTGCACCTGGTGGCATAAATAAATTATCATATAATTAATTGAGATTCACTGTATAAATAAAGTGTCATGGCAGAATAGCCATTATTATATATAGCATTTGCCTGCACAATTTTAATAAATTCAGCAGCTACTAAGAAATTCTAGTCTGGCAGTCCCTTCAATTCTTAACAAAAATGAGGGAATCACCCAAATTAGGTTTCCAAAACATGTTTAAGCCACCAAAGTTATTCACAAAGGCAACAGAAACATGGTAATAAGTCTATTATTGGCTAGTGTTGAGTAAGAAAAAGGCTTCAACTTTTTAGCTATTCTAGAATTTCAGTCATGTTACTGATTGTCTCTCTATCTGTTTATCTATTTCTAACTATTTATCTACCTTTTTCCTTTTTAAGATTCCCTGTAATGTGGTTAAGCTGTTTGGGCATTAAAAATGGAGAGGGTATATACACAGAAACACATACAGCTTTAAAGCAACAGTTGAATCTGTATGTCACCAATTATCAAAGGATGGTCATTTGATCTTCCCTTTTCAGTGGTCAGCATATACGGATGTCTTGTTTTATATGTTAGGATTTAAATGTTAGTGAAAAGGCTTGTCCTAAATGGAAGTGGGTCTTCATCCTGCCTCCTCTCCCCCTCTGCAATCAGTAATTCAGACCCAGCGGGGTGACTCTCTTGTCACTTTGGCAAAATGAAACCTTGTCAGATTGCAGCCTGGCTCAACCAGCCGCACTGCCACAGCAGGCAATCTGGCTTTCTGAATTCAGGTTCATGCTAGACAGGGCCCACGTTTCACTGGACTACACTGCATGCAGACGTGCTTGACCTGGGTGCAGGGCCAGGATGATGGCAGGGTGACCCCAGCTAATTTCCTTTACTTAAGGTGAATTTTTCCCCCTGCATATAAAACATGGGTAAGCAAGGGAAACTTCTAATATTCTTAAGGCTCAGCCCCAGACACGGACTGCTTGCTACAGAGTTGATGCGTGCATAATCTATGGTTTAAGGCTCCAGTCCTGATTTAAGTGGATGGTGCTCCCCACCCCCATCCCAAACTCCCAGAATAGGGGATTCAGGCCATGGAGCAAAGGAGAATTTAGTGAAGATCTGCTTGAAAGCTTCACTTCACAAATGAGGCAACTGAGGCCCCGGCATATGACGGGCACTGGCCAATTAGGGGTCAAGTGCACACCGTCACTTGGCTCTCCTGTCTGCCCCCAATTATGGCCGCCTCCCCCATCACAGGTTTGCTACCCAGAGCTATGCTTGGGATATTGAAATGGGGCTCTTGTGGCAAAATCAGTTGTCTGCAGGAAAACAGAACGTTGTCGTTTGAGGCGCTGTGCCTTCCGTGCAGTTGAGGCATCTGAAATGTAAAAGTGTCTCCCTCCTGTATGTTTTTGGGGAAATGATGTCCGTATTTCCCTGGGTGGGCATAAATAGAATGACCATCACATTTAAAACTGTGATGCATAAGAGGCATATATCACAACAGCAAACAGTGATGCCCATAGGTCATTAACAGACACCATCACACATTATAAACTATTTAGCAAACGAACAGTAGCGCCACCTGAAAAGTTGTGATCTTGAAATCCCTTGAGAGGTCTCAGAGAATAAATAAAGAAATTAAGATTGTGGAGTTTCACATCTGATATTTTCACTTAAGCCCCATATTTAGACCTTTGCTAATTGCTGCTTTGATTAGCTGTGGCACAAGAGTCAAGCTGTGGGGGGAGGAGGGAGGTCCTGGAGAGGGGAGAGGACCCTGAAAGCTGGCATAGGTGAAGGGAGAAGGAGGGGGAAGGCCAGGGCCACCAAAAGTAACCTTCCAATGAGATTATTAACTTTTTTTAAATGTTTCTGTATCCCAAGCCCATATGCAGAGGATCTTACCTTTGAGCCTCTTTGCCCACAGCTAAAGCTGCTTGAAAAAATTCACATGCAAACATTTACATGTCTCACAGTTTTATCACATTTTGTCCACACACTTAAAATACACTGGAAGCATTTTTTTTTAAGTTTTATTTTAATTGCATTTCAAACACAAGATGGGCATTCCACTCCCAACGCATAACCCCTCTCTCTTTAAACCAAGCCCCGCCTACTGTATTCTGTAAAAGGGTAAATGATTGGCTTACCTCAGGCTCTTCCCTAGGAAGAAAAATGATTTCATATTTTTTAAACTTGGCCACGCCCCCCTCCCCCCTCCCCAGCCCTTCCCCAGCCCCGAACCAGCCCCGTGTGGTTTGGGATCCGGGACTCGCCTACAGCAGGTTAAGTGGGGGGGGGGGGGTTTCTCCCCCTCCTCCCTCCATCCCCCGCCAGGTGAGCAGAGTGTGTGCAGAATACCGAATTTCTGCGCGCAGTCCCGGACGCCCCAGATACCTGAGTGTCTGGTTTTTCAACCGTAAAGGCGGGAGGGTTGGGCGAACGAATGAGAAGTGAGGAAACGCTTAGCGCAAAGGGAGAAAAGAGAGAAAGACAGACAGAAAACAGGTTACGGAGGCCGGCCGGAGGCGGCCCCCTTCCCCCGCCCCAACATCCTGCCCAGCGTCTCCCGCTACCTTCTCGGGCGTTTTCGCGCCGCCCACTGCACAGCGCCAGCGCACAGGTACCACCCAAGTGTGCGAACACGGAAAGTTTTTGCCCGCGCAATGGCGCAAAACACAAGACAGCCCGTTCCCCGGTACAAGTACACAGTCGGCGGGTAATTTGGGGGTGCCAGGGGCGGGAATGGGAGAACGTTTGAGCATATCATGCACAGGCGGACACAATATGGACACCAACACACACCAACAATAAGCCGTCTTAGTCCAAGCAGCCGTGCCAGGCGAGGCGGGGACGCACCTCCAACAATGACCCCAACCCACCAACGGCCCCAGCCAGCCCAGCCTGAGCGACCCCGGAGCCCTCCCCTGCAGTTGCTGGCTCACCTGAAGCCCCAGCCTTTCTTGCCGTCCCCCACCCCACGACTCGGCGACGTCTTAAGGTCGCTGGCGCTGGTTTGTCCAGCTGGAAACGACCCTCAGTGTTGTACCGCACCACTTGTCTCCCTAAAGGGCATACACTTCCCCACCCAAGCCCACCCGAGGCCCCTCCCGCTCCCGGGGCAAAGTTAGGGCCCCTAGCTGGAACTTTCTGGCAGGCTCTTCCCGCCTTTGGCCAGACCCCCTCCTCCCGCCGCCGGGCCCCAAGCCCCACCGGGCAGCCCTGCCACCCGCTCCCGGGGCCCCCGGGCGGCCCTGCTCCCCACGGGCAGAGTCCGCCGCATTACCTAGAAGCAGCAGGCGGTGCGTACACATGTAGCCCATCTTCTCGTTCTGGAGCTGCTTGTCGATGAGCTTGCTGCGTTTCTTCTCTGCGCGCTTCTGGGCGCGCTTCTCCATGCTCTCCTTGCGGGTCTGTCTGCGCTTCTCCGCCAGGGCAACCTTCTTGACCTTGGGGCTGAGGGAGCCTCTGGACTGGGGGCTCTCGGATCGGCAGAAGCAGCCTCCGAAGGCCTGAACGAGGAAGTTGCGGAGCAAGTTGCGCCGGGTCTTTCGGCGGCGGCGGTTTCGCCTGGACTGAAACCAGCGGCGGCATCCGAAGGTCCCATCGTCGGATTCGTCTCCGCTGTCGCTGCTGACCGATATTTCGTCGTCGTCGTCGTCGCCGCGGTAGCAGCTGCGCTCGGACCTGCCCCGCCAGGCATATGCGCGAGGAGGCTGCGGAGTAGGCGGATCGGCAGCCTGGATCTCGGGGCTGGGGGGTCTAAGGAAACTGATTTTGGGTCGGGCTCCAGAGGCTGGGGTTGCGCAGGCGGCGGGAGCGGCCCGGGCGACAGGAGCATCAGGGGCGGCAGGGGCTGCCCCAGCGGCTGGAGTGTCAGGGCCGGCAGGGGCTGCCCCGGCGGCTGGCGTGTCAGGGGCTGCTCCGGCGGCAGGGGCTCCGTCTCCGGGATCGGGGACTTTGCCTCTCTCCGCGGCAGCGGTGGCTGAGCCTCCTTCCATCTCGGCTGTTTCTCCCTCACCTGGGGGTCTCTCTCCCTCTGCTTGCTCTCTCTTAACTGGGGCTCGGGAGACCTCGATGGGCGGGCCGTCAAGCGCGATTGGGGGGCTGTCCACGTTGACGGGAGCGTCGTCGACCCCAACGGGGGCGCTGCCAATCTCGCGCGGGGGTCCGGAGATCTCCATCGGGGGGCTGTTGCCCGCGAAGTGTGGAGGAGGTCTGACAGCCTCTCGAGATGGGCTGCCGATGATGCCTGGGACCCAGAGGGGGGGCTCGTTCGCGGCGGGAGCGAGGAGGACCGCACTCGGGGCCGCAACTGCCGCGATCGGGTTGCCGCCAAGGCCGTCGATTTGCGGGATAGCTCGGGGGAGCCCAGGGGGTGGGCTGTCGTCCCCAAAGGCTGCTCCATCAAACTCAAATGGCACATCCTCCTCAGGGGGAGGGCTGCATCCTCCTCTGAAGCCTGCGTTTGCAGGTCTGAGGGCTCGGGGCTCCTCGGGAGGAGCCCTGAAGACCCCCGCACCTGGGCCTCCTGGAGCGAGGTCTGAGACCTGCAAGAGAGGTTGGTTGCAGCCTCCCTGGGCAGGCTGCTCAAACTCAAAGGGCATGGCTTCTTCGGGAGGAGGGCTGTAGCTTCCCAGGCTTGGCCTGGCCTCACCGAAGGCTCCGGGCTCCATGACCGGTGGGCTGAAGGCTTCAAGGCCTGCATGGGCCCCAGTGGTGTCTCCAGGGTGCTCCAGGGTAGGCCAGAAGCCTCCCAAGCTGGACTGCTCGACCTCGAAGGGCATGGCTTCTTCAGGAGGTGGGCTGTAGCCTCCATGGGCTCCGGCTTCCTTGATGGCCTGGCTGAGGCCCTGCAACTTGGGCCTGGAGACTTCTGGGGGTCCGCAGGCCTCGCCTTCAATCTCGACGGGGACGGGCTCGCTGTGAGGCGGTGGGGTCTCCATCTCTTCGGCTGCGCCAGGCCCAGCACCGGGGGCAGCTGCCCCTGGGGCCTCCAAAGGTGGTTGCTCGGGATGTTCGCCGAGTTCAAGGGGGATATTGCGTTGTCCTGACATATTATTGCCGTCGAGGCAGTTGCGCACGCCCATAACACGGTGGCGGCTTCTTAAAATAAACTTGGGGCCCCGTAAGACGGAGCACCCGACCGAACTAGGGTGAAAAAAATATTTTCAAAAAAAAAAAAAAATCAAAGTACCAGCTGGAAAGTTCTCCAACCGCACTTTCTAACCCTAGTGAGGTCTAGGGGTTCAGGACCTCAAACCCCAGACCATGGCAGAAGCAAGTCTATTGTTGCTGGTTGAGTCTTGGCTCCTTTCTGGCCACTTTTTATCCCCTCAGGCTGCCCCTGGCCCCCCCTTTGGCCTGCCTCGTCCCCTCCTCTCTCTTTCTCTCAGCTCCAGGCCAGCCCCGCCTGCTTGGATCAGAGGAGCGCGCCGATTCGGTCCGAAAATCGCTCGTAGTGCTCTTTCTCTGCCACCAGGGGACGCCAGCCCCGGCCGAGGTGGCTCTGGGAGCCGGCTCCGGGAGCCGGGAGCCCCGGACTTTGGGTAAGGGGGCTGATGAGCGCAGGCCTCGCAGGGACGTTTTGGCTCCTTCCAGTCCTCTCCCTGACTGATTTGGAGTCTTTCTCCTCTCTTCTCCCCTGGCCAGAGAGAGAGCTCTCCTGCGTTGCGGGACACGTGATGCAAGACGTGGGCCCCGGACTGCTTGAGCGCAGGAGCTGAAACCCTCCCTCCCAGACCCAACAGACTCTCCTCGAGGGGAGGGGGGACTGCAGGAGTGTTTCATAACCCCAAATTACCCCTGAACCCCTGAGCCCCAGCCCCCAGCCCTGGACAGCCTCGGATCCTGCCCAGGTCTGGAGCGCAAGGCTTTGGGCGTGTGGGAAGGGGGTGCAGGCGCGCGCGGGGATGCGACAGGTGGTCGTGAGCCCACCGGCGGAGCAGGCAGGAGGCGAGGGGCAAGGGGTGCCGAGTGTGAGCACGCAATTTGTTTTAAAATGTGTTGGGGTACTTCCCATCGCTTCTGCAGTTTTTGTTTGCCGGTTGTCGACGCTGGCTCCTATAAAGCACCTCTATGTCCCCCATCCCCACCACACTCTGGGGTCTCAGCAGTGGCTTGCGGTGGCGCAGGCAGGGTTCCTCCCCATTTATGGGGACTATGATAAATACGGGGGAATAAGAGGGTCTCGGGCATCTACCACTGAGACTCTCTAAGCGGTAGCTGCCGCGGCACGGAACGGGGGGGGGGCATGGGACGCACACAGGGACCCCACAGACTGTAGGCCCCAGAGTTCCGGGGGTCCTACTGTGCGGGGGGAAGGGCTAAATGGAATTTCAGTTGAAATTTATGGCCGGTTTAGGGTGGTCTCAGAAACTGAAAAACCCCATGCGCACCAAATCCAAAAATACACACCGTGCCGCGCGGGCAGCTGCGGCCGCGGTGCGCTGCTCCCCGCCTCGGGTACCGGCTGCGGGGTTGGTCAGTCTGCTCCTCTAGCCCCTCTCTAGCCCTCTTCCAGCCCCCTTCCAGTCCTCCTGCTCTCGCTGTGGGTCTCCCAGAGCAGCTGCTTTACTTTTCCAGTGCTTGAGCCCGCTGAGGAGGCACAAAGTCCGGCCACAAACCCGGCAGTCGCCCGGCTGCATTCCCGTCGCCGTAGCGCGTGGTGGGCTCCGAGCCGGCGGGGATCAATGCCCACACCACCTGGGTGGGCTCGCGCGTGCATGCACACTGATCTGGGTTTGGGGTCGGCGAAATCTGGCTTTGAGCCCCGGGAAAAATTTGCTGTTTGCAGTTCGCGTAAGACCCGGGACTCGGGCATCGTATCTGTCTCGCCAGTGGGTGACAGGGACCTGTGAGCCACTTTTAGGTGGAAGGCAGCTGGGCAAGAGTCAGGTGGTCGCCTGGCCTTAGGGCGGGGGGAGGGGTGGCGGGATGCGGCAAGCGGGGCGCATCGCCGGGATCGCATTGCCTGGATCGCTGTATCTGCCAACCGCAGTCGAGCGAACCACGTACGCACGCACGCTCCAACCTCGTGAAACCTAATGCAACCCTCTTCAAACGAGGGGGTCACAGCCAGAGCGCCTCACTGCCCCCGCACGCGGCCGCGCTGCGAGGAGGAAGCTGACCAAGTTGGACCCCGGGTAACGTGTGGAGCCTCCCCAAGGGCGTCTCCTCTCGGCTCTTCGGGTCTACACACTTCCAAGTGCCAGCAATGAACTTTGGTTCGAACTTTGGACAACTATCCCCACGCGCAACGGCTCAACCTTTTGGGCATCCACTGAATGGGCCAACTGGCTCGCAACAGTCAACTCGCTCCCCTCCGACCCCAGCGCTGGGTCGGCCATTGGGCTGGGGTCACGCCAATCAAGGCTGCCTGGCGAATGAGCGGGGGGCGTCGGACCGGAAACCGGATATGAGTGGGAGGTCCAATAGGGGGCGCCGCGTTGGAACGCCCTAAGAGGTTCTGCGGCCGGGGTGGTTAGAAGCGCATTGGTGGGCGGGCGTATGGCGGCCAGGCCTGGACCGCCACGAGGCTGGGTGGCGCCGTGGGGTCGCTCTTCCTGGTGCCCCAAGTCACCAAGGCTGAAAGGGGAGGTGAGGGCTCTCAGGGACCAACCCTTGTTCTCGCTGATGGCGGTGGGCGAGCCCACCTAACAGGGATCCGCCGCCGGGGTGAGGCGAGGAGCAGGCTTTCCAGGGCCTGGAGGTAGAGGGCCCAGACCCTGAGGACAGGGGCTCACTGCCCCGCTGCAGAGGAGCGGCCCCAGATGGATAAGGAGTTGAGGTCGCGGGGGTGCTGAGCCCTGCCGAAGTGGAAGGTTAGTAGATATCGCGGTTTGGAGCCTCAGGGAGGCCACGATGGGGGCCCCAGAGGGACGGTTTGCTCTCGCCAGGCCCCGCGCGCCGCCCACGTCAGCAAGGAATGGGCACAGGGTCTCTGTTCTACATCCTCATGAGCCGGTAGCATCCTGGTTGTTTGCCAGGAGAGCACAGGCATTGGCGGATACAGATTGGGCAGACAGCAGGCCTCCCTCGCAGAGGCTAAGCAACATAAAAACGGAAGAAAAGACCTGCAACTGGGGGGACCCTGTTGGAGAAAATAGAGTTTCACGTGGGCCTCTATGGAGGAATAGATGTCTAGGCTGTGAACAGAAGGGGGGGATGGGCGGCGTTGGCCTACCACGAACAAAGATCCAACAGTGGGAAACGTGGCACATGGCTGGGTAAAGAGAACAGGCCACCTTGCCGGGTCTGGGAGGGCCAGTGGGAGAGAGAGGCAGGAAAAATTGGGTAGGATTTCTCAGGGCAGGCAGGTTTGAGGCTCTTTTGGTAGGAAATGGAAGAGATACTGAATTTTTTTTTTTGGTCCTGCAAGTGAGGATTTGAGCCTAGTTTTAGGACAGGTTTGAGGCAGTGTGGAGGATGGTCCTGTTGAAGAGAACAAAGGAGGCTGTGTCTGGTCATGACCTTTAAGGGAGCGAGAACCACGCACAGGGAAGGAAGCAGGAGGGCTGGAGGGAGGGACTCAAAAGAGGGATCCCAGAGGACCCTCTAGCGACTTCTGTGCGACGCACAAAGGGTGGCGGAGTCAAGTCTGGCGCCTGGATGATGGGACACCTGTGGGATAGGGACGCTGTGGAGGATCTGGAGAGAAGCTGGCATGGTGGTGGAGCCAGTCTGGTTTTAGACATGGCAGAGGGGAAGGAAGGATGTACAGTCTGGGTGGAGATTTTCTTCTGCTTGTTATTTAGGAGGAGGGGACCGAAGTTTAGAAGGAAGGTAAAGACCCCGAATTCAGAGGGACAGTGATCCTTCTTAGGATATGAAATCACTGGATCAGATAAAACCTTCAAGGGGAGAAATATGTTTGGTGATAGAAGCTCAAACACCTGGAGCACCGGAGAAGAAAAGGGGGGACATTACAGGAGAGAGCAGCGGGCCTAGGACGGGATGGGTGGGAGTACGCCAGAGGGAAGAATTTAAGAATTGGTCAACAGATCTCATCTCGATGGTGGTTTCTTAGCCTCTGCACTGGTGATATCTGGGGCCAGGTAATTCTTTGCTCTGGTGACTGTCCTGGGCACTGAAGGATGCCTAGCAGCATCCCTAGCCTCTACCCACTAGATGCCAGTAGCATCCCCTTAGTTGTAGCACCCAAAAATGTCTCTAAATTTTGTCAAACGTCCCGAGAGGCAAAATCGCCCCCAATTGAAACTGCCCCACTGCTGTGGGCTGAGAAAGGACCCTTAGACTTGAATAGGAACTGCCTTTAACAGTTAAAGATAAGTTGGACCAAGGAGAAGAAATTCCAGCATTTAACTCCAGTGTTCCCCTTTTTGTCCACTCTTTTCTCTAGTTACTGGCTACCAGAATCTGAAAACCCCAAATCACTTGGATGAGTGGGGATCAGAGCTGAAACTCCACCACAGATCAGCAGTGGGACCTGAGAGTCTGCAGCAATGTGGCTGATGTTTGAAAGGCAGCTGGGTAGCCTGACCACAGGGACCCAAAGAACGGGTATGGTAAGAGCTGGGGGTGATCAGCTGGTGGGCTGACTGGGGGCCACCCTGATGGGTGGGACTGTGTGGTGAGCCCATTCAGGGCTGGCGATCTTGGCTAAGACAGAAATGTGGCCTTCACTTGGATGGAGATGGCCAGAGGGCACAGTTTTTAGGATCTGCCATTGTAATTTTATCATCGCAAAGTATCTGGGGCATAGATTTCCAATTTTGGATGGATTTCTATCGGGGAAGAGGTAAATCTTTTCTAGGAATGAGCAGGAAGGGGGAAGAAAGTTAGTTAATGGGTTCACGCAGCCCAGGAAGAGGAAGGCAAGATAGGCTGGTCAGGGTGCCTGAAGGAAGGCTGAGCTGGGGTGAAGCTGCGGGCCAGGGTCTGGACCCTACCTGACAGGGAGTGTGCGAGGGGCTGCAGTGAGATGAGGTGTCCGTGAGAGGAGGAGAGGATTGGCTCTCAGTATCCAGGTGAAAGGTTCTTGAAAATTATAATGTATTCTCAGCTACTTGAAAAGGATAGCTTTTCTCTACTTGATGCATTAAGAAAGGATGGGAAAATTACTCATGTTTCAGTTAAATGCTGCACTTCTAAGGAAAGTCAGTCTGTTCAGACCAGACGGCCCAGGTGCCACAGGTAGCAATCGGCTGGCTTTTTGTAAAGAGGTAACCCCAAATGGAAAGACGGTATTTCTTAACTGTTGACTCTGAACGGCACCAGTGCCACCTGCAGGGATGTGGCCCCCTTCCTTGGTGGCTCCACACGACTCCCTGGGCCTCCCCAACTCCATCTTGCACTATATCGACGCCTCCATGGCAGCACACGTCATAATCAGTGAACAATCGTCAGGGTACTTAGGTTCGGGGACTCTTACTCATTGCCCGAGGCACAAGGCCCATCCAGATTTTAAGTAGCTGCCTGCCAGCTTTCTTTTTTAGTTCATCCCTGTATTCAAGAAAGAGAAAGAAATATGGAAGAGGGTCCCTTGAGATGGGGGTGGTAGGCAAGAGAGAAGAGAGCAGAAACCAGGAAAACATGATCTTTGGCGGTGGCATTTCCTCCTAGCAGGGGGCTGGGTGGGGGGCAGTTTGCAGAAGAGCATTCTCTGTAGCCCCCTCGAGTCACTAGCTGGCAGTGGGTTACTTTCAAATGAGGAGGAGAATCTTTCCACCAGTTGTGAGGAAAAGGCAAAAGCAGAAAGGGGAGGACAAAGGGAAGCGAATTCAGGCAGCGATTATGTTTCTCAGCCTCCCCGTGACAAATGTTTTCTGAGTGCTGACTGAGTAGCAATAAGACTTTGAAACTGTTCAATTAATTACTGTTGAGTTAGGACTTGCTGCGCCCATCCTTCTACCTTTCAGCATCTCCTCTGCCAGCCACGGCCGGTGGAGGCGGCAGCAGCCTACTGCTGTGTGCAGAAGGGTCTGCGTGCCCGGGCTGTTTCAGGTAAATGCTAGGTGCACGGAAAATGCCTCAAATGGATGAGGGTTAGGAGCAGATGTAGGGCTGATGGTACAAGACAGTGGCAGCCAGATGTATGAGAAGACTTGATCTGCTCAGAGTAAAAAGCCCCAGGCTGGAGCCCCAGGGGCCAAGAGTTCCCACTATGAATTCAGACCCCTTCGTTCAGCCCACTAGCTGTACTCAGCAGCCCTCATCTTGGACCGGCCACCCGGGTCTGCAGCCAGACCCGCAGGCATCTGACCCCCTGCGTTTGTAGGGTGGGTCCAGACATTCTCCAATCACCTGGATGAAGATGTGGACTCCAGGCTGGCTGGTGATGCAGCAGGGTATTTCAGGGGGAGAAGTGGTGGTTCCAGTGCCACCCCGGGAAGGGGACTGAGAGAGAGGGGGGCAAGAGTGGGGGGCTGGGATGGCGGGAGGGAATCCTGGAAGAGAAATTTGGCTTTAGTGGAAGCTCTGTTTGAAAGTTTGGTAATTCATGGTGGAAATTGCAGGCACCCCGGGTGATTCTTGGCATCATGATTTGAATTTAAGGGGAATGGTATATTTCACCTTCGCGCACGACCTCAATTACCCAGAGCGAAGTTTCCTAATGAAATCTAACAGACAGCAACATAAGCCAGGGCACTCAGAAGCCGGCTCTCGCGTCGGGGAGGAGAAACTTGTCTTCTTCAGCGGGGGCGGGGTGGGGGAGTCTTTGGCCCTGCACCCCTCACACCCCCTCAAGTCTGAGATTCGGGGACTCTCCCTGAACCAGAATCCAAGACTTAGGATCTGAGCCACATAAAGCAAGATTTCCTAGGCTGTGAATCTTTCCATTTAGTTGAAGCAGCTGAGGTATGTGTATGACAACTCTACCGCCCCTATGAAATCGAAATTTCTGGGCCAGGCCTGTAAGAGACGCTCAGAGGGACGGTGATGTTAAGGGTGACTAACCTGAGAGCCCCATTAGCGGCCATCCCTTGTCATCCTTGGCTGTGAAAGATGCTCTTCCTAATGCTAAGCTGACGCTGCCCCTGCTGCCACCACGTATTTGAAGACTGCCATGGAGTCTCCCCTAAACCTTTTTCTCCTCCAATCTCTTGCTTCAACCTGTTCTTTCTAGCCCTAACATTTATAGGCTTTGTGATCCCCATCTCCAGACCTCATTTTTTCCGTGTCAGGTGTCTTGTCTCCCTCTTTCCTTTTTCCTGTGATTCCCCCAAACCTTCTTTTCCTTTTGTCGTCCTCACATCTACCCCCCCATCACAGCCACCACCTGCCCTCTGTCCATGAAGCCTCCTCTAGCTATGGCCCAATAGCTGTGCGCCCCACCCCCGCCCCCGGCTAACTGGCCACGTGCTCAGCCTAAAATAAGCCCATAGAATAAAAACAGGCCGTGTCCACACGTGAAGCTGCCTTTCCGGTTCTACCCTGGAATAGGGAGTTGGGGGAGTGGGTTCCGCGGCGCCAGCTCCTCCCAGGTGTCCCGCATCAACTGGCTGCGTGCTGTCAGCAGGTGATGGTGGCCCCGCACTGCAGACTCTTGGCCTTGGGAGAACTAAGTCACTAGGCTGTTTACTCTGGCTTCTCTGCCATGTGAATTAACTAGGCACTAGCACCAGTATCTGTACCAGGGGGCTTGGGGGAAAAAACATGAGATGTAAGAAAGAGGAAACAAACATCAGTAAAATTCACCTTATATATAGCCTTTTAATATGTAGCCCCCAAAAAGTTTAAAATACAAAACAAAACGGGATGTTAAATCACTTAATTTGACATAAACCAGTTTTTTTAAACATTTGCTTTCTTTATCTCATGCATTTGCAGCAGAGGCAAGATTGGTTTGGGGGGAGTGCAAAAAAAACCTTAGCGATTACCAGATCCCGCAGTACAGAAACATAGACGGTATGTCTCTGTATCTGTGGTATTCACATTTCATGGCCGAGGACTAATTAAGAAAAAGATGTCTGAAAAAGCTCCTGGGAGGGAGTGATAGAGAAAAAAAAATACAAAGGTTGAGAAAACTGGTTTATCCTAACTAGCTGCAGCCTCTGGGCCATTTTTTCAGGTCTCACCTAACCAGGGCACTTGAAAGTGTTACCAAAGAATATATTCAACACCTGTGGTCAGTTAAGCAGCAGGGCTGTTAAGTTTGCTCTCTCCCAAAGCGGCCAGCATCTCCAGGCTGCAGTGCTCAGGGCCAGGCTGGCTCCAGTGCTCCCTGCCCCGACCCTGAGATCAGGTAGAGCAGGTGGGAAAACGAGCACACCTAAGACAAACACTTAAGTATCTGCTCTTGAGGAGGCCATTTTCCCCCCCTGGTTAGTAATAGGACACAGTGGAATTCTGAATTCTCTAACCTGCCTGCTTGCTTGCTTATTTATTTACTTATTTATCATTTATTTATTTCTAACTGGCCTCGAAACCATTTTTGCCCCCAGTTCAAAACCGGATTTGGGAAAATCAAATTAGATCAACACAAAATGGATTTCTTCACAACTGGTGCTTTTATTCTATCAACCTTTAACGTTCGGGGTGGGGGCTCCTTTAGCATTAAAATCATTGGTATGAGTCAAATTGGGCAACTCTGGGCTTCTTAATCAACCTCCAAGTGTTGGGAGCAGAAAGGGATGCTAGGACCATCCCTTCAGCTACTTCATTTTCCACCTGAAGAAACTGAGGCAGAGGCCACTGGGTCTGACCCGAGGCTGCTGCGCAGGGCCAGGGTGAGAAGAGCCTGAGGTCTTAGATCCTGCTGCCCACTTCTGGGGCATCAGGATTTAGAAAATAGCGTCATTAATGTCAAACCCGCAGAGCAGGACGAGGAATTCCATCCCTCATTCTGGAACATGGGGATTAAAGATGTAACCTGAGAATCTCATTCCCCCTTTGCTGGACAATTTTTAAGAGAAGAGCAGCACCTGAGCTGGCGTATGACATCACTCTGGAAGCTTAATTTGATTCTAGTGATTGGCTGTTATAGGTCACCTTTCTGTTAAAGAGACATACTTTCCCAAACACCAAAGTTTCTGCTCAGTTTCCTCTCGACAGCCTCCCTTTACATGAAGAGCAGTAATAATACAGACAAATTAAGTAAAATCCATGCAGGTTATTTAAAACAAACAAAAAAACAATCCTTACCAACGCTGAAGTTTCAGCTTTCTTTCTCATTAAACCCTCTATCACAGCTGCTAAAAATGAGGGCTGAAGGGTAAAGGGCTGATAGCAATTCCAGGGGGAAAAAGTTTCTAGTGCGTTAAAGAAACATCATCTTAAAACAATTCCAAACTTTAAAGTTCCCAATTCCTGAATTCTGATAAACAGATTAAAAGTCTTGTTTGCCAAACCTCAGAAGTAAACCTACACCAGATTGTTGACACCACACAGTATTTGAACACTGCTGCATGACTTTCCAACTCAAAAAGTTCAGTTAAAAGAGCACCTTTGTCCAAGAAAAAGCACATTTCTATTAAGCAAATGATTAATGTCACAAAACTAAAAATCCTGAGTATCAGAGCATACAATTGAAGTAGCTTTATTTAACTAGCTTTACCCTCCTTCCCCTCCTCTTCCTCTTTCTCTCCAATCGAAACCTTAAAACTGGCTGGTAATTCACCCCAGTGGTCAACTCTTAAGGTCTGCTTTTTCTGAGACAATTTCCTAAGTTGCAAGGGCAAGTAAGCCCATTCAAATGCTAACACCCCAGTTGAGCACGGCGGGACAAAGAGCTGGGAGACTAGTGAGTTGGGAATGCTAGGAAAACTTGCCAGAAACCCCTCTAGAAAAGAGAGGCAGCTAAACACCAGTGCCTTAGGCAGAAAGAGTGTTTTTTTTTTTGAAGCGTCTCTGTAGCAAAACCCCCTCTCCATGGAGTGAGTCCTGGTCAGAGGGGTTTGGTACACGCAGTTGTTTTGGATGCGCCTAATGACTCTTCCACCCTGGAATCAGGATGGAAGGAGAGGGGGTGGGGGAGGGGAACTGAGTGGGTGAGGGCTGTGGGGGTGGGTAACAGGTTTTCACAATCAGGTAGTTTATGGAGGAGCGTCTGAAAGATGGCAAACTGTGTTCCTACGTGCCCCCCCCATGCCCCGCAACAACTAACCTGGTATATTGGTTACAGTTAAGAAAGACAGCCTCTCCATATGCAGGCTTCAGGTTAAAAGAGAGCCCAAGACTGGGGTGACAGGTGTGGGCTAGGCACTGACGACTTTTTAAAGAAAACTTGTATATTCATCCTGCAACAAGGCGATATGCTAATTTCTCTAATGAAAATCCCAGCTCTGCAGGAAAACGGGTCCCCCCAAACTCCCCAGCCTGTGAGGGCAGCCCTCACACTGAAAAGCACACCAAAAAAGCCAACCGCACCCTGGCTGATTTTGCCTATTCACCAGAGACATTTTACTGGGTGAACTCAGGCTGCTAAGACGTTAACAGAGAAAAAACAGAACACTTAATGCCACGGAAAGGAACACAGAACCGCTGTTTTTACACTAAGTAGAAATGTCAGCTTTGGGGAGCCCCATTTCACTTAGGCAGTTTCACGCTTTCAAGCCAAAGCCAGGGCACACCGGACCCTTCTACAAGTCCTCGGCAGCCTCCAGACTTCTGGACATTTCCCCGCTGCCCAGGGAAGGCCCCTTCCCGGTATTTACCAGTGAAGACCAGAGCAGCATCCAACAGCCATTAGTCAGCGCCGCAGCCCAGCATAACTAAGTTCTGGGGCTCCGCGACGCCTTTCCCAGGGAAGAGACCTGGAAGGAAGACCCTTGAACGTGTGTTCCTTCTGGCCGCAACCTTACCTTAGGAGTCTCAGAACCTGACCCGTCTTTTCAAGTCACAAAACGTTTCACCCCCCCCCCAAATCATTCTCATCAGAGTAGCTCAAACCAACGCCAAACGAGACGCGCGCGCACCAAGATAAGGCCAATTTCCAAATTGGGTGAGGTTTTGTAAATACATTTCACTAACCAGTCTTTTCCCCCAGGATTGGTGAGAAAGGCACACTTTCCGCACCGAAGATGCGTTACCGGATTGCGGCCGTTTTTGTGCTCCGACACCAGGGCAGCTTCGCCTCCAGGTTACAGATTCCAAACTTAGCTCTGCCCGAGCTGAAAATGGCCGGTGCGCGCAGCCTCCCCTCCCCTCCCCTCCTCGAGGCTGCCGTAGCCGCCGGCGCCGGCCCCTGCCCCCTCTCGACCGGTCGCCCAAGGACTTGCGTCGGATCCAACACCTTTCCCCAGCTCGGCGGGTGCCGCGCTCTTTGGGGACGCGTTGTAGGGCTCCCTGGTGATAGGCGCGACTCCCTCTCCAGCTTGTTCCTTGTTCCGCTTTACCTTTCCGCTCGTGACCACCTCGCTGACCTCTTAGCCCCTCTCTTACATCCCAAGGCCCTTGCGCAAACAGCCCGGGACCTCTCCAGCCAAGCTGCACCCAGCCCCGCCACCAGACTAGCTGCGCCAAAAGGCTGGCGATGCCCCGACGTGAACAAGCCCACGCCACCAACCCTGGTAGCCCGTTGGGCACCTCCCAAGACTCCCGTACCTCCTCTACCTGCCCTCCGAGCACCGGTGACTCGTGGGGAACCGCCGGCCGGCTCTTAGAGGTCGGCTCTGGGGCGTGCGGGCAGGTGCGCACGCTCTTTGCTGCGGTCTCCGGCCCCGCGAGCGCCCGGAGACGGGCGGTGACGGCCAGGACCGGCGCGCAGCCGCGGGGGGCACTGGCGCCGAGGTCCGGCGGCTCCAAATTGACAGCGACGGGACCTGGGCTCTAGGCTCCGAGTGTTTTAAGCGGCGCGCGCGCGTGCGCGCACGACTTTCCCCGGGAGCCGGCAGTCTCCGGAGTTGTCGCCCAATCCCAGCCTGGTTAGTATTCGCACATTGCAACAGTGTCGCTACAGCCGGGCGGCTCTGCTTTCTGAAAGTTGGCGCGAGCACCTCCGAACCACGTTTCTGGCACCCGCCAAGGCCAACTGGTTTGAGACTACTTACTCTAGGAGGGAAAAAAGCACGTAAAACAAGTGACTTACCCGTGCCTTCTGGGTGTGCAGCTCGAAACCTGGGGCGCTCCCGGAATTCAGTCGTGCATCCTGGACACCAGCTCGGAGACCTCAGGCTGTCTCTAGAGGGGCGCGAGCAGCGCCCCGCCGCCCCTCCAGCCAACAAGCCTTTGGCCACCCGGGCGCCCGCCAGCGCCCCGGGGGAGATTCGCGGAGCTCTTCCCAGCTCGCCCTGCGCCCCCGCCTCCAGGGCTAGCTAGCTGAGCCCGCTCTCTTCCCGCCTTCCTTCTAACCTGCCTTTGCTTCTCCCTCCCTTCCTCCCGCCGCTCCTGCACCGACCCCAGACTCCCCGGTTTAGCGGTGGGCCACCAACCTGGGTCAAAGAAAACGAGGAGAATCTGGGGCGCGTCCTCCATTAGTGACGCCGGATGGGGATGGGTCCCCTTTTGGAAGGAGACTCCGGAGATGGGTCGCGGCGGGTGGGCTTCTTCGGCTTGCAGCGGCGCCGCCGCTGCTTCTCCTCCTTTGGCTGCTCAGACTCCTCGGGGTCCCTCGGATCCTTGTCCTCGGGCTCGGGCTCCTCCCCTTGTCTGGGGCTCTCAGGCTCCCGAGTGCTGGGCTGCGCGCGACTCGGGGAGGCGTCGGGGCTCTGCAACCTCAAGGCGTTGAGACGCTCAGTGAGAGACTGCTCGAAGGTGCGGCGCTTGGGCACCACGGGGCCGCGCTCGTCCTCGGGCTCGGTCTCGGGCTCAGTGGTGGGGGCGGTCTCAGGCTCGGTCTGGAAGTCGGTCTCCGACTCGATTTCAGACTCGGTCTCGGTCTCGGATTCGTAGTCGAACTCTTCCTCGTACTCCAGGCACTCGGGGAGGGAGAGCTCGAGGTCTGTCTCCTCGTGCTCGTGGTCGGATTCGGGGGGCTCGGGGAATACCTGGGCGGCGGAGCGGTGGTGGGCGTTAAGGAAGCTCCGGCGCTGGGCAGCCGCGCGCTGCTGGGCGCGGGCGCTGGAGGTGGCGAGGGCGCGAAGGAGCGCGATGGAGCAGGAGAGCCAGAGGAGTGCGGTGGCTGCCCGGCGGCCTAGGGGTGGGCACAGATCGTTGTAACTGTGGCGAGCTCGGCGCCCTTGCTGAGCTCGGGATCTGCGATCCATCCTCACGCACACTCGGCGAATCCGACCCACCCTCTGGCTCTGCAGAGAGCAGCTCCGAAGAGCATCGGCTGCTAGAGCCGAAAAAGGTGCTCCTCGCGAGGTTAAGAAGCTGGGTCCGGAGGTCCCAGCCCCACCTCGGCGCGAGGAGAAAAAAGGAAGCACCTACCTTCTTGACCACTCAACTTTCTAAAGCTCCGCGCCTCTCTGGGCAAAAAGAAGGGATGGGAAAAGGGGAGAAAAAGTCTATCTCCTCCCAGGCTCCTCTCTCTCTAAGTCTTAGACTCTGCAGCCTAAGACTCGGGAGAGGTGCCTCCGCTGGTCCTCTCGCCTGGGAGAGGAAAGAGGAGACTGAGGCGAAGACAAGCGGGGCGGAGAGGTTCTGCAAAGTTGCGCGCCCGGACTTCTGCCGGGCATGTGCAGTAGAGAGGCGGGGGCGGCTCCGCGCGAGTTGCGCAGTGGCGCCGAGCCCGAGGCGTAGACCCTAGTGGGCCGGCAGATGGCAGGAGGGAACCTTGTTTGAAAGGATTTGGGCGATGGGAGCGGCTGGGGGCCTGGCGGGTGCCAAGGAGCGAGCGAGCGATCGAGCTAGCTACAGGTTAGAGTGCTTGCGCAGCTAGGCATGGGTTCTCCGTGGGGTCCGTACCGCTCCCCAGCTTCTCCAGGCTTATCGATAAGTTGAACAAAGCCCGAAGCAGCTAAAAACCAGACCGCAAAATTGCGGATATTCCGGAGGAATGAGCTTCTGTACGTCAGTGTTAACGGTGCGGTTCCGGGCATTTTCCAGGGGCTCAATAGTCTGAGCGTGGTAACCTCAGGCAGTCATTAATCATGAGATCACCTTTGGCAGACCCGGTACAGTGACCGTAATCTGAGCAGTTTCCAATCCCCCCAGCCACCAGTGCGGCCTCAAGAGGCTAATTAGTTACCTAATGGATAGATGAGCATCTTCCCTAAGAAGGACCCCCACAGACAGACGGAGTGATGGTTTACACGTCCCCAAGCCCGTTGGTGGACCACCCTGAGCTCTAGCCGAGAACATGTGCCGAAAGTCTAATTAGCTGGAACCACTGGTTAATATCTGTGCTGATATTCAGTAGGTGCAGCCCATTCTCTGCCCCTGGGGGGCGCTGCAGGGCGGTCAGCTATCAAGGAAACCGCTGGGTACCACTCAAAGCTCTTTTCATAAATAGGTTTTCAACGAAGTGAGTTCATTCAACAAGTGAGTTCATTCAACAAATGTTGAGTGCCTAGCCCGTGCCAAGCTCTGTTCTAGGTGCTGAAGATAGAGTAGGAAGAAGAAAAGGAAAGAAAAGAAAATCTTACATCAAGGGAAGGATACTTAGGATTAATCTGCTGTTACTCAGAGCATTAAACCACTCAGGACTCCCTCCTTACCCACCAACATTGTTTAACCCGGCGTGCATTCTAGTGAGAAAATTATTGGATCAACCAGAGCATTAGGGATAAGGGACCGCTAGACACCCTAGGTCATGTCGTTGAACCCCAAAGGAAATGAGTCCATCTCTTCCTCAGCCCTGGAAAATCAAATGAGCTCCATGTCCTCCTGGAGGGGGATCCCTGGAGTGGTCGTTGCTCAGGCAGGATGGTACTTCGGAAGCTCTGGGGTTCCAGCTGTAACCTGACTGCTGCTTCTGGATTGTGCATGCCCTCCCCGTAAAAATACGGAGCATCACTTTTGCCCTTGTGACAGGTCCACCGGTGGCATAACTCAGAGCAAAACCATCTTCCTAGAATCTGTGGAAACAACAACAAGGCTTTACAGGTGGGACAGGTGGTTTTTCTTGTCTTTGAATCAACATGGGGGAAACTTGAAGAGTCCATGAGGTAATTCTGCCTTCCCTTCTGAGGTGGTCCACCAGGTGTCCCCTCCTGGCACTGCTTCCTGGTGCCCGAAGTGTCCTGCACCCACAGCTCTTCCTCAGTGTGGAGTGACTCATCCTTATCCCTTGCGCACCATGCCTGCCTTAGAGCTGCTGAGCCCAGAGTTAAGACCTTAGTGAGATCCTAGTGACTGTTTTGACATGTGGAGGTTTTGTTTCTGCATCTTCGCTGGGGATGGTCTTGAATGCTCCTGCCCTGTCTTCTTGGCTGTGTCTATCTTGCCTCTTGTTTTCTTCGAGTTAGTTTGTAGCATTAAAATACTGATTGGTCTAATAAAGTGGGATTGATTGCAAACCTGGTAAAAGGACAGACGTCTGCATTCTCGTCGTGCTCTCCTCCTTACCACTTTGCAGAGTGACTGAAAGGGTTTTATTATCACAGGTGTCTGGATGGCTCCAGTCATCATATGGATGGTATCAGGGGACACGGGACAGGGCCCTTTGGAGCTGCAGATCTCAAATCCTGGTCTCTCAGCCCCAACCTGAGACATTTCCAAAGGTTCTGCCCACACTGACCCACCCGCTTTCTTTCTTCAATCAGCGCAGCCCCCCTGACAGTGAGTGGAACATAAAGACATCGTTCAAGTGGTTCTCAGGGCACATTGGGAAAAACAGGAATATGTGGGGTGCTGCTGAATGCCCTTTCAATGGAGACAAATGCCAGCTGTCAGCGACGAGCTGGATTACGATTCTTTAGTGTACGTAAGAAAGTACTTCGTTTTGCAAAAGGAGTGCTTTCTGCCTATAATGGAGCTGGCAGCCCGGAGCCGATCCACTAATATAGATACATCGAGATTGCCTGCATTATTAAAAAATGTGCATTGCATAATACGTATTTTTGGACTAGGTTCTGCATTACTAATGCACTTTCTTTGCAAGATGCATTTTAATCAGCAAATGAACATTTAACAAAGCACTGCATTTATAGCCCCAGTCATGTATAGTTACAGATACATTTCTGGCGTACATTCGACACGGGCTCTGGGAGCAGGAGGACCTCGCTGAAAGACTGTTCCATCTCGCACTTAGTGCCGGGGCTGAGCAAATGGCTCTGTGCAGAAAGCGCTCTTTAAAATGCATTATGTGCACGACTTTAAAAGTGCTTGCTGCAGAGTGAATTTCGAAAAGGAGCAAGTGGGTGATGAACGGCCTCGGGTTGTTACCAGGCGAAGGAACGAGGGGCTCTGTCTGTCGGCGGTCAATAAAGTGTGGACATATATCACTGGCGGGGCTCTGCCAGAGGGAGGCTCCTGGACCCACTGGACGGGAACGTGCAGCTCCCAGTCATTACGATCAGGGTCTCATTTGGACGAATGGTGAAGAATACTGTCTTCAGCCCCTTAAAGGATTGTCCTGTGGAAAAGGCATTAAGATGTATTTTATGTGGCTCGGGAGGGCAAAATTAGAAGCTATGGGAGGCAGTTTCAACAGGCAGATTTCAGCTCAGCCCGAGGAAGGATGTTCCAACAATCAGGGCTCTGAAATGGAACGGCTGTCAGGAGATGGTTGGCTCTTTGTCAGAAGCGGCGTTAAATCAAAGGACAGATGACCACATGTTAGAGATGTTTTCCCTGGGACTCCCGAGCCAGGTGGAATTAGAACTCCACGCTCACCGAGTTCTTTTCAAGTCAGATTCTGGTTCCATGAAAGGGATCTGGAGGCCTGGGAGAGGGGCTGGGGGCGCTATTGATGGACGTGCTCTTCCGACTCGGCTTCTAGTTTAGAAGCATTTGGAAGTGCATGTGGCTCAGCGGCAGGAAGGAATGTCTGGGCGGCAGTTTCAGGACACGAGCAAACAGGTGTCAGTGATGGAGCCTCGGCCAGTGGTGGACCTTTTGTGACCAGGGTAGGGCTCTGTGACTCTCCGCTCCGCAGCTCATTTGCTGAAGCAAAGAAATCCGTCTCTGTCTATTGACTGTATCAGGCCTCTTTGCCTCCCCTCCCGGAGCTGTCTCGGAAATTAAAAATGAAATTGACTATTTAGCAGTCACACGTTGAGTCACTTCTGTGACCAAGACACTCTTCCAGGCATCGTGGGGAGACGGAGGTGATTGAGAAGTGACCAACCCCTGTCATCTGACAACACGCATATCAATGTGAACTGCCTCCAACTATTAAAGAGTGGATTGCCAACAGGTGCCACATTCTAAATCCTCGCCAGATAGATAAACCAGGGAGGGAAGCTGCCTGACAGTGGTTACAATCGGGGAGAGCTCATCTGGTGGTGTTCTGAAAGAGGTGGGCTTTTACCTCGTCTGACTTTGAGGTTTGGTTTTCTTTTTTTTTTGAAGCCCATTAGAGGAGTGCTTTCAAGCCACCTGTTCCTGCATGCCTACTGTGTGCGAAGCCCTGTTCTAGTCACTCTGGGGGAGACAGATGACTCACGTGAATTCTCAAAAGGCTCGCCAGGCCATTGTCATGGGTTCCCTCGGCACCAACACGTTTTCCAAGATGAGACACAGAAGTTTGGTTCTGCTCCTCCAGGCGAGTGGGTACAATCGCTCTTGAACACATTTTTTTGGACAATCATCGATAAGGACTATTTTTAGAGATGGAGAGCTTTTCAAACTTTCCTTTGGGTAGAAATGAACTCAGGGAGTATGACGTGCTCCCCACCACTGACTGTGGCAATCAGCCAGAAAGGCTCAAGCCCACTGGGAATTTGGCATTGCCTTGCTGCCTGCCCCCCCCAACAAAGAGGTCTGGGTACAATACAAGAGCATTTGGCTCGCTTTTCTGGGGCCCCACGAAGCTGTCACTCAGACGGCGCTGGTATCTGTCGGCTCTCACCAGTAGAAAGGGGGACAGGCCCGGGCTCCTGATTTTGTGATTTTAGGGGTGTGCCATCTAGAGCCAGAAGCAAACAATAGGGGGAAATCATCATCTATTTGACATGGCTGGCTTCTGTCCAGGCCTTTGTTGGGATTACAGTGTTCTATTTGTGCCCTTCGTTTTTAAAGGGAGATAGGCTCAGAAGTGCACTGTGTCCCCGTGCAGAGCTGCTGGGGTCATCCTCTCAGGAGCGGCCCCTCTTGGCTTTGTGCGCTGTCGAGGTAATCCTACCAACGCGACATCTACCTGCCTGCCTACCTACCTACTCCTGTCATGGGAGGAGCAATTTCTAGGCTCCTAATCCAACAGGAAGTGTCTGGAAGGCCCCTCCCCCAGGCAGAATGTAAGCTTGGGTGGGCAGGTCCTCCTGGGGGCGGGGTACCTCCCTTCCTCTGCTTTGGCTCTGGCTCTCAGCTTTCATGTGATGTAGTCCCTGGTTCACACTGGACTCTGGCCCTCTGCCTGGCTCTGTCCTGGAGAAATGGCGACTGGATTCTGTCACCTGCCCTGCCCCAGCCTGCCTGGTGCTCTCCCGTGGCCAGCGCTGCCCGTGGCCCAGGTGGCGCTGGTGTCAGCTGTGTCCTCTGCCCTGCACAGCTGCCCCTCCTGAGGCGAGTAGGCGGTGGCTGAAAACACTGCTGATTGCAGAGGACCACTCAGCTGTCAGGAACATCCTGCAGTGCGTGGTTTAGCTTTTGTCCAGTCTCCCACCTGGTCCCCCGGCCACTGGCACTGATAGAGAGCCTCAAAGTTGTTTTCCTGTTCTCTGCTGAGGGTCTGACTCACCCCTTCAGGCTTGGTGGGGGAGCAAGGCAGCAGCAGGGCCGAGGGGGAGGGTCTCGCTGGTGTCCTGGTTCGGGACAGCTCAGAGCTGTCCTTTCAGCCCAAGCTCTTCAAGACATGATTAGACCAAGTTTACGTATCTAGTCACTGAGGCTTCGGTAGATTGGGACTATTTCTATATGTGCAAAGTGAAGTGGAGAATTGAGGCAATTATCTTCAGGCAAATGATGCTGGGCTCTGTAATCAGCCCATCCTCATAACTGGGGGAATCAGCCTCATTCACCGTGACAGTGCTTTGAGTTGAAGAGGATTCTAAGGTATTTGTTTGTTACTTGCTCTCGGCTTTGTTTTTCCCAGTGGCAGTCGGGGAAGGGCCCTCCTGCCCGCACAGGCGTGAGGGTCTGTAGCACCCCGAGGCTGTGGGACCTGTCAGCCAGGCAGGGGCCAGGGGATGCTCTGGATCAGCTCCCTGTCAGCAGGTCCACGGGCAGGTGTGGTCCAGGTGACCGACCTCTGCTTCCTGCTTCTGGTAGAGGCCTACCCCCCGCTTCTTCCCTTGTGCATGAGGGTCCTGAGATGTTGGGGCAGATGATGGACAAGGTCACCTCCAGTGCCAGGATAATACAGGTCCCAGCAGGGCCCACAGTTAGACATGAACCACCCAAGGTAAAGAAAATGTCACAGAACTAGAAGAAAAAAGAACAGGTCTTCTCAGATCAGAAATGAAAACTCATTATTGTCTGGTGATGATGACTTCTGGACCCTCCTACCTTCATCCCTTTTTTTTGGCTAAAAATCATTGTAAATTGGGAGTTTTTCCCTTTGCTGGTCTAGAAACTCCTTCCTAAAAGAGCCGTTACTTCCCTCCCACCTCTTCACTCCTGAGGGAAGAAGGAAGAGCAAGACTTTTGTTTTTCCAAATCTCTGAGGCCTGATTGATTTGCGGCAAGTGAGGACTTCAGGCCTCATTGCCCTTGAGAACCATCCGTGTAGTTAGGAAGCCGAGAACAGCAATAGGGCCCTGTGGGGCCTGCTGGGTGCCGGGCCGGTGCGCCGCGGCCCCTGACTAAGGAGTCCAGAAGGTTCCCTGGCGCCCACTGCCAGCACCTCCGCCACCCCACCCTCCCACTCATAATTAGAGAACAGGATGAATCTAAGGAATTTCAAATTGTGTTTTGGACAGCCTTGGAGGTGGGAGCTTGAGATGGCCCTAAGAATTCAAAACACAGGAATTCAAAACACACAGGATACGAAACACACAGGAATATGCAAGGTTTTTCTAGATTGTCAGGAAATCTTCGTCTTTGTCACTTTGAAATTTTCTGATGTTGCTTAATTAGTTTAAAACAAACAAACAAACTCTGAAACTTCCTATTCCAAACTGAGATGGGAAGGTTTCGAAAAACATCAGTCTGTCCTCAAGACTGCGGCGGCATAGTGCGGCTTATGTATCTTTCTTTTTTTTTCTTTGTGGTACACGGGCCTCTCACTGCTGTGGCCTCTCCCGCTGTGGAGCACAGGCTCCGGACACGCAGGCTCAGCGGCCATGGCTCATGGGCCCAGCCGCTCCGCGGCATGTGGGATCTTCCCAGACCAGGGCACGAACCCGTGTCCTCTGCATCGGCAGGCGGACTCTCAACCACTGCACCACCAGGGAAGCCCTTATGTATCTTTCATTGGTAGCGAGTTTACTTCTGCCACGTTTGTCAAGCTGTGGCCTCATTCCCCATTGGTTCAGTTGGTTTACAGCCTTAGTGATCATCGTTTCGTGCTATATTTTAAGATCTGCTGGGGCAAGAATCTTCTTACTGCATATTATCTCAGACTCCTCTGATGGTTTTGTCCATTTATTTTTCTATAGAATTTAAGATACGGGACTTCCCTCGTGGTCCAGTGGTTAAGAATCCGCCTTCCAATGCAGGGGACGCAGGTTCGATCCCCACGTCCTTGTGGGAACTAAGATCCCACACGCCGCGGGGGAATTAAGCCCACGCGCCACAACTATAGAGAGAAGCCCTCACACCACAACGAAGACCCAGCACAGAAAAAAAAGAAAAGAAAAAAGAGTTTAGGAATCATTCTTGTCAAGTTCTGTAATGACCCTGGTGATGCCTTGACTGGAATTTCATTTAATCTGTAAGTTAGGAAATAACGTCATTTTTTTTTTTCTGTGTTTAGCCTTCAGCCGGAAGTATGGTCTCTCTCTTCGTTTGAGTTTCTATTTCTCCCATTAAGGATCTGTGTTTTCTTTATATAATTCTGATGTATATATGTGGGGTTTGATATGTGAATATATATCATATATTTCCCAAGTATTTGATATGTTTATTGCTACTGTGAACGGACTCTTTTATCATTATATTCAGGCTGTTTATTTTGTGTTTGTAGGAATGGTATTGAGTTTTGTGCATTTTTCTCCTATTCTGCCACCTTTAGAATTGGTTGCTTTATGAGGCAACCAGGAGCTTGCTCAAGCGAGCGCTCAGAGGAGGTTTGCTGCAGGAGGGTTTTGTAGACGGGAATCCCGCGCAGGGGAGCGAACTGAGCTAAGCTGGTGGTTGCCAAATGCCAATGCGCAGCGAAGTGAGAAAAATAAAGATGATGCAGTGGGGTTTTCATCAGGTTAAATTTATTCAGGGAAGGGACTGTCCTTGAGATGGAGGCTGCATAAGCATCCTACCTTTTGGTATTTCAGTGTCATTTCTTTTTGAATGACAGTAGATAGTAATATGGGTTTTTTGGTTTTAAGATTTTGTTTTTAAATTTGGTTTTGATTTAGTTTTTTAAATGACTTTACTTAGCATATTAAAAAAAAAAGAGAGAAACTGGGTGGCAACCCAGGTTGGCATTCCATATTTATTTGGAAATTATAGCACTGTCTGAAATCTCAAAATCAGGAACTTCCAACTCATGTCCTTTCCGACTCCACAGTTTTGTGATCGTTGGTAATCCTGGGCTTTTTTAAATTTTAAAATAATTTTCGTTTATTTTTTGTCTTCTAGTTAGCCATATCACTTAGTTAAATCGGTGTTTGTATGTCTTCTTTCATCTTTTTCTGGTTTCTTCACCCTTCCTTTGTGTGTCGCCATGTTCTCTGAAAGTACGTGAGAGACAAGCCTCTTTGCTCCTTTTCTAAATGAGATGGGTGCAATGGGGCATCCTCATTGTGTTTCTTTCTTTAAAGGGATTTTCTCTTCATGTCTTTTCTCTGATGGGATCTAGGTGGGTTTTAAAAGGAAACAAGATGGTATCCAATGAGAGGACCTCCACAGAGGGAGTTGGGATGAGAAGCAAGAAGCCGGATCTGGGACCAGCTGGGCTGATATACACCTTGCCGCCTCTGCTTCATAGCTAACCAGTGGCCTTACCTGTCTGGTCTTCTGCCTCCACAGGTGCAAAATAAGATCCTTCTAGGGTCCAAAGAAACCTGCCTTCCAGGGTTGTGGAGGTGACCACATGAGGAAAGATATAGGAAGTGCTTAGTAGTGGTTGATCGCAAGCAAACTGGTACTGAGCTGCTGAAAGGAGAGGTCAGTCAGTGGTAGGGTCGCTGTCACTGATGGTGGTGGTAAAGGTCAAGAAGCAGGAAGGTGATGGTTAGGATTGGCAGGGGCCCAGTGAGGCAGAAGGGACCCAATGGAAAGTGCGAGAGGCCGGTCACGTTGGGCCTTGTCTCTTAGTGGCCTCTTAGATGCCACATCTTCTTCACCCACTCATCTGTCATGGGACACTTAGGTTGCTTCCGTGACCTGGCTATTGTGAATAGCGCTGCAGTGAACATAGGAGTGCAGGTATCTTTTCAAATTATAGTTTTTGTCTGGATGTATGCCCAGGAGTGGGATGGCTGGGTTGTACGGTAGCTCTATTTTTAGTTTTTTAAGGAACCTCCATACTGTTCTCCACAGTGGCTGCACCAACTTACATTCCCACCAACAGTGCAGGAGGGTTCCCTTTTCTCCACGCCCTCTCCAGCATTTGTTATTTGTAGACTTTATTTATTTATTTATTTATTTATTTATTTATTTATTTTGCGGTACGCAGGCCTCTCACTGTTGTGGCCTCTCCCGTTGCGGAGCACAGGCTCTGGATGTGCAGGCTCAGCAGCCATGGCTCATGGGCCCATCCGCTCCGCGGCATATGGGATCTTCCCAGACCGGGGCACGAACCCGTGTCCCCTGCATCGGCAGGTGGACTCTCAACCACTGCGCCACCAGGGAAGCCCTGTAGACTTTTTAATGATGGCCATTTTGACTGGTGTGAGGTGATACCTCATTGTAGTTTTGATTTGCATTTCTCTAATAATTAGTGATACTGGATATCTTTTCATGTTCCTGTTGGCCATCTGTATGTCTTCTTTGGAGAAATGTCTACTTAGGTCTTCTGCCCATTTTTTGATTGGGTTGTTTGTTTTTTTTTTGATAGTTAGCTGTATGAGCTCTTTGTGGCCTCTCGATGGAAGTCCTTAGAAGCCATAGTTTGATCTACAGAAACGCACTGAGTACCCACTATGGGCCATACTCTGTATTAGGCACCAGGGTATGAAGGTGAGCTCTCTCCGACCCTGTCTCTCCACCCGGGGCTGGGGATCTGGAAACAATGCATCACCACCTGAAGGAGGTTCTCATTACAACCCGACTCGAGCTAAGCCCACTGGAAAAGAAACGTGCTTTTTTTTTTTTTTTTTTTTTCCCAGAGTATACGGCGGAGGAAGCTGCCCTCGATCTGGGCACGTCAGGGAATACTTTCCTGGGAAAATGTTATGTGCACACTTGAGCTGTGAACTGAAGGATGAACATGGGGTGGGGGTTGGGCGTCAGGAAGAGCGTGTTCACGAGCCCTCTAGTGGAAATGATGACGTGCGTGTTAGGGGAACCAGCCGAAGGTCAGCAGAACTGGGGCACAGAGTGAGCCGGGTCTGGAGGGTGGGCGGGGGCTGCCACGCGGGGCCTTGCTGGCCTGGCAGGACGAAATGCGGTCTTTATTGTGCCTTGAACAGGGAAGCCTCTGTCCTGATGGACGGGAGGAGCCATCATCAAGTTGTTGGTTTCAAAAGTCTCTCTGGCCACGGGGTAGGGGGTTGGAATTTGAGGGGCAGAGAGATGGTGGTGGCTGGGAGCACGGCTTTGAGAGTTATTTAGGAGGTTGACCAACAAGGCCTGGCAGCAGCATGGATGTGGGGCGTTGCCTGGGTGAAGGGTGACACCTGGCGGAACTGGTCGAAGTCAGTGCCTTTCTCTGGGCTCGAGGGGGCGGGGGACCTCGAGTTCTAATGGGCTGAGTGGGATGAGAGGCGGCTATTCTAACTAACCTGTGGGGTCAGGGTCTTTTTTTTGGGGGGGCCATGCTGCGAAGCATGCGGGCTCTTAGTCCCGACCAGGGATCAAACCAGTGCCCCCCTCAGTGGAAGCGCTGAATCCTAACCACTGCACCTCCAGGGAAGTCCCTAACCTGTGGAGTTAGAAGTGCCTGTGGACCACGTGTGAGGAGGAGTCGACTAGGCAGGAAGAGGTCATGGGTCTGGAGCTCGATGGGAGGGCAGCCGTGGGAGCAGAAGGAATCTGGCACTAAGGGGGGTTCCAGGGAGGGGCCCCCCGATGGGGGACAGGAGCCATCCCCGAGCTGGAAGGGACCTGGGAGATCAAATCTTAGCTCCCTGGCTGTACAGGTGAGGAAACAGGCTCGGAGGCGGGTGGGACCTGCCAGCTAGTGGCAAAGCCGTCTCTCAGACGGGATCTTTTGTGGTCCAGGTTCAGTGCCTGGTTCGCTGTGCCAACTGGGGGCCTTCACGGAGACGCGGAATGCAAGCCAAGGGCTCGGATGTCAGCCCCCTGATTCCAGGTCTATTTTTTGTCAGCATCCAAATGGACAGTTCACAGCTTCACATTCTTTTCTTGATCACTTTAGAACTGACATTCTGCCGGCTCCTTATTAAAGAAAGAGCAAAGCAAGAGCTGGCTAGAAGTGTTTGGAAGCTAGAAATAGAACTATACCGTGCCCTTAGTAATCAAGCCTGGCAAAGTCCACGCGGCAGCCAGGAGAAGGACTTAGGCGCGGTTAAAGCGAAGATTGTTTGGCGACGCTCTCTTTTTCTGCCGGTTATTCAAATATCCAGCCAACTCCAAAAGCACCAGTTATTACCTAAAGCTCGTCCCTCAAATTTGGGAATTAGGTACGAGAAAGGCAAGTTACTCTTCCTCAAGACCCTTTCTCAGGATGTCTACTCCATGAGACCCGTGGTATATTAGCAGCTTCTCCCAGCCATTACTTAAAAAAATTTAATGTTTAATTACATGTGGAACATATGAATTAGATACATTACATAAGAAGTTAAAAATACTAACTAGAGCTAATGCTAAAGGCTGCCTTAGTGACCCTCCACCAGCCATGGGCTCCATAACCCACCTCTCGAATCCCCCTGAGGTTACTGGCCAGTTTCCACAGAAAAACGGCTTTTTAAAAAAAAAACACAAGCAGCGTCTATGCCACTTTGTGGCTTTTCACTTGGCCCCGTATCTTAGAGACCCTTCTGCACTGGTTCCCGTAAGCTGCCTGGCTCCTGGATTGTCACCCGTTGTCTCTGGTCTGAATAGAAGATACTGATGGTCACCTCCCCGTTGACATGCGCTTGGTCCCTGTTGGAAGAGCGTTGCCCCTGTCCCGGCACCTGCTCCGTGTGTGCGTTCACAGGGGTTTCTCTCGGGTCGGTCTCAAGTGGTGGGACTGCTGGGTCCCAGGTAGACACGGGGCCTTGGCTCAGCCGCCCTCCAGTACGAGGCCACCAGTTCGTCCCCACCAGCGGTGCGTGTTTCCCCACTCTCAACACCACCCCGTTCCTCTGACCCAGAGAACCCGGACCTCCCTGGGTTGGGAGTGAGGGCTCGGGGCTGGGCCTTTGGGGCTGTGACCTTGGGTTCATCATCCTTGTCACTAACCAGTCAAGAGAAAACGTTGAACTTCAGTGAAGTTCGTTTCAGAGATCTGCCACGAAGACAAGGGGTGGGAAACCTCACTGAAGGGTCTGAGGAGAGAGAGGCCAGGCGTGCTGGGGTCGGGGCCACTTCTGGTTCTTCCTGAAGGTAACTGAGCTCTTCTAGAAACAGCACCGTTCACACCGCCGCCTCGGGGTGGAGAGCGCCGCCGCGCTCTGTTGATGGCAGCCCTCATCGCTGGATTGTTTTGAACCTGAGCGGTAGACCTCCTCTCCTAATCCCGGGTCTAGACAGTGTGAGGTGGGAATGGCCGCAATTTAAAGAATGCCCTCCAGCCTGTGAAATCCAGGTCTCTGTCCTCCGCCTGCTTCCCACTGTACTCATGGCAGACGTAGACAAGTTAGTCATGGTGCGTAACTAGGGCGACCTAATCATTTGTCAGCCAAGCGGGACACGTTTGAGTGTGCAAGGCAGTGCTAACTGCAGGGGGACACTGGGATGACAGGTAAAGCAGGACTTCCCTGGCAAACTGGGCTGTGTGGGCCCCTGGCTTTCCCTTAATAATATAATACTGTTATTAATAATGTGACATTACAAATAAATGAATGAGGTAATACAGTGAATGATAATATAATTGTTTTTAACATGTTTAGAAGAGTCAGTTCCCATTTCAAGTATTTTTAAAATAGACTTGTGTGTGATGAGAGCAAGGTCTGCCATTGAGAACACCTGTTAAGTTGGGTGAACTGCCTACACGAAGAGTGACATTTGTTCATCTGTGTTTCTTTCTGAAGTCATTGTGGAAACTTGGGGAAAAGAACCAACTCAGGAGAGGAGAAACAGGAGCTTCTCCAGGGGTTCCTCGGGGTTCCTGACCGAGAGCTGAGCCCAGCGACCCCCCTTGTTGGGGCTTCCTTTGGTAGCAGCTGCAGTGGGTAGGGGGGCGGGCTCTGGGCTGGCAGAGCCGTGGAAACGCCCCGAAGCACAGGGCCTCGAGCAGAGAAGGCTCAGTCCAGGCTGGGTGGCTGGTCTGCTGTGTGCAATGGCCGTTTTTAGGCAGAGAACACAGTCAAAACTTTCTGAGCTCAACAGTACCTTAGAAGTTAGAAAAAAATTTTACAGTATCTTAGAAATATTGAGATCATTCGTGCTCAGAGTTCACTTATTTCTGTGCTACCTTCACGATTTTTGCCGTATCCCCATCCTCTAAGCACGTAATAGTTTTCTTTAAACCGACTTGCTTGCTTCTCGTAAATGAGTTTGGTTTTAAAGGAAAATTATATCAGCGTCACTTAGCTTCTGGCTGAGTATTTTTAAAATACACGCCAAGATCAGCGAGGAGCTCTTAAAACGGACAGCCCCTCTGTTGCCTTGTGCCCCTCAGAATCGCCTCGGCCGCCGCCTGGATCTAGTCCAGCGCCCTCTTCTCCAAGACACATACTCACGTGGACCCCAGGGAGGCTGTGAAGACAGGTGGTCTTCCTGTCTCCCTCGCCAGTGACTTTTCGCCATCAAAGGGGACAAATTAGAGTTGACCCCAGGATGGAGTAAGGCCGCTCCTAGCGGAGGCGTGGTGGGAAGGATTCTGGTTCCAGCCAGCTGCACCCTGTGGAGTTTCAACAGGACCGAATGGCTCGGGGCGGATTTTCTTTCCATGACATTTGCCTTCTAATAATAAATCGACAGATGTAGTTGTCTTGCTCTGCCTTTACCGTGACATTTGCCGTCACTTCGCATGTTTTTGTTTGCAGACGCAGCCAAGAAACACGCTTCTCCAGGAGGCTTCACCCTGTGCCCTTGGCCTCGGCAGAGCCACGTTGCAAGCAGTGGCCACTCAGGCTCGGGCCCCTCTTCCTTCCCGCCGGACTTCTCGCAGGGCCGCCCTCTCCCCGCAGAGCCACGGCCTCTCCTCTCCTTCGGGGCTTTTCCGGGAATTCCGTGGGGCAGTGGGGTCTTTCCTTCCATCGTGCTCTCTGTTCTTGACTGGCTGCCAGAAGATGCCAGAAAAGAGCCCGTGCCTAAAAGTCCATATTCAGACGTGGTAGGATCCGCATTTCATAAAGTTCAAAAGCAAGCACTATGTGCACGAGGAAGCCACAGTGATGTTCACGATCAGCACACGGCAAACCCCAGCTGAATCCTTGTTGCCTCTGTGGAGGAGGTGGGCAGGGCAGGGGAGCAGGGGCTTCTAGTCAATAAGGTTACCGACTGTGCTTCCTTGGGTCGGCTGGAGGGTTACAGGGCTCATTGTAGGATTTTTAAACACTAAATTTAAAAGGTCTGCATCGGTGGAAGGGACATCTGACACCAGTCCAGGGCGTGCGGGGAGTAGACCCGTCGTGCCGTGGACTGCCAGGGCCTGCTCGCTTCTCTGCTGCTTGTACAGACTGACCGGCACTCAGAGAGTTCCGGTGCACGCTAGGCCCTCAGCAAACTTTTGCTGAATATTGTTTTCACGTGTATATTTGAAAAGTTGCAATGGGAATTTCCAAGCACCCCAAGGCAGTGATGAGGCAGGCGGAGCTGAGGCCCAGGGCCCCGGCACAGCTGTGTGGCCATAAGCCCCGGCGCCCTGCTTTCCTCGTCACCCCCAACCTTTTCTTCAGCGGCCTTTAAAGCATCTAAATCCCAGAAATCATCTCATTGCACCCACCCTTCCTGAGTTCTTTTGGGGTCTTTTGAAGCCGCCCTCCTCCTCCGTCCCTGGGGAGAGCATGTCAGGGTCACGGGCCCTGCTTTCCCTCTTCCCCACGAGGCGTTTAATCACTGCACAGACCGAGGGGACCGTCGCCAGGGGAGGGGACCCTTACTCCTGTGAGCCCCAGGAGGCTCCTAAAGCCACCACCCATCGTTTGGGTTCCCTTTTAAAGGCCCCCCGATCGCTCATTGGAGATGGCCCCCGTTCCCAAAGCAAAGTTGGGCACATTTCCAGTGACCAGGCAGGTTGCAGCCATGGTCTTTCTAAAAGAATGCCCGTTTGGAACATACAGGCCCCAAATCAGTGTGATGTCAGTTGTCACCGTCCGCGTGGAAAGATTTTGCCACGGCCAGCTGCCGGTCCTCTTTGTGCTATATTAATACCAGGGCCACGGGGCCCATCGGGGTCGGAAGCCAGGGAGAGAGGGACAGCTGTGGCAGACATCACACCACGCTCCCGGCATGTGCTCCGTGTTACGGGCACACAGATGGCTCAGAGGCCCCCAGCCCGCGCCTGTCTTCTCCTTGTAGGGTCGGGAATGGGCTCGAGCTGGCAATACACTTGATGCAGGAGCCAAGCGAAGAGTGGCGGGATGGGGATGGAGGGCTCGGCCGACCCCGTGTTCCAGGTCAGCTGACGCGTTTACTGGAAGCGGAGGCATGTGCTGGCCGAGTGAGGCCCCGGTATTCAGACAGCTGGGGGTATTGGGTTCTATATGCCAAGGCTGGACAGATATTTTTAAATGTCCCAGGACAGATGGAAGCCCAGTCGGCAGCAGGGTAGAGGGGCAGGGGGATTTGGAGGACACCACTCCGCCATAGCTAGATTTGGTGGGGAGAGCTGGGCAGGATTAGCGTCTGGGAAGACGCCCAGTCTGTGGAGAGGTAGCAGGAGGGTCCTGTGAGTGAGTGGTAGGCCCTGGCGGGCGGAGGAGGGCAGGGGAGGATGCGGAGCAGGTGCAGGGGGCAGGGGACGTGCCCAGGACAGGTCTGGAGGTGGGAGGTTGGCAGGACTGAGCCCCCAGCTCAGAGGGACGGGACGAGGATGCAGCCTGTGGTTCAGGCCCCTGGTTTTAGGTGTCAAACAGACCAGAGCAACAGGCTCAGCGCCCTGCCCGTCCACCCCACGCCCCTGGGCTCATCTGCCCGGGCGCTTCCTCCCTCCCCCAGAAGGCCCGGGGCTCTGGGACACCAAGCCGCTAAGCGTCGCTGCTACTGTCAACAGCAAAACCTCATCAGTGCACACCCGCCATCCCGGAGTGGAGGTGGAAGCTGTCCCCAGGCCTGAGCCCACCCAGGGACGGGTTGTGTCTCAACTGCACAGATGTTTTTAGGTCCGACTTCTGATAGCCGCCAGCATTTTGATAGTAGGCGATCTGACCAAAAGCTTTGGAGATTTGACTTCTCTTGGCCTAAGGGAGCCTCTGGGTGTCTGGGGCCCGCCATCCACAGGCCCCCAAAGCTGAGGGGTGGCCGCCCCCTGTCGGCGAGCCGCACACCCGCCACCGCGCCGTCACCTGGCTCTGTCACTCAAGGCCGAGCAGGGCCTGGCCTCTGTAGGCATTTTCACTTGTCCTCCGGCAGTAAAGTGGAGCTATTATTATCTCAGAAGGAACGAGGGCCATCAGAATTAGGCTCTGAGCTGCTGGCCGGGGCCTCCTTGACTTTGCCGTGACATTGGGCTGGGAGACCTGGGCTCATGGATGAGCCCTGAGTGGCCCAGCCTGGGGAGGGGCGGGTGAAGGAAGGGGACAGCGAGCCCCTCACCAGGCCTCGGCCAGGCCCGTGGGGCCAACGAGGCGGCCCAGTTTTCTCCCCATGGCCGCTTCGTAGCCTGAACAGACACTCAACAGGGTCAGGGCAGTTACCGCGGCTACACCGGCATTTGTGTGTCTCTGGGCCTCTCGGCTGTGGCCAGGCGGGGGCTCAGGAAGGTGCTGAGGAGGCCAGGGCAGGGCCGAAACCTGGGTGTGGCTCCTGGACACGGGAAGGAGAAGCGGAGGGGGCCGGGCTGGGGGTGGGGTTCTCTTGGGGCCCCTGGGGCCCTTGGCTGGCAGCGGGCAGCCCTTGAGTTAATTCCTATTCCTATGCAGAATTTCCTCTTTGTCCTCTGCAGTTCAGACTTCTCTGTTGCTTGTCCAGGCCCCTGGGAAGGAGCCATGGCAGCCATGACTGCGGCTGGGCCTTCAGGGCCACCTACGTGGAAGCTCAGTAGGAGGTTCCTCCTCTCTCGTTTCTCCTGTGGGAGAAGCGCTGGGTTGGCTGTCAGCACACAGCCTGCCCCACACTCGATCTTGGTGTGGAGAAGCCCTACTCCTGATTTGTTTTTTCCCCTTAGTTTGATGTGTCTCGTGGTGCCTGCCCTCTCCCAGACACGAGGAGAATACATTCCTTCACTTAGTCTTGTAACCTTACGGGGAAGCGGAGGCACAGAGAGGTCAAGTAACTTGCCCGAGGCCATACAGCTGGCAAATGGGGGAGCCTAGATTGGAAGTCAGGTGGTGGGTCGGGCTCCAGAGCTCACTGTCCAAACCGCGGCCTTCAAATGCTGCTCAGGGCATGAGGGGGCTCCAGGGAGGGGCCTGAGATGGAGCTTGGACTGAGTCAGGAGCCTGCTGGGCCGCAAGCTGGGGAAAGGCCCTGGCGTGGGCAGAGCTGGCCGTGGGCCGTAGGGACGGCAGAGTCCAGCTTGGCTGCAGGAAGTGGGGTGGGGGGAGAGGAAGGCAGCGGGCTGAGGGGTCTAAGCCGTGCTCTGAACCCACGCCTCCTAAGTCCCCCTGCTGTGACTTCCCTGGTGGCGCAGTGGTTAAGAATCCGCCTTCCAACGCAGGGGACGTGGGTTCGATCCCTGGTCCGGGAGGATCCCCCATGCCGCAGGGCAACTAAGCCTGCGCGCTGCAACTGCTGAGCCCACACGCCACAAATAGAGAAGCCTGCGCACTGCAACTAGAGAGCCCTGCGTGCCTCAGTGAAGACCCAGGGCGGCCAAAAGGAGAAAACAAAGCCTCCCTCTGCTACCGCGGAGGAGATCGTCGGAGGCAGCGGGGGACCAGTCAGTCCAGATGAGGCCTGGCCGGAGCCACCAGTGGGCGGGGAGAGTGTCTGAGATGATCTGGGGGGCTCACAGCACGGCTGGTGGGCGCGTGAGAGGGGTCAGAGGTGACTTGGGGTGGCTGGGGTCTGCTTCCCAAGGCCAGTCTCAGGGAGGCTTTCCCTCTGGGTCCTTGTTATTGACAGTGTAGAAGAGGGTCCCTGGTACTTCTGGACCCTTCCTCAGCCCTTGGGCTCAGCCTGTCCTCGGAGCTGGTTCCTTCTGGCCTGGAGCCCACGTGGTGGGGAGGTTGTCCCCGTTGGGGAGATGGCCGAGACTGGCGACACCAGTGTGCATGGTGACCCAGCCTCCGGCAACGCCTCCCTCCCCCTGGTCCCCTTCTGAAGGGGCCACCCGTCTTCATCCTCTTGCCAGGGTGTTACAGGTTTTCTGGGGTTTTTTGGACCAGTGAGGGAAGCGATCCTGGAGAGCGGGTCAGTGCCGGGAGCCACTTCTCCAGTCCCCTGACGGGAACAGCAGGCGGGGGGGGCTGGGTGGGTGCCTGGTGCTGCGGGTCCACTGTGAAGGGGTCTCTGGGACACCCCCAGGCTCCCACTGGAGCCCCACCCGGCGTCCTACTCTCTGGGTGATTGACCTTCCCGGGGGCCCGAGCCTTGGCACAAAGTGCCCCATGCCCCCGCCACCAGATGGCGCAGCTGCAGTAACCAAGCTGGCCGTGCCCCTTTCTCAGGAGACGCCGGGGGTAGGGGCTCCTGCGGCTCCCCGCACCCTGGACACCTCTTGGACCTGCTCTTGAACCTGGCTGTGTGGTCACAGGTAAGTGACATGACCCGTGTGGCTTTCCCTGTTCGTACCATGGCTGGGTGCAGGGACCACGGGTTCCACCAGCTCTGTCATTCCATCCCGAGCGCCATACGGTAGGGCTCCCCACCCCCGTGCCTGCCCCGCAGAAACAGCAGGAGCTCGCGGCCCCGACTCCTTCCTCCGGCCAACTGGACGGGCTTCAGAGAAGCTCTTCTAAGCCTGGCTAGGGCCCCGAAGGAGTCAACTCCAGGCAGGTGATTTGTCTAAGATCACAAGAAAGGCCTGGGGGATCTCGACTCAACCCGTTTCATCAACAGCCTGTTCCCCTTCATCTGAAAAGGGGCCCCATTTTCAGAACCATGACCGCTTCTCCCTTAGATCAGTAGCAGACGACAGCCTAGAGATCGCCCGTAAATATACGTTGCCCTGAGGGCTGTTTGGGCCATTAGAAGAAGGACGTCAAGTCGAAGGTCCGTCTGAGTGTGTCCTTGGGGCGTCGTGGGGTGTGCATGGGGGTTACCTGCACCCTGTTAACCCTCTGCCCGCTTTCCTCTCCCCACCAAGCCTTTCTGCTCTCGAGTGTTCTTGGAGCCGTCAGCAGCAGTGTCCCCCCTCTGAAGCCCTGACACGACTCTGCGTGGTACCCCTGAACCTCCATAATGCCACCTCCTTGAGTTGAAACCTCAATGCTTCAGCCCCTCCTTGATGGGAGTCTAACCTCGCCCTCTGAAGGAAAGGTTTGCTAAGAAAGCAGAATTTTATGCACAGTCTCGGGAGGTAAGGTGTGGTCTTTGCCCTCCACCAGAACCTGCCTGTTCTTAAGGGTTTCCATGTTGCATGATCTGCACATTAGAGTTGGGTCACGTCTAGCTTTGAATAAAGGCCCAGCAAGTTGCCTCTTAGAAATACCTCGTCACAGCTGACCTTAGGTTCACCACGGGGCTTCTTTAAGATGGTCTGATTAATTCATGGTGGCCACCCCACGGCCCATAGCCGCCTGAGACAAGAGGATTTACTGTACCAGTTTACTGCCAGGCCGTATCAGCTGATAAGCAGGAAACTCTAGACCATCTGTTTAAAAATAAAAATAAAATAAAAAATGAACAGAGACGCAGGCCTAGAGCAAACACTTTGTACTGCTGCATAGTAAACGAGCCTGTTGGATGTAGTGACCTTGGCTGAGGTAGCCACGGGCTCGTCCCTCTGTCCCTGCTCGTCCGGGGCGCCGGGCTGCTCAGATCTGTGGCCTTCCGGCCCCCAAGCAGCACCCTGGAGGGCAGAGCTCCCCGCCCCACGGAACCCCGGGCATCACTCCCGTCCTGGCTGCACCCAGGCTCCCCGCTCCAGCTCTGGCCACATTTGCGGGTCTCTAACTCTCTTTAGGCCACAGCGACTGTCCCCATGCAGGATGTCCAGTCTCATCAGCCGAGAGCCCCCACGGTCAGTCGCGTGGACCTGTTGTGGAGGCCGGCCTGTGGGGCGGGCGGGACATGGGAGCATGGGCTGAGGAGGGCTTCCTGGGGCCGCAAAGGCCGGGCCTGTTGCTTGGCTTCGCGGTGAGCTGCCAGCCCCGTTTTGATTTGCAGCTTTTGTTCAGTATTGGGCGGGGGAGGCGTCATCACGGCTCTCCCCGGGTCCCCAGGCAGGACGACATCGTCCGCGCGGCCCGCGACGGAACCTTCCGAGAGAAGCCTTCAGGATGAAATGTCGAGGCTGCCATCGTGTGTGAGACGGTGGCAGAGCCGCGAGCCACTTCTCTTCCTTTCCAGGGTGCCCTGAGCCTGCTGCCGAGCCCACGTTCAAAGGCTGTTTCTTCAAAGTAAACGGTGCTGCCTTCGAACTGGAAGGGGAAGCGGGCAGTTGGGAGGCAGGTTCCACGTGTGTTTGAATGGCTGGGGCGTGGTCTTTGGTTCATGATCGTGTGAGAACTTGGGGTGCGGACAGGAAGGTCCAAGTCCATCTGGGTCCCGTGTTGGCAGGGCTGGGAGGGGGCACCAGGCACAGCCCTGTGGGAAGTGACCATGAAGGACCCTTCCGGAGGGCCCCCCCCAATCCTGTTGTGCTTGGTTCAGAGGGTTGGGCGGAGGCTTTCCTGAAGGCTCTGAGGAGTGCTGCACCCACAGGCTGTGTGCTCAGGTGCCAGGGCGTGGGCAGTCGGACGAGGGAAAGGCCGGCCCAGCCACGTCGTCTGCCTGCTCCCCCCGGGGAGGCCCCAACGCGGTCAGCCACCCCGTGGTGGCCAGTGGGCATCGAGATGAAAGCCCGCCTGTTGTTCTGCGGCTCCAGGCCTCTGGTGTCTCCCCACCGCCTGGAATGCAAGCCACGCCAACCTTGGCCTTGAGCATCTGCAGCTCCCCAAAGGCCCCCGATGCTCTTTAGCCCGCAGCTGCCTGCAGGCCTGTACCCGGCCTGTTCCTCTCCTCCTGGGGGTCTTCTTCACTCTCACCCTGGCTGCCCACCTGGCCTGGCCAGTCCTCCCCACCCTCGGGAAGCTCCCTGACCGTCCAGCCCTCGCTGGGCGTCACAGCCCCTCTCGTCTCGGTCCCTTTGCTGGATGCTTGTTTGCTGCCCACGCCTTCTACTTCTAGACTGAACCCCAAGGTGACGGCCAGATCCGCCACGCGGACTGTTACACTCTCCAGCTTCTGTCTCCACGCGTGGCACAAAGTAGGTGCCTAATAAATTTGTGTAGAATGAGTAGGTGGGTCTCTTTGTCTTTGTTCTTTCTCCACCGAGCTCAGCTCCGCACGTGTAGCCCGTGTATGTGCACTCGTCCCTATCGGCCCTTCCCAGTGTGCCCCTGACTCATGGTCGATGCTTTGGGGGTCCCGCGGGACCCACCTACGCCACCCCAGGCCACGTCGGGTCAGTTTCGCTGCCATTTCTCTCGGTACAGTTTGCTCTTTTCCTTCATGGCATTCAGCACAGCAGGGAATCGTATGCTTGTTTCCTTAACGCCCGTCTTGCCCACCACACTAAACCCCAAAGAGCACACGTAGAGCCAGATAGGCTTTCAGGTGATTGCTGGGTGGGTGGGTGGGTGGATGGATGGGCAGAACAGAAAGATTCAGACGCTTGAGGGTGTGGAAGAGGCAAGCGAACTTGAAGAATGTGTCACAAGTGCAGAGTGGCTCCCCGGCAATTCCTGGGACGCGCTGGGCACAGGCGGGTGGTGTGGAGGCAGGACGTGTCCCCAGGGAGTCCTGAGAAGAGGCAGTGGGGAGACACCTTGTTCCCAGTAGAGCCGTGAATTCTTTAAGACAGATTCCGCTGAGAAACTGACCCCCATCCCCATGGCAACACATAGCTGATGTACAGCTCCTGGGGCCCGTTCGCGGACCTCGCAGGCTCTGGCCTGGCTCCACAGGCTGGCGAAGGGGAGGTGAGGGGGCCCCCAGCAAAGGTGCCAGGTCCACAGTGGCTTTGCGCTGGGAGCCGGGCCCTCAGAGACGGCCACCCCTCTGCCTGCCCCAGGAGTTATGCCAGCCGGGCTTGGGTGCCTTCCACAACAGGGTACCGGGCAGAAGAGGCCTTGGGTGAACAGGACGGTGAGGCCAAGGGCTCTGGGGAAGACCAAGAGACAAGGTTTAAGATGAGGCCCTTGCTCCCAGGCCACCCTTAGAGCAGGGAGAAGCAGCGTCGCGTGGCTTTGGGAACTGTGTAAGAGGTCGGTCGCGAGATCTATGGCGAAGTCCGCCCGCCCCAGCCGTCTCCTCTCTCCTCCACGCCCACAACAGGGCACAGAGCTGCCGGCCTCGATCGCCTGCTCCCCTCCCACCCGCCCCATCACTGCTCCAAACCTTTTCTGTCCTCCAGGCCCACGTCTCTCGCCGCCCCGGCGCTGCTGTGGGCTTGGCCTCCTCCTGTAACACCAACTGCCGACCGTTCCTCACTGTAGCCCTTCTGTCTCGGAGAACAACGCGACCATCCTCTCCAAGGCCAACCTTCCTTCTGTGGCTTCCACCCCACTCCCACCTCCCCCTTCCCGCTTCCCACCACTCCAATAAGCCAGTGGGCACATGGCCCGTCGTGGGGCTGGGGTCCCTTAGCACGCAAGAGAGGCCAGCATCCCTTCCACGTGGAGTTTCCTCTGGTGGAAAGAGGAAGGCCTAAATGAGAAATAGGAATTATGTAGTATATTAGAAACTGATGAATTCTGCAGAAAAGTGTAGTGGGGTAGGAGAAACAAGAAAGCAGACTATGCAGAAACAAAACGAAAAGACAAACCTACAGACTGGGAGAAAATATTTGTAAACGATGCAACAGACAAGGGCTTAATTTCCAAATATACAGACAGCTCATACAACTCAGTATCAAAAAAACAAACAGCCCAATCAAAAAATGGGCAGAAGACCTAAATAGACATTTCTTCCAAATGTGGTCTCTATGGACTGCATAGTCCATACAGATAGGCAACAGACACATACATGAAAAGATGCTTCACGTCGCTAGTTAACAGAGAAATGCAAATCAAAACTACAATGAGGTATCACCTCACACCAATCAGAGTGGCCGTCATCAAAAAGTCTACAAATAACGAGTGCTCGAGAGGGTGTGGAGACAAAGGTAGCCTCTTACACTGTTGGTGGGAATGTAAATTGGTGCAGCCACTGTGGAGAACAGTATGGAGGTTCCTTAAGAAACTAAAAATAGAGCTACCGTACGACCCAGCCATCCCACTCCTGGGCATACATCCAGACAAAAACTATAATTTGAAAAGATACCTGCACTCCTATGTCCACTGCAGCGCTATTCACAATAGCCAGGTCACGGAAGCAACCTAAGTGTCCCATGACAGATGAGTGGATGAAGAAGATGTGGTACATATATATATATAATGGAATATTCCTCAGCCATAAAAAGGAATGAAATTGGGTCATTGTAGAGACATGGATGGACCTAGAGATGATCATACAAAGTGAAGTAAGGCAGACAGAGAAAGACAAATATGATATCACTTATACGTGGAATCTAAAGAAATGATACAAATGAACTTATTTACAAAACAGAAACAGATTCATAGACTTAGAAAACAAATTTATGGTTACCAAAGGGGATAGGTTGGGGGAGGGATAAATAAGGAGGTTGGGATTAACATATACACACTACTATATGTAAAACAGTTAGACAGCAAGGATCTACTGTAGAGCACAGGGAACTACAGTTAATATCTTGTAATAACCTGTAGTGGAAAAGAATATATGTATAATTAATTTATAATGTTGCATTAGTTTCAAGTGTACAGTAGAGTAATTCATATATATATGAATAACAATTTTTTTAAGTGTTTAAAAAAATCATAAAAATAACCCAATCAAAAAATGGGTAGAAGACCTAAACAGACATTCCTCCAAAGAAGACATACAGATGGCCAACAGGCACATGAAAAGATGCTCCACATTGCTAGTTATTAGAGAAAAGCAAATCAAAACTACAGTGAGGTAGGACCTCACACCAGTCAGAATGTCCATCATCAAAAAGCCTACAGATAATAAATGCTGGAGAGGGTGTGGAGAAAAGGGAACCCTCCTACACTGTTGGTGGGAATGTAAATTGGTGCAGCCACTGTGGAGAACTGAATGGAGGTTCCTTAAGAAACTAAGAATAGAGTTACCATATGATCCAGCAATCCCACTCCTGGACGTATTTCCAGAAAAAATGAAAACTGTAATTGGAAAAGGTACATGCACACCAATGTTCATAGCAGTGCTATTTACAATAGCCAAGACATGGAAGCAACTTAAGTGTCCATCAACAAATGAATGGATAAAGAAGATGTGAGATATATATATATATATATATATATATATATATATATAGAGAGAGAGAGAGAGAGAGAGAGAGAGAGAGAGAGAGAGAGAATATTACTCAGCCATAGAAGAGAATGAATTACGGCCATTTGCAGCAACATGGATGGACCTAGTGAAGTAAGTTAGACGGAGAAGGATAAATATTATATATCACTTATATGTGGAATCTAAAAAAATAACACAATCAACTTATTTACAAATCAGAAGCAGACTCACAGGCATAGAAAACGAACTTATGGGGGAAAGGGGGCGAGAGGGATAAATTAGGAGTTTGGGATTAACAAATACACACGACTGTATATAAAATAGATAACAAGGACCTGCTGTAGAGCACAGGGAACTATATTCAATATCTTGTAATAACCTATAATGGAAGAGAAGCTGAAGCTGTACACTTGAAGCTAACACAATACTGTAAATTAACTATAGTTAAATTTTAAAAATTAAAAAATCGAAGGATTAGAATATCATAGATGAGAAAGTATAACGCATCACTTCTATTAAATTTAGGTATTATTTCATGAGAAGAAAAGAAAGCAGGTTACGACTTTAATGGGGGCCCCTCAAGTGTTCCTTCCCACGTGTATCTTTCTGCCTGGAGACTTCTCCACCTTCAGCAGCACGGACATTTGGGGCTGGATCATCCTCTGCTGTGGAGGCTGCTCTGGGCACTGTGGGCTGTTGAGCAGCATCCCTGGCCTCCACCCACTAGATGCCACCCTTACCAGTTGTAACAATCAAAAACGTCTGCAGACACTGCCCAGTGTCCTCCTGGGGGAAATTCATGCCTAGTTGAGAACTACTGGTGCAAAAGTAGCTTAAACAAATTTTACCTTGACCTGCTTGGCAGGGAAAAAAGAAAAAAAAAAAAAAAAAAGGAGATTTAGTGCATCACCTCTTGCCCTCTTTAAACTTGACCTAGACTTGTAATGTACCAGGGCAGCTGAGTTGTAAAGAAAATGCCCTTCAAGGGTCCTGATGATTGAGGATGTTTAGCTCAATGTAGAGTCTGATGGATGGATGAAGAAATGGTCCTCGGGCAGTGTGTCTACAGGGGCTAGTGTGTCTACACGGGCAAGTGTACATACATAAGTTTCCCAGCTCTATCCAGGGCTCTGAGAAGCAATGACACCCAGTAGCAACAACCACACTCCACGCTCAGATTTTGGTTTCTAATACCACTTTCCAGTACCAGGAACCAGTCTCCTTGCAAAAAGAGCTTAGTCCTGGGTTGGGACAAGGACTGCAGGACGAGCCTGGAGCCCCAGACTAGGACCATCTGACTAACCAAGTCATAGTACTGGGTCATAGCCCAGTGTGTAAAATCAATGTCCACGAGACCACATGGATATCATAACTCCAAAGAATTCGTATAGATGCCCCTTCAAGGAGGGGCAAATAACTCCTCAACCCTGAAGTCTGGGCAGCACGCAAGGACTCGCTTCCAGAGTCCAGTGTAGAAAGGAGGGAGAGGGAACATCACAGCTTAGAGCCACATCCCCCGTCAGTGGTGGAGCCTTTTTGAGAGTGTAGACCTGAAGGGACATGATGAGAAGGACTTCGCATCCATGGGCTTCCACCAAACCCATGACCCAGACGTCAGGGTCATCCTACAAAATACCTGCCAGCACTCCCCAAGATGGTCATCGAAAACTAGGAAAATGTGAGAAACCCTCAGCCAAGAGGAGCCTACGGAGCCATAACAGCAGTGTCATGTGTGGTCCCCCAGGGGCTTCTGGAACAGAAAAGGGGCATCAGAGAAAAACCAGTGAGACCAGAATGATGGGTGGAGTCCAGATAATAATAATGTATCAATATTGGCTCATTAGTTGTGATGAATTACCATGGCAGGTTACAGTGGCAGAACCAGGTGCTGGGCACACAGAAACTGCTGCCTGGCAACTTCTCTGTAAATCTAAAGCTTCTAAAATACAAAGTTTACTTAAAATATAAGTGTACAGGGCGTTCCCTGGTGGCCTCGTGGTTAGGATTCCGGGCTTTCACTGCCGTGGCCCAGGTTCAGTCTCTGGTCGGGGAACTAAGATCCTGCAAACCGTGCGGTGCAGCAAAATAAAATAAAATAAGATAAAACCATAATGGAAAAGAATATGAAAAGGATATATATATATATATATGTATATATATATATATAAAACTGAATTGCCTTGACATACAGAAGAAATTAACATGATGTTGTAAATCAGCTATACTTCAATAAAAAAAGAAATAGAGAGGAATGGATAAAGAAGATGTGGTATATATATATATATATATATATATATATATATACAATGGAATACTACTCAGAAAAAGAACGAAATAATGCAGCAACGTGGATGGACCTAGAGATTATCATACTAGGTGAAGTAAGCCAGACAGAGAAAGACAAATATCATATGATATCACTCATATGTAGAATCTAATTTTTTAAAAATGATACAAATGAACTTATTTACAAAACAGAAATGGACTTATAGATATGGAAAACAAACTTATGGTTACCAAAGGGGAAATGTGATTGGGGGGAGGGATAAATCAGGAGCTTGGCATTAACATACATACACTACTATACATAAGAAAGATAACCAGCAAGGACCTACTGTATAGCACAGGAAACTCTCCTCAATATTCTGTAATAACCTATATGAGAAAAGAATCTGCAAAAGAATGAATATATGTATATATCTAACTGAATCACTTTGCTGTACACCCAAAACTAACACAGTATTGTAAATCAACTATACTCCAATAAAATTTAAAAAAGAAAAAGAAAAAGGCACTCCAAAATGGTAAAAAAAAAAAGCATAAAAAGAAATAAAATAAAATAAAATTTAAAAAAAGAAATAAAATTAGGAGATGACACCATAAAAAAATATACAGGTGCATACATATGAAAACAGTTTGGGCCCAGCCTCATGAGAAACAGTAACAAAGGATCGGGCCTTCCTGGACGGAGCTGGGCGCTGCAGAGAGAACCACCGCGGGGCCCTCGAGTTGCACTTCGTCCCAGCCCCACCCGATGAGGCTTCTGATGCCCCTTCCCCGCATCGCACTATTGTGCGCGTATTTACAGGGCTTGGGGCCCTCTTCTGCCGGATGGCGGGGCTCGCTCTGCTCTGCCCACTGGGTCTCCCAAGTCCCAGGTGTGCTGGCACCCAGCAGGTGCACAGCCGACATCCAAGTGGAAGAGGTGAGGGAGACAGCCCCTTATGAGGGGATGTCTGGGGGCAGGAAAGAGGAGGTCGGTGAACAGGAGGTGCCTGGGGCTTCAGCACCAAAGGCAGGCAGTGGACAAGCGAGGGGGTGGGCGCTGGGTCTAAGTTTAAGGCACAGGACAGGTGTGGCGGGGTTTTGCTCCCTGGAAGCTACCACATGCCCCTGACGTGCGCACCAGGACATCCTGGGGGAGAGGCCGCAGCCTCCTCGGGCCGGAACCACTAGTTCCAGAGCCTCCCTGGCCAGTTGCCTGGCAGAGCCTGCCCTCCGGCCCTGAGGCTGTGTTGCGCCAGCCTTCCTAGCAGCTGGCAGTGGTTTCCACAAGGTGAAGAAAACTCAGAGCACACTCTTGGAGAAGGAGATCCAGAGAGGCCCTGTCTGCCCCAAATATCACCCCCCCCCGACATTCTTCCCTTTCTCAAAAAGGCAGGATGTTCTCGTCATCCGAGGTGGCTTGGGACGGATGCCATCCTCTCAAGAAGAGAACGTGCCCATGTCCTGGGCACTCGCACCCTCTTGTGAACGGGAGCCATCTGGGGCCTGTTCCTTCACATCTCACTGCGATGTCCGGGCCTGCAGTCCAGGCCCAGAGCTAGGAGGAAGGATGCAGCCTCCTGCCGAGGGGAGGGGCTGGGATGGGGCAGCCAGGGATCTGTGGAGGGCAGCTGGGTGGGAGCAAGGGCACCCCTGAACTTTCCTGAGGACCAGCTCCCTCTGGGAAGAAGCCTGAAAGGCCAGGGGAAGAAGAAGAGCAGGGGGTGCCCAGTGCCATCACCAGCTCTCTGGGGCCAGTCACTACCCACCTCTCCCTGCAGACAGTGTGAAAAGACATAAGTGCACCTACGGCAAGCCAGGCCCTGCCGTGGGCCCCAGGGACACAGGGGAAGACAAACTAGACACGGGCCTGTCCTCATGGAGCATAGAGCCCATGTCTGACACAGACCCTGGCCATGGGAATAGCAGGGTCTTGGCCAGGAAAAGCAGGGAGGGCTTCTCGGAGAAGGTGGCATGTACATGGGATGAGAAGCCAGATGACTGGGTAGAAGGGAAGTGTGCCCATGGTGGGAGGGGGCAGCAGCTGGGAAGGCCTTGACCTTGCAGAGCTCCCCCAGGCCCCACTCCCAGCTTGAGGGGTCAGGGAAGAAAGAGCCATTGAAGTGTTTCAGGCAAGTGACAATCCATTTGCATTTTGGAAAGTTTCTTCGAGAATGCCATCTGGGGCCAGAGGGGAAGTGGGGACATAAGTGCAGGGGGAGGCTGTTGGAGCCGCCCCTTGAGAGGTGGACGCATTGGGCTGGGGAGGAGGGCAGAGCGCCGGGTGCAGGTGGCCCTGGTCGCCAGGGGCTGCGCAGAGGGGCCACCGAGGACACGGCAGGGACGGGCGAGGCCGGGGAAGGGGTGCTTTGGGGCCAGACACCCCGAGGGTTTGGTGTCTCCCTCTGCTTTTCGAGTCCTCATCTGTAAAATAAGGGAGCTGCCTGGGCTATTGGCCAAATCCCCTCCAAGCCCAGGAGCCCCAAGATGCTGCAGATGCGGGACTATGGTCACGGGGATGGGCTCAGACCCCCACCCCTACCCCACCCTCCAAACTTCGGGAACCATGACGGCAGCACCTTCCCTCCTTTGCTTAAACCTCCAGCCATCCTCACCCCCAGCCCACGTCCACAGCCGCCGGGTGCCCTTTCTGCATGGGTGACTCACCAGAATTAATGTTCATTTGATTTTTACTATAAATGATGCCTCACATAACTTCTCCATTACTGACGGGGACAGCTCCCCGGGAAGGTGGCAGCCCCGTGCTCACCTGTGCCCGGGAAGTGTTGAGTCATGGCTTCGTCCACGTGCTGCCTGGAGGTGGCCGGGCCCTCACAGGTGGCTTCATGGTTGCGGCTCCCGATCACAAACAAGAGACGCTCATCTCGGCCCTGGGGGAGGAGGGGGCATTCGAGAGAGCTTGTGTTCATGTCCCACCTGGATATGGAAGAGTGAGATGTTGAAGGTAAAAAAGAAAATCTCTCTCCCAAAGATGGGAGGGTCCCTTCCCTCCTTCCCTCCTTCCTTCCTTCCAACTTTATTTATTGACAGGGCCTGGCATTGTGTGAAATGCTGGTAGTGGGATAGTGAACAAAACTAGACAGGGCCCCAGCCCCCTGGGTGCTTGTGGCCGAACGGGAGACAGACAGTAATTGGCTAATCACAGCAGCACCCACCAAACTGCTACAAATGAGGGTGTGCATCAGGCTGGTCCCTCCACCCCCCTGCCCTGAGAAGGGGATGTGGGGCTGAGAGCCGAGGACGGGGAGGCTCGGCCAGGTGGAGGGGTGTGCCAGCAGGTGCAAAGGCCCTGTGGGAGAGAACCCGGGGGCAAGCGGGGGGCGCCCAAGGAAGGCCAGTCTAGCTGGTGGAACAGCGGGCAGGGCTCAGAGCTCAGGGCTCGCGGGCCCTGAAAAGGATGGTGCTTAGTGTCCTGAGAGGGAGGGGATGTGCTGATGCTATAAGGAGCGGGTTGGACATAAGCAGATCTGTCTCCAGGATTATTTCATGGACGAGGAACCGTAGGCCAGAGCGAGCAGAGGCCCAGCCAAGACCACTGGGAGCCGAGAAGGGAGGGTCCCGAATGGGCCAGTGGACCTAGGGGCCTGACTTCCCGTCCAACAGGAGGCTGCAGACCTCTTCTTCATCAGCATGGAAACCATACGCCTCTTGGTAAAAAGCCGACAAACCCGGGAAGGTGACTCATCCACCCCAACTCCCCCGGCAGTGGAATAAACCAATTTGCTTAAACCTCCACTGATCTAGTACATTTGTCTTTTTTTTTTTTTTTTTTAATATCTGAAGCTCAAAAGAAACCAAAGTTTACACGAAAAGAAAAAAACCTAGCACACTAGATTGAAGCAGACGTGTGCTTATCTGTTTTCCGAAAGAATTGAATTAAAAAACAAAGCCCACAAACAGAACCTCACGACGCCATCTGCGCCAGGCCCCTCACGGCTTGCCTCGCCTGGGTGCCTGGACTAAATCACGCTGCAGCCCGCCTCTCCTGCCTGGGCAGGGCCCAGCCTCCTTCCAGTCCTGGGGTCCCTGTGACAGGAAGCACAGAGCGAGGCATACGAGGTCCAATCCTGGCAGCATAGTCTTTGGATGGGCCCCGTGGGATCATTCCTGACACACACGTCCCATCGCTGTCCCAGTCTGCAGACCGGAAACTGAGGCTCAGAGAAGTCAACTAATTTCCTAGAGCTCTTACCTTGTAAATACCAGAGCTGGGCTTTGATGCCTAGTTCTGACGCTAAAGCCAAAGGACACAGAAGTCATAAGCCTCACCCTTCTCTCTTTCCAGACACTGGGTGTATACAGAACAGTCGGTACGGGCTTCCGTTATTTCAGTGGTTCTCAACTCAGGGCAGTTTTGCTCCCCTCCCCCCGCTCCCTCCCCCACCAGGACATTTGACAATGTTGAGGGACATTTTTGGTTGTCACAGCTCAGAGGTGGGCAGATCCCATTAGCATCTGGTGGCCAGGGATGCTGCTAAACATCCTACAAATGCCTAGGACGCCCTACAGCAGAGACTTATCCAGCCCAGAATGTCAACAGCACCCAGGTTGGGAAACCCTGATGTGGGTAAAACGGTGTGGGTAAAATATATGCATATGCTCAGGCGCAGAGAAAGGGCTGGAAAGATGAGCACCAAAACGTCTACATTTGTTTATCTCTTGGTGAACAGGTTTGGGTAATTTTTTATTTTTCTTCCTTATGTTTTTGGTACTGTTTGAATTTTGTAAGGAACAAGGTGCATGTATCATTTTAATAATCTGAAAAGAAGAGCTGTTTTCATTTTGTAAAAAGAAAAAAAAGGATCCAGGACTTATCGATTCTGATCTGGTTCCCTCACTAACTAGCTGTCAGGAACAGCTCTCTGGAAAATATGTCTATCTGGAAAGTGAGAAGAACAATCCTTCTTGCATGATATTGTAGGAATATAAAGTAACATTGTCCTGGAAAGAGGCTCTCCGAGCTCAGAGGAGAAAAATGGTTGAGAACACTGAGATGTTGCTTTGCCCATATATTTCCCCTCTGAGGTGATGTGTACATTTTTGCAGCATAGAAATTTAGGAGACTGGTATTCAGTGAGGGTCTTCTACGTGCCAGGGACTGGGAAACAGAGCGGGGTCCACGTGCTCTTATTCTCAGGGTGGGCAGGATGGGTCCTCCCACCTTTCCAAGACAGCATTTAGCTCCCAGATCATTTTGATTTCATCTCAAGGCCGGGCTAGGGCTGGGTTTCACCACCAGGGCACTGTTGACATTTGGGGGTGGCGGGGGGTGGAGCAGGGACACTGCAGGGTGTCTTGCAGTCTCCCCAGCCTCCACCCACAAGATGCTAATAGCACCCCTCCTCCCCCAAGTCGTGATAACCCCAAATGTCTCCAGTCAAGGCCAAATGGTCTAGCCGGGGATTGCCGAGATCACACTGGTGCAGAGCCACTGGCCGGGCATGCCTGGCGTTTTAAAGAGAGGACCTCAAAGCAATGGTACAGGCTCCTGAGTCAGAACGCTCGTCTGCTGCATTTCTGAGTCACTGCCCCTGTTCTCCATCTTCAAAAGACTTCCCTTTGTGGCTCTCCAACCTGAGACACAGCCCCTCACCCAGGCAGGGACCTGTGGTGGTCCGGGAGCCCCCGAGTCCTTTGGACAAGTCCCACCAGGAGGTGGTGAGGTCTGGGGCTCCGGTTTCCATACAAATAATGACAGTCAGACAGGCTGTGCTCCAGCTGAGTGACTACAGAGCAAAGCGGCTGGCCGTGCACAAAGCCCCCTGCTAATTGGGAGAGGGCCAGGACCTGTGCCGCTGCGGCCACTTGGTATGCCAGCACCTACATTAGAATCAAGAGATGAAGTTTCAACTAAGATAAAACCAGTTTGGAAATTCAATATCTCACCTTCCTTCCTGTGTTTTTAAAAATCCATAATTCATAGAGAACCCAGTCAGGGGGTGTGCAGCTCAAATTGAATTATCTTTTTTTTTTCTAAGACTGAGGCTAGGAGAAGCATTTTCTTGAAATGGAGAAAATAAAAAGCAACTCTTGGAAGCTCATGTCCTCTGGTCTTGACCTCCTCAGCCCAGGTCTCTATCCCATGGGGATGGGAACATTACAAACACCTGCGAAGCAGCATTCTGAAACGCATGCTAATTGCACTGCCAGGAATTTGTCCTGCCGCTGTCCTCGCTTGCTCTGGCAATGATGAATATACAGGTTTATTCATTGCGGAGCGGTTGGTAATAGCAACAGACTGGAAACCACATAGATACCCGCCATAGAGGACCAGTCAAATAACCCCATTCCTTCCCTGCAATGGAATTACCACGTCGTGCTAAAAACAGACCAGGAGATTCATTGTATAGTGAGAGGAGATGCGTCATCGTCATCGCATTGTTGAAGCACGGTGGGGAACAGTGTTTATAGCGGGCTACCATCTGTGTTTATAAAAAAAAGGAAAAAATACACACGTATGCGTTGGCTTGTATATACCTAGTGTGTATATACTAGGGAATCGAGCTGGCTGGGTCCCAGTAGGGGAAGGGGGAGACCGGGGGGAGACCCTGCACACCCTTTTCTATGTTTTGATTTTTTGAACCAGAAATAAGGCTCAGAAATTAATCTATAAAATTAAGTTTCCTTTAAAAAGAAAAAACAACCACACACTGTGCTAATTTGTTCTGAAAAACGCGTCACGCAGAAGGGATGATGAATTCCTATGAAACCAACTCCAGCGTATCCCCTTGGGCAAACCCTCTCTGGATCTTGGAATGTTTCATTTTGCTGTTGTTTTCCAGGACTCTTTGCTTTGCTAATATGCTGTGATCTTTCGGTGCCTCCAAATTACAGCGTGCTGACAACAGCCTCCAGTCGTGGGCCACAACTTCCTCTAGAGCCCTTGCCTCTGAGCCTCCTTCCTCTAAGCAAGGTGGTGAGGTGCTGGCTGATACGTGGTGCGTTATTATGCTGATAAGCATGGACTTGTTTTTATGGATATTTCCTACGGGTGGCAAGTGATATGGATTTTTCCATTCACTATGGGACTGTAAAAGTTCCCTTTCAAATCATTTATTTAAGTAATGCAAGAGCAAAGCAATATTAAGTAAATAATAACCCAGCTCAGCCGGCAGCTATGCACAAACCTCAGAGCTGGGCCACTGGGGGCTGAAGCTGGGGACACACAGCTCTGCACAGCGTCACCCCTTCTTCCCCTGCAAATCTACTTGACTTTCGATGACCTGGCCTCTTGGACTCTCTCACTCAACATGATCAAGAAAAGAGGAAAAAAGAGGCATTTGCAGTGAGCTTTCAGTGACCGTGCCGAGAAGCAAATCCAGGTGTCCTGTCATCAGGCAGGTGGGCGGGGGGTCTACCCAAAGTGCCCCGTGATCTCTTGCTGGGTCTGCCCACCTCTGTTCAGAGACGGTGACCCTCGCTTTCTATTCCATTTTAGAACGTATTTTCCGTTCTGTTCTAGAACATAGTGTCCATTCTCTGAGGTCACTCTTGCCTTGAGCGCTGCAAATCCTCAGCTGCTAAGGGAAGCCTAATGAACTCCAGCATTTGGCTGGATCGACACTCGCCTGCAACGCATCCTCAGAGAGACTGCAGACAGAGAGGGCCAGAGATGGGTCCTGGGATAAAGCTCCCCTCAGAAGATCTAACAACTGGTTAACACGTGAGATGGCAATATTGTTTTACAAGATACTTAAATACAAGTGAGGCTAAATCACACCACGGAATCTCAGGGAGGGTTCCAGCGGGGAAGGGCTTATCCTGATGAGGGCAAAGGGCATTCCAGCAGGGCGGGCCCAGGGCACCCAGAGGGGTCACTGCTACACAAAGGCAGAACCTCCCAGGCCCCCAGCCCCTCCCATCTGCCTTCGGAATACCCAAAGTGCTTGCTCACGGGCATCTGCTTACAGCCTGGTCTCCCGTGCATGAACCCGTGGTCGGCTCCCCATTGGTTGGTTCTTTTCTTCTAGAAATCCTAGCTACTCTTTCTGCCCAACTTTGATTTAGGCTTGAGCTCGGGAAAGGCAGGTTCTTGGGGAGCTAGAGTTTCTCGATGGTTTGTGGAGAAGTTTCTGGAAGGTCTTTTTGAGGTTTTAAAATGGTGCTGGAGGCCAGTAGGCACAGAGAGACATGAGTAGACTTTGTGTCGGGGGCCTCCAACTCTCCCGTGGACAGCTGCGACTAAACCCAGCTGGGTGCCGTGGTTGAGCACAGACTGCAGATGTGCGTGCGCCATCCCACTGGATCTAACGAGGAAGGTGCTAGTGTGATCCTCCTTCACAGACGGGCAGACAGAGGCTCGGAGAAGGTGGGCAGCTTGCCCTTGGCCACACAGACCCAGAACATGGGGACGGGACTCAAATCCAGGTCTGAGTCCAGAGGCGGGAGCCACCTTGAGAGGCAGGATGAGGGAGCAGGGCCAGGCCAGCCAGGGTTCTCCTGAGTCGGGACCCAAGGCCGGCCAAGGCCAGAGGGCCAGGGAGGTCAGGGCTGGCCTTCGTGGGTCAAAGACCACCAAATACTGGCAACTGCACAGGTCGTCACCAAATAGATGGGTTTCCTCGGTTCCCTGCTGAAGTCCAGTCACTAGAACAGTCAGTGTCTGCCACAAAGTAGGTGCTCATTAAATGCTGGTGAGTGAGTGTATACAGTTGGCTGTTTCAGAGCCCCAGAGGGAGAACCCTCCAGACTCTGAAGGTGCTCTGGCTGCCCCTCGGGGTTGGGGAGCAGCTGCTTCCCCCGTTCCTATGGGATCTTTCCCAAGCACGTGCCCAGGCCCAGGAATGCAGTGACTCTCAGCCCAGCGTGATGCTCAGTTCACGGGAGCCTTTCGGGCATCAGGGGAGGTGTCTGGGGGAGGGTGTGCAGGCCGTAGGGGGCCAGCTTCGTCCCAATGCGATGTGCGGGGCAGACTGGGGCCGGATGCCAGCACTGCACAGTCGGGGGAGTGGGCGTGGGGTGGAGGGTGGGCAGGCAGGGCCTCAGACCCAGGTGGCCATGTGTGCCAAGAGATGACCATTATATGCCCCAGGGTGTAATGAAGGCTGCAGGTGAGTGTGAATGGAACTAATGAAAATATAATTACCCAAGCCAGGAAGCCGCCTGGGCCCTGGAGGCTGTGACTTTGGTGCTAATGGAAATGGGGCCACTCTTGGACTTTCCTGACCTTGAAGCTTCTGGTTCCCGAAAGTTCTCGGGGAGGGGAGAGGAGAGAGAGAGGCCGGTGGGGGGATCCATCTCAGCCTGTCTCAGAACCAGTCCTCTCCTTCACTCAGAAGTCGGGCAAAGTGGGGGGCAGAGGGGAGAAGGCAGACGGAGCGGTTCTTTCCACTGACCAAGCACTTTGGATCGCGGTGATCTCCAGCCCTTCCCAAACTCCCCTCCTCTGGTTTAAGACAGGGGCTCGCTCAGGGAAGGTGCCCAGAAGAGGACAGGCAGGTGGCCCTGCAGAGACAAGGGCGTCGGCCGGGCGGCCCCCGGGCCGTGGCCTCAGATGTGACGTCCCGGCTCGTCTTCCGAGTCCTGTTTACCTGCTCTCAGGTAAGATGGCTCGATGGCTACTGAAGGAGGAAGGGACGTCCCACCAGCCAACATCTGCCACCCGAGCTTTCAATAGCTCCAGCCGCCTCGGCGGTCCTCAACCCATTGTTTCTGGCAACCTGGCCATCCATTTCGGTAAAGCTGCTGGGGGAGATAAGGCTGATCTTGACACACGAGGGGGCCTAGCCTGGGCATTCCACCGCCATGTGCCGCCAGCCCCCCTCCGCATTTCCTGGAAGCCAGGACAATGACAACAGACCCAACCCAGGGTGATCAGGGACCCCCGGAGCCGCATAGGCTGCAAACTCAGCCCCTACTCCCCATTTCTTGGGGATCCAAATTGCAACTGAGTTTGTGCTGTGAGAGGGGAAAATCCATCTTCCCAGCCTTCAGCCTGGGGTCTACAGCTCGCCCTTGGCAGGCAGCAGATAAGCGAACTTGCCTAAGTGAGCATATTCTTCTCACTGTGTGTGTGTGGGGGTGGGGAGGGGACCTTTAGAAATACAGCTTCCCAGGCCCCATCCCAGACCTGCCGGTTCTTAGTCTCCAGGGGTGGAGTCCAGGGTCCGGGTTCTGATTTGCCTCTCCCCACCTCCCCCAAAACCAGCCTTGGATACCCTAGCCTAAAGATAATTCCAAACTAGATTCTTCATTCAAGAGGATTCAGGAGAGAGCTGGGGTTGAGTGGAGAGCAACCGACTTGCTTTGCATGAGGGGGGAGGCCCGGAGACGTTTCCCACCACCTTGAGACTTGTTCCCTGAAGAACTTGAGGCTGTAATTATACATGCAAAGTGAAGCTAAAATTTCAGAGAAGTACCTGGAGAATTCAAGTCGGAAGAAGCACGTTTGTCTGAAATACGTAGGTAATTAAAGAAAAAAATATATTCATTGCATAAATCGCTCATTAATTCACCCCTCCGTGGGGACACACAGCTTAAAAGCTGGCGCTTTGATTAATCCAAGCTACATTAAATCCTCAAGATGCTTTTCTTTTTTTTCCATCCCTGTGCCTAGACCTTCATATTCCCTTCCTCTAAAAAAAAAATATTCCCTTCCTCCCTGTGCCCAGATCTTCCCTTCCCTTCCTCTTTATTCATAAATTAAGTTGTGCCTCTGCAAAAATGCATTTCAGACTTGGCTTGACAGAATAAGCCCTGTACTTGGGAGCATCAATTTGGGTGCTCTTTTTCTTTTTTAAGTACACATTTTGAAATCAGATGCATTCTTTCCAGTTCACTGGAAATGCTAATTTTTTTTCCATCACATTTCAAAGTTACATTGTGTGTGGCTGAGCGAATCACGCCAGGCACAATAGCACTTCTGAAAGGCTGAGGGGGGGACGTGGTCCCAATCAGTGGGAGAGCCAGAGAAATGGTTAATTTAAAAGGCAGGCAACTGACTGGGGAGAAGAATCTATAGAAGTATTTATTTCCTTAAAAATAGGAAAAAGAAAGAAAAAACCCGAGAATTCAAAAACCACTTGGAAAGAACAAGCATCTAATCCTGACAGGTTGATTTTCAAGATCCACTTAATGAAATTTCAGCCCATCTGTTCCCCGCTCACTCCCCTGTTTGTCTTTATTTCCACTGTGGGGCTTCTAGGGCACCTTAGACCCAGCTCACTTTTCCTTCTCCTTCAGCTGTTTTATCCAGGTACAATGGCTTCTCAGTGGTCTACCTGGCGTTTCTGCTTCTGAGCTCACTGCTCTGTGCACCTTCGGCCAGTTCCATGAGAGGTAGGCCACCTTCACCCCCCAAGGCATGCAGGTGGGTCGGGGGGAGTGGTGAACAAAATCACACGCCAAACTTGTAGATTCTACCATCCAGCCTTTAGAAAAATAGCCTTTTTATGTGTCTTGGCTCCAGGCAGAGAGTTTCCTCAGTATCCCCCTAGGGATCAATGTCAAACACTTTTCGATGCCTTGTTTTAACAAAGCTGGCGGAGGAGCACAGAAGCATTCCATGTCAGAAAGTCCTTCGCAGGCAATAGGAGAGATGGATAAATATGGAATATTCTCAGAGGGTCTAGGGATACTCCTTTCCAGTAAATTGACACACTGGGAGATTGTGTTTACTCTTCACTTAAGGCACTGATCCCCAGATTTGGGATTTTATAGACTAGTAAAAAAAAAAATTAGAGGGGAGATTGCCACTTTTTATTTCATCAAGAAAGGCCATTAGGAAGCAGCCACCTTCTAAGGCCACTTCTCATAAAAGGAAGAGCATCTGGACTCCCTAAGGCCGACACGAACAAGAGGGGCTGAATCTCAGGCCTGATTAAATAACGTGTTCCTTCGACCAGGATTTGCCGGGAGCCTCCCAGGGCAAACCAGGTCCCGCTGCCGGCAAAGACCCCCCTTTGAACTGAGAAATCCAGCCTGGTGAAAAGCTCGCTCTCTGTCCCCGTTAGACTCACGTCCCCGAAGAGCGGGACCAGCCGCGTGAGAGGCCTCGATGTGCTCGCCAGCACTTTGCCAGCAAGTTTGCGACCCCGCCCTGCCACGGGGAGGTCACGTGTCTCTAGATGGTGATGTGCACGGCCACACATCCAATATGGTCCCACCCTGGGGTCCGACGTGGCCCGGCTGGACACAGACCGGCTGTGCGTCCTGCCAGCAAACAGAGCAGCAGCAAAGGAGCAAATAGCTCAAGGAGAGAGGCAGGTAGGGACCGGAAGAGATGGCTCACTTCATTTCTCCTCCTAAACATCCCAACAGCCCAGCGAGCCACCACCCGCTTGGGGGCGCATCTCCAGTGACCCAGCTAGAGGTGAAGACAGGGCCTGGCCTCAGCAAGAGAGCTGCCTGGGCCTTCCCAGGCCGCATGGCCCCCTGACCATCTATTTCTCCCTCCCCCTCTTCCAGAAAGCACCGAGCACTTCCTGCAAGCCGTGTGGGGCACCGGCATCCTCTTCTTCCTGCTGCAGGGGGTCCTGCAGGTCGCCTTTCTCTCTGGACCACCCGACGGTAAAGACCACCTTCACGTTCACCTTACGGCAGCTTGGATACAGGGAGCCCTGAGGCTGTGGGCCCACGTGTGATTTAACCATTAGAGAAAGACCACACTGGAACCAGCCCGTATTGTTTCCACGACAACCGTCTCCCTAAAAACACCTCCCCGGCACCTTCCGAAGACTTCACGCTTCGTGGGGGCACCATGCACCACCCTCTCCATTCAGGAAGCACCAGGGCTGCAGCAGGACCAGGAGGGCGCGGGGCATGAAGGAGGGAACCAGCTGGGGGCTCTAGACCTGGGGTTGGCAAACCACGGCCCCAGGGCCAAGTCCCGCCTGCCAGCCAAGAACGGTTTTTATATTTTTTAATGGTTGGGCAGGGGTGGGGAGACATCAAAAGAAGGAGAACATTTTTTCTTGACTGACGGAAATTATTTATGGGAACTGAAATTTGAATTTCCCGTAAAGTTTTATTGTTGTGCGGCCACGCCCACTGGTATACACGTACGGTCTGTGGCTGCTTTTGTTGAAGATATTTACTATCTGGTGCTTTGTAGAAAAAGTTTTCTGAGCCCTGGTCTAAACCCATGGATGGATTTGCAGAGGGTTCCGTGAATTCCCTGGAATTGTTTGCAAAGTAGGGCCTGAACATTTTTTCAGAGGAAGGCCTCGGGTTTTTATCACGTTCTCATGGGGCCCAGGTCCCCCAAACGCAGGGCTGCCAGGGTTAGTAAACGTAAACACAGGAGACCCAGTTACATCAGAATTTCAGATAAACAAGAAATACTTTTTTACATGAGGATGTCCCAAATATTTCCTGGGACAGACTCGTACTAAGAAATTATCCATTGTTCATCTGAAATTCCAGTGTGACTGGGGGGGCTGTGGGTGCCGGCACCCCGACAGGAAGAGCAAGGGGACCAGCCCCTAAGCATCCCCTCCTCACGGCCCCCCACCCCCAAGCTGACGCCTCCTTCTCGCCTCTTTCCTCCCACCCGCCCACCCCCAGCCCCCGTGTTTCTTGAGTCATGTGTTTCTCTAGTCCAAACATGAAGCTACATTTATTTCCTCTGAATTGATTTTTATATACTTTTATGGCATAAGCTCTGTTCTGATTACAACAGAATTCCATGGTTATCGTAAAAAAATTAAACTCTGGATGAAATGGATAAAAAAGAAAGGGAAAGCATCCATGATCTGACCACGGGGTACCGCCCGCCTCCCTCGGGCTGTACGGGGTGGACCCTCCATGTTTCCGCCACGCGAGGTCACTAAGTCCATCTGCTTTGTCATCAGTACATCGGATTTACCTCATTCTTTTTAACTGCCACGTACGCGCAATTGATGGCCTCACCATCCTGTGAGTAACGACCAGCAGGTGAACCTGGTGTAACCCATTCCCGTATCACTGTATTTCAGAACCGCTCACTCTGATTATATGAATTAAGGAAATCTAGTACTGCTTTAACTTTTCCTGTCGATCAAAGTAATGCACGTACATAATTTAAAAGCCAAAGAGTTCCATACACTCCTGAGGAAAAAGACAGTCCCTTGTCCCACGCTTGAATCCCTAATGGGCTCTTTTAGCCACTTCTTCCCACATTTCTAAAGAACACGCTTCAAGGGTTATTTGTTTTTCTTTTTTCTTTTTTTTTTTTTTTTTTGCGGTACGCGGGCCTCTCACTGTTGTGGCCTCTCCCGTTGCGGAGCACAGGCTACGGATGCGCAGGCTCAGCGGCCATGGCTCACGGGCCCAGTCGCTCCGCGGCATGTGGGATCCTTCCGGACCGGGGCACGAACCCGTGTCCCCTACATCAGCAGGTGGACTCTCAACCACTGCGCCACCAGGGAAGCCCCTTCAGGGGCTATTTCTGACTTGCCTATCTGAGACATCATCCACGGGGATGACGCTGGGCTCCTGGGAACCCACCCATTTTCCCCGGGGGGGGGATCCCCGCCCTCCTTGTCCTCAGGACTCAGTCTTGAGGCACCCCTGCCTGCCCCCCACTTCAGGCCCCTCCCGCCTCACCCTACTGGGGCCCTTTCTGGACCTTGGTGATGCCTGACTCTGTGCTTGGCGTCAGCAAGGTCACAGGCAGGGATGAGGGCACGATGATTCCCTACCTGCAGGGGGCGCCAGAAGGAAGCGTGGACAAGGCCGTCCCCACCCTCCTGCCGAGAGCCGGGGTCTCCAAGTGTCCTGGGTCTGCCAGGGGAAGACCAGCCCTGCCCTTGGCCATCCAGCATCTCCACAGCCCTGAGAGCGCCTTGGTGCGCCAGAGCCTGAGCTACTGCATCTTCTGCGGGTGCCATCTGGGAGGAGGCCCTCCAGCATCTTGGGGTCGTCAGGAGAGGGGGACCTGGGAATGAGGGTGAGCAGTAGAGCAAGGCCTGGTCCTTCCCCAGAGAACCTGACCCTGGGGAGGAAGCGGGCCCCACACCCAGGAAAAATAACCAAGGCCCGAAGAGATCAGGAAAGGGCCTGGGGGCCAGCAGGTGACCACCACAGTACCTGCTCGACCCCATCCACACGCCACACACCTGAAATAATCCACATAAATGCACTGTCTAATCTCACAACAGCCCTGGAAGTGAGGAAAAGGGGGTGGGGGGGCAGGTAACTCGTCGGCCACACAGTTTACACACTGTGGAGCTGGGGGTTCAACACGCAGCGGACCCCAGCATCCCCACTCTTCACCACGTGCCCAGTCGTTCACTCTGGCTGGTACCAAACAGCGTCACAGCAGTGTTGCCAATTACAGTGTTGATGACGCTAATATGTCTGTGCAATTCTCACCACACCCACAGGATGTAGATTCTGTTACATCCCCATTTTGCAGATGAGGAAATTGAGGCCCAGGGAGGTTAGGAGGTGAGGGGAAGCCTCCTAGGGCCGGGGGGATGGCAGTTGCCCTTCTTGGGAAGGGTGGGGCTGGGGGATGGGAGGGGGCAGGGCACCAGACTGGACACTCTCCCCCGGCACTCAGGTTCAGCCAGGTGGATGCGACGGACATTGTGTGCCTCGTGGCTCCATACGTCTGGATGGCCCCTGTGGGCCTCGTCACCTCCAGGCTGGGCCACGAGCTGGCAGTCTCCTGGGACCACAGCACCTTCCCCTTTCGATACCATGGGCCATGCAGAAGACGAGACCAGGGGAGAGGGGGACAGCGTGAAGGTAGGCAGGAGAGGGGATGCCAGGAGGCGAGTGGGACCACGTGCCCCACAAGATGCTGAGTGGCCTTCATGAAAAAGAAATGCCGAGTTCCTCAAAGTTAAAAAGGGTCAACGCCACAGGCCTTATCAGCACTTCTTACGAAAAAAAGAGAAATGCGGAGTTCCTCAAAGTTAAAAAGGCTCAATCCTGCAGGCCTTGTCAGCACTTCTCGGGGCTGATAGGCACCCTGACCCTCCCAGGAGGATGTGGCTCCCAGGCAGCAGCTTCGTCGGCTGACCTCTGTGTCCCCAGCACCTGGACAAAGCCAGGTCTGCACTAGCTGCTCAGTAAGTAGCAGTAGAAGAACAGCTTCCACTGGAAGTGAGGCTGGAGCACATGGCAGGAAACCCACCCTGGGGGCTCTTCCGCAGCTGGCAATGCCCACTCTGTGGGGCATGGCCCTTAGGGCGGGGGCTGGGGAGGGACGCTTTCTGGGCTGCTGAGGCTCCCTCAACTCCCCACACAGCACTGCCTGAAGTTCCCACCATTAGGGATTCATTCTTTCAGCTGAAACACCAGTACACACACATAGGCGATTTAAGTGCAGGTGTCCCTGGAAGGACCGGGGAGACTTTTTGGCTCATCTTCCTCAGTTTGGGGTGGAAGCAGAGGCCCAGGTGGATGGTGGATCTGTAAGGTCATGGTACCTCTTTTTTTTTTTTTTAATATTTACTTATTTATTTGGCTGCGCTGGATCTTAGTTGCGGTTCACAGGATCTTCGTTGTGGCATGCGGGGTCTAGTTCCCTGACCAGGGATCGAACCCGGGCCCCCTGCATTGGGAACATGGAGTTTTAACCACTGCGTCACCAGGGAATTTCCATGGCACCTCTTGAGAGTCCCCAAGGCCACCCTCAGGTTCAGGAATTTACTAGAAGTCCTCCCAGAACTCGGCAAGGCTTTATCCTCACAGGGTTATCACCATGAAAGGGTGTGGAGGAAGATGTGAAGGAAGAATGCAGGCCAAGTGCTGAGATTGGCGTCCCGGTAGCGTGGGCTCTTGCCTGGATCTGGACCTCGCTGTGTGACCGTCAGCGAGTCACTCCCCCTTCTGGGCCCCTCGCACTGCGGATGCTCGTTCCAGACCCTTTCGGGTAGGAGAGCCGCTCATCTGTCAGGCAGGGAAAGGCATCAGGGTTCTTTCTGGCTTTTCCTTTGACTTCTCCAGGGTCATGAGAGTGATTTTGAGGATGACGTCCCCAGCTCACGCTCTGAAGTCAGTGACGAGAAGACCAAGGAGGCCGAGGGGACAAGCAAGGACTTGGTCCTAAAGGTCACTGCCTTCACTTCGGGCTTGAAAGCCGTCCTGGAGTGCTTCCTGCCCGTCACATGGAAGGTCCTGGTGACCCTTCTCCTGGGCGCGGCAGGTACCGAGAGGTCCCCTTGGCAGGGCCAGTGCTGGGCTGCCCGATGGGGTGGACGGACCCCAGGGAGGCTGGGATGGGCTGGGGGCCCTCAGGGAACGAGGCCACGGCTGTGGAGAGAAAGGGGACACAAAGGTCCAGCTGAGAACTGGACGGTGGGTTCCCCAGAGCAGAAGAGAGGTGGAGAGACAGCGGCCGCTGGCTCAGTGGAACAGGGATGGAGTGACATGGCCCATCAGCTCTTGCTGCTGTGCAGGTGGAAGGGCTCAGGCCACCCCATGGAAGCCCAAACTTGGGTGTCTACAGGGCCCCCCCTTCCCTCTGGGACATGTGGCTGTCATGGCCAGTCCTGCAGGCTGTTTCCAGAGCTGGCTTCTCCGGGGCCGGGTCTCGGAGCACTGGCTGGGACTCTGCACTGGGCAGGGCTGCCCGTCACGTGGGTGGGGCTGCCTGTCACGTGGGTGGGGGCTGTCTCCCCAGGGATGGTCTCTACTTCCGTGACCTCGGCCGTGTACTCCGGGGCCTTCCTGGGCCTGGGCTCCTGGGGGGCATGCCGCCGGGCTCTGAGCACCGTGGCCTTCAGCACCCTCTGTGTCCTCACGGCCATCTTCACTGTCGGCCACCTGGGGGGCCTGTACCTCTACCAGCTCCCCTTCTTCCAGGACCTCGTGCCGCCCGACGACATTGACACCAGGTACTGGTCCGATCGTCCCCCCACCGTAGATGGTGGAGGGCCTAACCTCCCCGGGGGGGTGGGTGCTGCTTTTTAGACGGCCAGGGTTGCATTTTCGTGTCCCCCAAAAGGACTGGCTTCGGGCTAGCAAAGCCTTCGTCTACTGGTATTTTCTTGACCGCATGAGGGAGAATGACGAGAGGTGCCTACCAGCTTCCGCATCCTGAAAGCCGAGGATAGGGCCATGGCCAGCTCGGGAGGAGGCCACACACGGGCGGGAAATCTAAGGTCTGTGCCCACAATTGCATCCTTCCAGAAGGAGAGAAGCCCCGCCTACCTCCACCTTGGGCTACCTGCTGTTGTGTCATTCATTCATTCAACAAGGCTTATCAAGGTCCTGTAAGATACCAGGGGCTGGTCCGGGCAACATAGGAGCAAACAGGAGAGATGTGGCCTTGCTTAGGTTTCCCACCTATAGACGGGCTTCCAGTGCCCTTCAGAAGGGACGGGGGCTGACAGCTGGGGGCCAAGTACTGAGGGCAACAGGCGAGGCAGACAGCTCTCCCCGTCCGACAGGGGAGGCAGATGAGCAGCTGGACGACGTGACGAGTCCCATCCCATGGCAGGGCAGGGGCAGGGGGCTGTGGGAACCCACAAGGGAAACCCCTGGAGTTGGCCCTGGGGGCACACTGTGGAGGAAAGGCCGTCTAAGCAGGGTTTGCTCCACGGTAGCCAGGGCCCCATGGCACGCCCTTGCTCTATCTCCACCCTCATGAGTCTGGTCATCCACCCCCCAGGCAAAGGGCTCCTTGGGGTGGAGAAAGCTAAGACGCAGGTGCTGCCTGGAAGGGGTACCAGACCTGGGGGCGGTGGGGGGTGGTCCACGGTAGCACCTGGCGACTTCCCAGTTGGCTCTCTGCGTGCAGGCTGCTGGAGATGATTGCACTCATCAAGACCAACCACACAGAGTTCTGGAAGTTCCACCTCCATCCCAGCCTTGACTGGCCAGAGATTGTAAACCCTCTGATTCTGTTGTTGTCCTACTACACACTGGTCCTCCTGCTGCCACAGCGGGCCCCACAGCCTGGGGTAAGTTGTCCCCAGAGAGCTGGGACCATTTGTTCACCTGCCCACTCCTACAGAGGAAGGCAAGCAGGCGAGCAAATTCTCACTAGAGTGTGAATGACCGATAGTGGCTTACCAGGTTCCTCCGCCCATGGAACTAAACAGACGGGCTGTGTGACAGCTTAAAGCGGGAGAAGAGAAGATTAAGGAGATGTGCCTCAGAATGTTCGGAGGGCTATCACGTGGCCAAGACAACTTGTCTCCACCAGCTCCAGGGGACAGGAGGAAGGTGGGAGGGTGTGAGTTATAAAGAGGCATGTTTCAGTTTAATGCGCAAAAGGACCGCAAAAAATTGTAGCTGCCCATCGATGGAGGCACAGATCCCTGAGCGAGCCCTGTTACCTTAGGACTTGCTCACAGAAACTCTTGGAGGTTTTGCCAGCCCTGATCTACAGAGGGTCAGGCGCCCCAGGGAACTGTGGCGGGTAGGCTGCTTTAGTAGGAGGCGGGGCCAGAACGGGACGCACGCTTGTCTCCAGAGCATCACCACTCCGAGCCTGGTCCACGAGCCTGCAGCACAGCCCTGGCCGGGAGCTTGTCAGGAGCCCCGCCATCTGCTGAGCAGGGTCTGCATCTTCACTGGGCCCCGCAGGGCATTGTTCTAGAGCAGTGCTGCCCAGTAGGCAGAGCTCTCTATGATGATGGAGGAAATGTTCTCTATCGGCACCATCCAACCCCCCAGCCGCCACCAGCCACGTGCGGCTTTTGAGCACTTGAAACGCGGCTCCTGAGACCGGGGAACAGCTGTTTCATTTCACTTAATTAAAATGAAAATTTAAAAACTAACACTTGACTCGGTTATTGGAAAACTTGAAAGTTTGTTTGAAACAACTTGGGTGCGTGGATCTATGTTTTCCACTTTACATTTTATGAAATCTAAATACAGATCAAGTACTTCCGATGAAGATTTAGAATCCAAATTGCAATATGCTGGGAGAGCAAAACACACACCAGATTGTGAAAACTCGCTACAGCAAAAAGAATGAAAGCTCTCACGCCGCGTGGCTTACCTGCTGAAGTAACAGTGTTTGCGTGTTTCAAATAAGCACGTGGCTCACCGCCCCACCCCCTGCCCAAGAGCAGAGCGGGGATCTGTGGGAAGGGATTCCTACCCACTGGTCTGGAGTCCTCAGAGGCAGGGTTTCCGGGGGGCCAGCCTCAGTTTTGAACATCCACACCCCACCCCCACAATGGCTTCTTCTTCCCCTGGAGGGAGGGCATCTTAGGTACCCAGCAGTCTCATAGGTGGGATTCATCAGATAACTGGGGATTGAAAAGCCCTGTTTTCCTCCAGAAGCGGGAAGAGAAGGAGGTGTTCCCCATGAGGTCGCCAAGCAAAGGCGAAGCCAGGGAGCTGCACTCTGCCCTGTGCACCTCGGGCAGCGAAGAGGAACAGGTAAGACACACCGTGGGGCGCCCGCTACAGCAGCCCCGTGGAGCATCACAATAACAGTAACAGCTACAATAGGAAGGGAAGTTACGGAGGGTTTCCTCCGGGCCCGGTGCCGTTTCATGTGCTTTACTTTATCCCTGTCCTTGTTCTAGAGACAAGGAAACTGAGGTGGAAGGAGTGTCACCCACTCAGGTTACACCCGTATTAGGTGGTAAAACTGGAATTCGAACCCAGGCAGTGCAATGCCGGAGCTTCTGTCTTTCTTTTTTTTTTTTTTTTTTTTTTGGCTGCTTTGGGTCTTCGTTGCTGCGCACGGGCTTTCTCTAGTTGCGGCGAGCGGGGGCTACTGTTCATTGCGGTGCGCGGGTTTCTCATTGCGGTGGCTTCTCTTGTTTCAGAGCACGGGCTCTAGGTGTGTGGGCTTCAGCACTTGTGGCTCGCGGGCTCAGCAGTTGTGGCTCACGAGCTCTAGAGCGCAGGCTCAGTAGTTGTGGCCCACGGGCTTAGTTGCTCTGCGGCACGTGGGATCTTCCCAGACCAGGGCTCGAACCCGTGTCCCCTGCATTGGCAGCTGGATTCTTAACCACTGCGCCACCAGGGAAGCCCCGGAGCTTCTGTCTTAACAGTAAAAAGGTGTCAAAGTTGAGTTAAACCACCAGGAAAATCGCAAGCTCAGCCAACCAAGATGGTGCCAGTGGGCAGCACAGCCAGAGGTCCAGCCTTGGCCTGCAAACACCGAGTGGGGAGTGCTGCTGGCTGAGGGGAACCAAGCAAGGGGCCAGCCCCTCTGTACGGGGTGAAGCCTGACACCCATGCATCATTCATTGCTTCGCGTAATAGACGTGGGTAGGAATACTCAGGCGGCAGGCATGGCGACGGCTTCCTGAGACAAGGGGGACTGGTTGGCAGGTGCCTCTCATCTTCGGGGTGGGGCTCCCAGGAGCAAATAACTTGCCCAAGGTCACCAACCCAGCCTCCCCAGCCCTGATGAGAAGCTGTCCATCTTCAAAGAAGTAGTCTGTATCAGTAATTGCCCACACCACTCGCTCCAGGGTGACTCTACTCCTGCTCACCTTGGCAGGAGGAGCCCATCCTTTATCTTGGATCTGTATCTATGCATAGCTCCATGACAACTCTGAGTGCCCAGGCCCAAAGGAACCCCGGGAACAGATTTGTATCTGCAAACAGCCGGCTGCGTTCCCTGGAGTGAAAGCAAAAGTCCCCACTCTGCACTGTCACTCCTGGACCAAGCGCCTTCCTGAGTTTCTCTTCTCAGGGTCGGGCCTGTCACTTCGGACTTGGGGACGTGCAGCTCTGTGACAACATCTGTTTACAGACCCCGAGAACGCTCTTCCTCTCTCCCCACCGTGTCTAACCCAGTGCTCTGGGCACAGGGTGTCGTTAATAAAAGATGCTCATAGCCCGCCCTGGATTTAATCTTGCAGATAGCTCCAGGAGGAGGGGAGGCAGAAGCTTGTCGTTAATATACTACAGATGGACTCTCATCTCTCCCTCCACTAAGCCAGGCTAGGTTAAAACTGCCTTAGACCTGTCTCGTAGTGCTGCCCAGGATGGAAAAGTTCAAACATAGAATCTTCTGGATTAACTGAAAAACAAGAAGCAATCACACCTGTTTGTCCATGCCTTGAGGCAGCCTCTCAGAAGTTCCTCTCTGCATAGGAGCCGTGAACCTGAGACCCTGCCCCCCATGAGGAGCCAGGGGACACCCCCCCCCCGCCCCCGCAACTTTGGAAGTGAAATGCTTTCACGTTTCATCCGAAAGAAGAACCTGATTGTGTGATGCTTGGCTGAGCTGGGAGCTGCGCGTTCCCGTCCAGTGGGTCCAGGAGCCTCCCTCTGGCAGAGCCCCGCCGGTGATATATGTCCACACTTTATTGACCGCAGACACACAGAGCCCCTGGCTCCTTCGCCTGGTAACAAGCCGAGGCCGTTCATCACCCTCTTGCTCCTTTTTGAAACTCGCCGTGCAGCGGGCCTCTGTCTCTTGAAACTCCTGCACACGGTGCATTTTAAAGAGCGCTTTCTGCACAGAGCCATTTGCCCGGCCTGGGCTCTGTGCGAGGACAAGGGGGGATGGTGCTTCAGCAAAGCCCTTGCAGCTCTCTCCCCCTGGCGCTCCGAGGGGAGGCAGGGTGCCGGCTCCAGGCCTGACGCCCAGTGGGCGCGGGATTGTGGAGGCTACGGAGACGACAAGGCTGGGTTTCCGTCCTCCAGAGCCCACCACCCAGGCAGGGCGCTAAGGTGTGCGTGTGCATTGCTGGAGCGCAGGCCGAGGAGAAGCAGGGCTGGAACCCTCTCTGGGGAGGGAGGCGCTTCTTGCTGGCTGTGGTCCTGGGAAGACGGGCATCTCTGGGGCTCCCTGCACCGCCTCAACCAGGGTCACCGGGTGGAGGGGAGGAAGGGCTCAGCTTGAAGGGTGGGTTGGGTCCCTATAGCCGGAGGTGATGGGAGTTCATTCCTGGCTGGGGGAACATCCTGGGTGAAGTCTATACGTTTGGGTGTGAAATAAGTAGTTCTCTGCTTGAGAAGAGCGTGGGCTAAGTAGGGAATGAATGTCCTCAAAGCCCTCAGACCTCACCTGCCCCAAACAGGGCTCAGGGTGTCTCCCTGATCTGGTCTGCTTCCGGAATGTCCTGCCTAGGGGACTGGTATCTCCGTCCATCCAAACTTTGCAAGCAAGTTCTCGCCTTCCCTCAACCCCGTATCGAATGCACCAAAAAGTTGCTTCTGCATTGTCCTAAGTTACTCCAGACTCGCTCATTCCCCCCTTCAGGCCACCAGCGCAGTGTCCCCACTCTCCCAGGGCTCCGGCAATGCCCCCGATGGCCTGCCACGCACTCCTGTCCCCTCTAGTCTATTCTCTGCATAGCAGCTGGAGGTACTCTTTTCAGTAAATCTAACCTTGCTGCCGTGCACCCACCACAAGCCTTCAATGGCTCCCCATTGCTCTTGGGATAAAGACCAGGCCCTGGGTGACCTCTTGTGTCTTCTGGCTCCCCAGCATCCGTCCTCAGCCACGCCCCCTCTACAGAGCGTTGTTCGGGCTCGTCTTGGCTCCCGTCCCCACCCCAGCTCAGTGAGCCTGCATCGCTCCTTCCTTCCCCCCGAAGCCGCCCTGGCCTCTCTAACCACCGTGTACCTCTGTCTTGGCCCTGAGCATAGCTGTCGTTTTACACATGTGTTTGTGAGATTCTCTACCGTCTCTGCCACCAGCCTGGATGCAGCATGGACGCAGGAGCAGAAGTTGTTTCGCTTGTTGTATGCACGGCGCATTGCAGGTTCTGGAAGGGATGGATGTGTGAGGCCTTGCGCAGCCCGGGAGTTTAAACAGCACCGCGCAGACACAGGGGGCCTGTGGTGGGCTGGGGGCTGTCGGCGCCGAGGGTGGGAGTGCCGGGGAGGGGTGATGTAATGCAGACGCTCTGGGATTACTCGCCCGAAAGCTCGGGGAACATCAAGTTCAGGTGCCAGAGGGAAGGCGAGGAAAGGCGCGTTGAGGAGACTCAGGGTCCAAAACAGGCTTCTAGAAACCACGGCTCTGACCACAGCAAGACACCACGTCCCTCGGGGGCGTCCTGGGAGCGTCATGGAGCCCGTGAGCTCTGGCCTCCCATCCAGGAACCCCCAAGAGGCTCTCCCTCCTTTGCCAGGTGACGCCCCTCCCAGGTGGGGGCTGGCAGGATCTCCCCCTTCTGCATGGAGCCCCAGGGCAATGCCCGGGCCTGAACCCACCAGCCTTCTTCGTGCCCGAAAAGAGTCAGACGTTTTCCAAGGCCTGACGAGGGCCTGCAAACCCCACAGCGTCCCAGCTCCTAGTCTCAATGCATCAAAGCCCTTCACCTCCAAGACCACATAGAAGCAGGAGGCAATGGCCAGGGCTCTTCAGGGGGACGGTCAGATGGGAGCCCTCACCCTGGAGTTGGGCCGGTCACCCAGGCCACAGCTGTCGAGTTCAGGCGGGACGTGGGAGACCCGAACCACACCTCACCCTTGCTTGGGGGACGTTCTTGGGGCAAGAAAAGCCCAGGCTGGGGGGTGTGGAGCGCATGAGTCTCTGCCCCAGTCTGGCAATGTTTAGGTTCACCATAATGGCGAGAACGGCAGCTCTTTGGACGTGCGAGCTGAGCCCCAGGGCCCTGGGACACGCAGCCCTTCATTCTGTCCTCAGGATGAAAGGGGCCTCGTAAATCGGTGTAATCGTCGTGCTCATTTTACTGAGCAGGAAATAGGGGATCGCTGGCCCACATGAAACCATGTCTGGCTGACTTAAAACCCATGCTCTTAACTTAATCCTAACTTAATCCAGGCTAGAGGGAGGCTCTCCACTCGGCACCAACAGCATTTCGGGCGGATTCTTCTTCTCTGGTGGCGGTCCAGTGCGATGTAGGACGTTGAGCAGCATCCCTGGCCTCCACCCGCTACATACCAGTATTATCTCCCCGCCCCCGCCACGCCAGAATGTCTCTAGACATTTGCCAAACGTCCCCTGGCCGGGGAGGGGCAAAACCACCCTGGGCTGAGAATTCTGAGAAGACTGTTCTGTGCAAGGCCGTGATGACCCGAAGACGGGAGGGCAATCGTGTTCCCGGCTCCCATCCTCACCTCCTTCTGGGAGAGAGGCGAGAATTCCGAGTAGCACAGACACACACGCTACCACGTGCCATCTTATGTGGTCCTCTGGTGAGTTCCTGGGACCGTCTCTGTCCAACTTGGTTTTAAGTCCTTGGAGGACAGAGCTGATGCCACTTAGTGGCCCCTGCGATGCCCAGCACAGGCTGGGCATACAGAAGGCGCCTAATAATAGCTTCCTGAATGATGGCGTACTGTAGACTGCTTAGAGGGAGTTCCTAAACCTGCGCTGGGCTGCCACAGTGGGGACATCTCGTTCATTTATTCTGGAAGTATCTGCCGAGAACCAACCAATGGCCAGGCCCTCCAGGAGGCTCCTGGAATAGGTGCTCACGGCCACCATGTTGGCTTGAGGGTGTTGGCAAAGGTGCCCTTGGGCCCACGGATAGGCTCAGGCAAGACTCAGAGGATGTGCTGTCTGTTTGGACGGAAGGTGTGGGTGGCTGGTAGGCCTGAGGCTTCTCTCGTGTGGCCACGGGGATGGGCTTGAGCTGCAGGGTGATCGAGCCCTCCATGCGCTGGGACAGAGCCGTCCGAGCTCCGGGTGTGTCTGTCCTGCTGCAGCGGCCCCCCTTTGCTTGCGGGACATGCTGCTGCGGCCTCCCCCAGGGAGTGAGGGCTGAGCAGCGCCTCGGTCTTGGGCCACCTCGCCATGAGGCACAGCTACTTCCCCGCGCTGATCACCAAGATGGTGAGTCCTGGGAGGGCTGCCGCCTTGGGGAGGGTGGCCCAGTGGGGGACACTCCCTTGGGAGAGGCCCAGGTGCCAGGAAATAAGAGCCTGTCTTGGAGGTCTTTAGCTACATGCGTGGGTGGAGAAAGCATACGGGGTCCTAAAGGAGACTCGGATGTTTGGAGCACCTTGTAACCCTCAGGCCACCTGGGATGCTTGCCGCCTCTGAGACGGCAGCAGAGCCCTGGTGGACCGCACAGCATGGGGCCGACTGCAGGGGAAGGTGTGGGCTCTTTCTGTTGTGTGCCCAGTGCTGGCACATGAACTTGGGCTTTGTCTTTTACAGAGAGGAGAGAGGGTTCGTCGGTGAAGCCTTGCTTAGACTCTGCTTACTGAGGCTGAGGAAGAAAACCACCCAGTGAATCTATATTAATCTGCATCCCACCCGACTCCCAGCTTCTCCTCGTGGAGGTGGATCCAAGGTACTTTGATGGGTGGCCAGAGTCCACCTGGGTTTTGCCTGATCACATGGCCCTTGGGGATGGCCAGGCTTCAGGTTTAGGTAAAATGCATTTTTAGTCCTGACACTTGGAAATTTTTTTTTAAATGAAGTATAGCTGATTTATAATATTGTGTTAGTTTCAGGTGTACAGCAAAGTGATTCAGTTATATATTTATATATATACATATTTCAGATTATTTTCCATTATAGGTTATTACAAGATATTTAATATGGTTCCCTGTGTTACACGGTGAATCCTTGTTGCTTATCTATTTTATATATAGTAGTTTGAATCTGTTAATCCCAAACTCCTAATTTATTCCTCCCCTACTTCCCTTTCCCCTTAGGTAACCGTAAGTTTGTTTTCTATGTCTGTGAGTCTGTTTCTGTTTTGTATATAGATTCATTTGTATCATTTTTTTTGATTCCACATATAAGTGATATCATATGATATTTGTCTTTGTCTGACTTACTTCACTTAGTATGATAATCTCTAAGTCTATCCATTTTGCTGCAAATGGCATTATTTCATTTTTTTTATGCCTGAGTAGTATTCCATTGTGTGTGTGTATATATGTGTGTGTGTGTGTGCGTGTGTGTGTATACACATATATATACACCACATCTTCTTTATCGATTCATCTGTTGATGGACATTTGGTTGTTTCCATGTCTTGGTTATTGTAAATATTTCATAGCTGCTATGAACATTGGGGTGCATGTATCTTTTCGAATTAGAATTTTTGACTTTTCCAGATATATGCCCAGGAGTGGGATTGCTGGATCAAATGGTAGCTCTATTTTTAGTTTTTTAAGGAAACTTCATACTGTTTTCCATAGTGGCTGCACCAACTTACATTCCCACTAACCATGTAGGAGGGTTTCCATTTCTCCACACCCTCTCCAGCATTTGTTATTTGCAGACTTTTTGATGACGGCCACTCTGATTGGTGTGAGGTGATACCTCATTGTAGTTTTGATTTGCATTTCTCGAATAATTAGTGATGCTGAGCATCTTTTCATGTGCCTATCAGCCATCAGCCATCAGTATGTCTTCTTTGGAGAAATGTCTACTTAGGTTTTCTGCCCATTTTTTGATTGAGTTTTTTTTTTTTTTTGATATTGAGTTGTATGAACTGTTTGTATATTTTGGAAATTAAGCCCTTGTTGGTTGCATAATTTGCAAATATTTTCTTCCATTCCGTAGGTTGTCTTTTCATTTTGTTGATGGTTTCCTTTGCTGTGCAAAAGCTTTTAAGTTTGATTAGGTCCCATTTATTTATTTTTGCTTTTATTTCTTTTGCCTTGGGAGACTGATCTAAGAAAATATTGCTACGATTTATGTCTGAAAATGTTTTTGCCTCTTTTTCTTCCAGGAGTTTTATGGTGTCATGCCTTATATTTAGGTCTTTAAACCATTGTGAGTTTTTGTGTATGGTGTGAGGGAGTGTTCTAATTTCACTGATTTACGGGAGGCTGTCCAGCTTTCCCAACACCACTTGCTGAAGAGACTATCTTTTCTCCATTGTATATTCTTGGGCCCTGGCACTTGGAATGCAGCTCAGAGAGGTGGAAGGCCCTTGGCATCCATGATGAAAGATCCCATGCGAGCTGGGGGTATCCTGAGCGGGGCCTGAGGACAGGAAGGGTTGAGATGGAGGCCCATGTGTCCTTTTCACAGAGGCCTTTGTGTGGTAAAATGCTTCTTCTGCTTGTCCTTGTTGCTGGGATGGCCAAGCTTTCATCACCATTACAAACGAAGGAAAGACCTCTTGTAAGGAGCAAGTCTCACTGGTCCTGGAGGGTCTCCGAAGAGTGCTGGGCTGCCCTGCCCATCCTCTCGTGCTGGGATGTGACTCCCGATGGTGGCTCTGAGATTGGGAGAGGGACTGGGAACCCTGAGTTTCCAGCTACCCTGCTCAGAAGGGAGCTTTGGCTGTTGAAAAAATGCATTTATCCAAGTTTTTACAGTGGATTTGAGAGAAGGACCAAATCAGTGTATGCCGAGTAGGGGAAGCCCCGCTTGGCTGCTCTAATAATGGGGGCTCTTGGTGGGAGCCACTGGATTTGGAAATGAAGTTTTAAGAAGGCTCTGAACCGCTGGTCCCCGAGCTGTGCTCTGAGAGGGACTGGTCCCTGTGCTGTTTCCCCGCAGGCGTGGAGCCTCTCCTACACCAGCTGGCTGGGCTTTGTGCTGCTGCTCTGGGCCTGGGTCATCTGGAGGTCCTGGAGCCACCGCCACCTGGCCCTGCGAAGCTCACCCTTCCTGGTTGGCTACGCCAACCTCCTGGTCCTCCTCAGCTTCGTGCTGGGCCTCCGAGCGTCCCAGGAGGAGCTGTTTCCAGGGGTCCCGGGCTGGTTCCTCACCGACTTGGACCTCAAACCCTACCTGCAGCCATGTCTCCACCTGGGTGCAAAGGTAGGGCTCTGGGGTGGGGATGGGGCCTGGGGATTTTCCATTTCAGAAAAGATTGCAGCACAGGGCTATGGACAGTGGGACATGGGGGCCTCCCAGGCAGGGCCTGGGGCTTGCCTCGGTTCAGCCCCCAGCTCTGGGGGATCCTGTGTGCCTTTGTCTTCACTCCAGGCTTCCAAGTCCTCCTCTGCAAGATGCGGGGTGTGGGCAGTATGAGCACCTCCACTCTGACCCCCGTTATCTCCAAAGGATGCGGGTGATGTGAGCCCAGGGGCACCAGGCCGCAGAGGGCCACGTCCCAGCCGTCCCCCGCTGCCCCCTTCCACCCAGCCGCTGTGGCTCACTCACCCCAGACAACAGGGCTCTGAAAGACACAGAAGCCCGTTTCCAGTCCTAGCCCCTGTGGCCAGGGTGGAAACTCGTGTTCGTTTCCCGGGGAGGCCGTGGGTGAGCCATAGAGGTAGCGCTTGTTTCCACTGCAGAGTCTCTGTGCATCGGTGTCCTGGCTGCTGCCGAGGGCTGCAGGTCTTGGAGAGGTGGAGGCCAGCAGAGGCCAAGGAATAAGCTTGGAGGGAGGACCTTGGGGAAGCGAGCGCTGAGGACCCTGGGCGGCCGGCCTCCTGCCCCTTGGCAGAACATTTATGTGCATATTTTGAAGTTAACCATTTCCCCTGGGAATCCCAGAATCTTAGGGCAAAGTGAGGGAGCCCCCAGGCCCTTGCTCCTGGCCTGCTTTCAGCTGGCCCACCATTAACTCTCAAAGGACACACAGCTAGTGGTCCCAGGTGACCTGGGTCACGCCCAGAGATGCAGAGCAGGGCGCAAGGACAGCCCATTGTCCAGGGGGCTGCCCGGCGTCAGGCGAGGCCTCTTCCATGTTGGGCTTTGTCCTTCAAGGGTTTGGCTCTAGAACACTCTGGCCCCAGGGAAGGTATGAGCCACAGCCCCCATACTGAGAAGAACCATCCCCCTGGGTGGTAGGCATCTCTGAAGGAAGCTCTCTGACCCCTTGTGGTTCAAGGGTCCAGGGTCCCAGCCCTGGGCCCATACCTCCCCAGTGGCTGGGCAGGGCTGGAAGGTAGCGGGGCGTCTCCAGCTGGCCTCTGATGCCTGTAGGCCCCTTGCTCCTCCCTCCCAGAGGACTTTGGCCTGCAGGCTGTGCCAGCTCCTGTCGGAAGGGAACAGTGGAGAAACCCCAAAGAAGCGGACCCTGTGGCTGCTGCCCCAGAAATCAGCACCGTCGTTAGGAGGTGGGGAGGAACTAGGAGAGGGCAAGAGAGCCAGAACCGGGGGGGCCTGGCCCTGGCTGCCCCCCGCCTCTTGCCTGCACAGGGCCCTGCAGCGTCCTGGTGGGCATTCTGGGCTCCATCCTCAAGGATCTCCAAGTCAAGTACCCGACCTGCATCTGCGCCAGCATGTTCTTCGCGTCAGCTTCACCGGCCAAGTGGTGGCATACAAGGCCGTCTATGTCCTCCTCTTCCTGTCCTGGGTGGCCTGGTACCAGGTGGACCCCGGTGGGACCCCAAGCCCCCAGCCCCTGTCCCACATCCCCATCCCCAGGCTCCGCCCCAGGCTGGCCCCACCTCCTGCCTTCTGACTTCTGGACCCGCCTGGTGGCCCTGCCGTGCGGGATTGCCTCTGGCCAGCGCTGTTGCCGTCATCTGGCTGCGAGGCTCACAGGCTTCACACCCACTGTCGCTCAGCTAGGACTCTGACCCGGGCACCCATTACATTTATCAGTGAGGCCACACAGCCTGATCCACAGCCGGACGCATCAACCTTTGCTCTAGATACACAAGCGGTTCCGACACACAGGTGGAGAGAGAGAGTGCGTGGACGGGAGACTCGGGCAGAGGGAGAGATCGATTTCCAATACGTCCCAGATCGCTCAAGAGACAGACAAAACTCCCAATGCAACAGCTTCCCACCTCTCTGGGAGGACCCCTTTTCTTTGCTTTTCTGCAGGAAACTTCACGAAAGGACTGCACCCCCTGACTTGACTTCGGTGTCTCATTAAAACTTGCCTAGACCCTCGTATCTGAGCGAGCTTGAGCTCCAGCCAGCAAGGATTTCTGCTGGAAAAAATGACTTTGCACAGGGAGTTGTTCCTTGCAAGCTGCCCCTTGGCCCTTCTGGTTTCGGCCGCCCCTGCCCTGTCTGTCTCTCTAATTCCCATAGCGCCATTCATCAGGAACTGTGTCTAGATCGCAGATACACTATAACTCATGGAGAAGGATCCTGAAGTACTTCTGGATTGTCGTGGTCTCTTATTCCATGGTGGTCCTTATCGTCGTCTACACTTTCCAGTTTCAAGTTGTTGCTGGATTTTTCAAGGAAACCCTGAAGAACGGTAAGAATCTGGTTCCTGAGGCTGGTGGGTGGTCACTCCTGCAGTCTGATTTGCTAAAAGGGCCCAGTTCTGCCAGGATTCATGGCTTCTGGGATCAGCAGTGGGGATGTGGTATCAGATGGAAAGCAGCCCCACGGTTTCCTGGGTGGGAACCTGCAGAGGAGATAGAACAGTCAGTCACCAAAGGGGCTGCTTAGGAAGGCCCCGTGGGAGCCTGAGCAGGTGCGATGTCTCAGACCTTGGGCTGATGTGCAGGGAGAGGGTTTTTCTAGTTGGTTCTGTGCTCTCTGGGCTTCTCTGCAAAGCTCCCAGCTCCTCCAGGTCTGGGGAGATGCCTCTTCCAGCTCCGAGATTCCAGGTCAGAGCTCCGAGTCCAGGGAGAGGGGACCCATCAAGACTTTGCTGCCAGGTACCCCCTGCTCTGTCGGGGTCCCAGGCCTGTGGACTTGAAACCCCAGGTGTTCCCACCCCCTCCTTGGGGTCTCACGAGACTCAGACAGACCCCGCCCTCAGCTCGCAGTCTGAGTTTCCGCCAAGAGCACACGTGCTAGATGGTCCCCTGAGAGCACTGGACTTCCGCCGGTCACCTGAGCCCACCTGCCAAAGAACCCCCGTGGCCCAGAGCTGCCCCACCTACACCTGGGAGTCTGCCGGCAGAGGGTGGGAGCGGGGACGGTGGCTGCAGTGACTGTCAGCCTGATGGCCCCAATGTCTTTTGTTTCCTGGTGCGGCAGGCGGCATTCTTTGTCCACAGAGCCTCCTCTCGGTCACAAATTCGACCAGCGTTTGGGAGGCAGTTCATGACTAATTTTGTCCCAGGGCTCTGGGAAGCCTCCTTCCTAGATCAGGTGAAGATTCTGTGGATAGGCCAGGCCCTGCTGATAGTCTAAAGTTCTCTGGATCGCCTGGGTTACCAGTTTCTCATAATCCAGGAGAAGTTTGGCCTTGTTGCTTCTCCCCCGCACCCAGAGTCACACTATCACAATGACCGTACGTAGGGTTGTGTGCATAGCCAGCACAAACGCTCTCCCAGGCGTCTCCCTGTCAAATACCACTTGCTTATCAAGAGAAAGGGCAGTGGGGCTTCTCAAGGAAGGCGTCTTTGTCAGGCAGGGCCTAGGGCAGGGCTGCCTCTCGACCTTCAGGGCTCTCTCCCCTCTAATCCGTTCCAGGTTACACGACACGGGCCTGGAGCCATTCCACGCGGCCGAGCTGTTTGCTGAGATGCTGCTGCCTGCTGTGCTCCTGCTGGCATGCATCCTTCAACGTCATTACTTTAATGAAGACTTTCTGAAGACCACTGGCCTGTATAATAGCCCCGTTAAATGCAAGGGCACATCTGACAGGTACTGCTGTCCCTGGGGCGGCATTTGGAGATTCTGCTAATGGCTCGGAGCCGGGCTCTGCGCAGGGGGCGGGAGGAGGTCTGCTTTCCCTGCGCTGAGTCATCCATCTGTAGGTGTTCTTTGGACGCTGGTGGGGAAAGTTAGACCTCGCGTGTCTCCGGGAGGTCCGTGGACGGGACAGGGGCCTTTCCTCTCCTGCCAGGGGCCTCCGGGGCAGAAATGTGGCACTTTGTTTTTGCTGAGACTCTCACTAGAATCAGAGAGCTGCTCCAGGGCGGCGCAGTCTGCTCATCGGAAGTTCTGCAGGCCTGAAGGTCCGTCCCATCTTCGTTTTTACCGTTCCGTCCTCTAACTAAATTAAGACATTGGCCGTGAAACTTGGCTTTTAAAGGTTTCCTAATTTTTAGACCGAGTCACTAATAGGATAGAATATTTTGCAGAATTCTTATTTTAAAAGGTGGTGCATCACCAGAGCAATTCACCTTCTTCCTAAGAAAAATTAGGCAGGAGGCTGTGGCCTTCTCAAGGCCCGAATCTGTTTTTCGGATCAAACTCCGCCATGCTCCTAACACGTTTCGTGAAAAAGTACACAAAATACCACGGCTTGATTCTTTTTTTCCCCAGGGGTTGTAAAATATTCTTTTTTGTCAACATCATGTGGTTTGTTTTTGGTTTTTACTCGGCTTTGTTCATATCCGGGGTGGGATGTGAAGGCTTTAAAGGAAAAGGTAGGGTGCTGGGAGCCTGTTGGTCCCCGGGGTGGGGGGAGGTTGGGAGGCCCCAGCCGGGAGCAGTGGGCTCTTTTCCCTCCACGCCCCGCATCCCTGAAATTATGTATAATATCGAATGGATGCCTGCTGCGAAGGGAGGAGAAAACTTGGGGAGAAACGTTCTCTTTTGAGGCCACCTGGGCCCCCCTGGGTCAACTGGGATGGTGTGACGGGGCGAAGGTCTTCGGAGGCGGCTGACGATATTTGGGGACTGGGTTGCCATGGTAACATAATACGAGCAACAGCCCCCGCTGTGCTTCCAACATAAGCACCCTGTGATCTGTCTCCCCCAGCAACAGGAAGGAAACCGACATACATCTTCTGCCAGACGTGTGAGGGCCTCTTTAAAATTCTTCCTGCGAGGCGTGCTGTCCCAAGGGAGCGCCCCGCTTCGGGTGCACCAGCCCACCACCCCTTGCTTAGTTGCCCTGTTCCTGAGTGTTCAGGTGTTGATCTCATTCTTTAAAAAAGACTCCAGCAGAGAATGAATGCCCATCCCTAGGGGACTGACTCAGCAAATGACGGTGTGTCTCCGCCTCTCGGGATGCTCTGAGACTCTGCCACTGAGGAGGGGGGCGACGGGGGCAGCCCCACGTATGCTGGTCCGAAGTAGGCTTCAAGATAGATGGCCAAGAGGTGAAAGCAAGGGGCAGGGCAGTATATGTAGAACGTGCTACCATTTGTCCAAGGAAAAGAGACCCGTACACATGCCTGTACATACAAAGCGTATCTTTGGAAGAATGCAGAAGAAATCTGTCTTGGGGCTTGCCTGGGGGAGGGAGGCAGAGGTGGGAAGGAGAGTTACTTTTCACCGTGTACCCTTTTGTGCCCTTTGAATTATTTTTAACTACGTGCGTGCTTTGTCCAGTGAATACAATAAATGAGTAACCTATTAAAATTTTATTAGAGAGTTTGCTGTTTAAATAAATCCAATGAGAAAGGAATCCTTTTATAAACAGAGAACTCTCTCTCTCTCCCTCCCTCTCTCCCTCTCTCTCTCTCTCTCTCTGTGTCTCTTTCGGGCTTAAGGTTATATACTTTGGAAACTTCAGAAGAGGTAAGAACTAAAGAGTGAGAGGAAACGCGTTCTTCTCCAGAAATTGATTTCTGGAGTCAACTGTGCCTCGAGAAAAGCGTAAACGTGATTCCCAACAGTACAGGTCAAACACAACTTGTTTCCTAATGGCCAAGTCCTCGATTCTGTCCCCTACCCGTGTCTCCTTGTGGCATGGACCCATTGCACTTACGGGCTTTGATAAAACAGGCTCACGAGTTGGTACTCATTCTCCTCTGTTTGCGTGCCTTGGAGTGCCCTGCCTTTGCTTTTCAGACTACGACCAGGCGGGGAAGAGGAGGCAGCTCAGAACTTTGCCAACAAAGCCAGCAGTTCCAACTGGAAAGCGGAGAAATCTGGAAGGCTGGGGAGGAAGGCATCAGCAGGTTGGAGATACCGCTTCCCAAGAAGCCCTGCCTGTCGCTGCTCAGGGCTGCTTTCCAGGGTTGCCAAGAATCCTGGGCATCCAGGCAAACAGTTGATTCATTAAAACAATAATCCACCCAGACTGTTGACCTGGTTCCCTGATTCAACACAGCCTCAGCATGCTGTCTTTACTTTTTATTCTGGGGGGCAAGCCAAGTGTCCCAGACTTGGGGGGCCGGGATGTCACCCCCCTGCCATCCGCCTGCTTGCTCCTGCCCGATTTCGTTCCCGTGCCCAATGGGGAGCCGGTTCATATCAGGTGGACCTGCAAATTCTCACAGCAGCTGGGCTGACGGCTGCCATTTTACTTTCACTTAAAACACAGGGTGAGAGTTACAAGTGACCGAGGTCCCCCGAGTCTGTTTCGCTTACTTGGGGAACCAACTGCTTATAAGTGATTGGGGACCGTGCCTGTTTTTTGTTTTTTTTTTTTTTTTTGCGGTACGCGGGCCTCTCACCGCCGTGGCCTCTCCCGTTGCGGAGCACAGGCTCTGGACGCGCAGGCTCAGCAGCCATGGCTCATGGGCCCAGCCGCTCCGCGGCATGTGGGATCTTCCCGGACCGGGGCACGAACCCGTGTCCCCTGCATCAGCAGGCGGACTCTCAACCACTGCGCCACCAGGGAAGCCCCCGTGCCTGTTTTTGATTCAGCTTGTGGTTTGGATAGAACTAAGAAATGGCGGTCAGGTGGGGGACACTTAGCATAGCACCTGACATTCCGAGAGCTCAATACATGCTAGTGTCTTTCACTTTACCAAATTACACTCTTTCGCAAATAATCAAGAACGGCAAATGTAGAAAGCCCTCTCTTGGGTCGTGGTTAGAATTAAACTCCCCTTGGGCAGTTAGTTTGTTTTTTATTCATTCAAGCCTCACGGTTGAGCATTTAGGGGGGACCTTTTTTGTGCCAGGCAAGGCGCTGAGCATTGAAGGACAGAGGGAAAGAACTGGCACCCCTCCCTTCAAGGAACCCACAGTCTGACTCAGGGTCAGCAAAGCATGGCCTCAGGGCCAAAGCCAACGTCCTGTTTTTGCAGATAAGGCCACACCCATCTACGCACTGCCTGTGGGCGCTTTTGTGCTACAAGAGTAGAGTATGTGGCAGAGACGACATGACCTGCGAATCTGAAATACTTAACAGTGAGGCTCTTTATAGAAAAACAGTTTGCCAGCCCTGGTGCAGAGTGGGAAACAGGACTATTTACAGGTGTCTGGGATATGGACAGAGGGCCACAGAGACAACTCCGGCAGCAGAGAGGAGGGAAAGCCCAGCGTGGGGAGTGGGACGGGGGACCTGGCCAGAGACCCTCAGTATTACTGGAAAACAGCATTCTTTAGAAAAAAACTGCAGTGTCTTCCTAGTTTTCTCTGCTTTGTTCTGGCTTCCTCTGAGATGCAGACGTCTTCCCATTGTTTTCAGCAACAAAGCCAGACCCCACGGAATCACCAGGGGCATCCGGCCAAAGCCTTTCTCTTCCCCTCAGAGGAGGAAACGAGTGATTGGGACTCCGCAGTTGACAAGCTGACCGCTGGCTTTCCGAAGCTTCTAGAAATGGTTAATGGAACTCAAGGGTTCTTGTGGCGCGTTCTGGAAATAGACATCGTTAAGCTTGTGGCCCCCGTGGTCATCTGGCTCACCCTGCAGGAGGTCAGTGGCTTTCAGGAGGACCAAGGCTGTCAGGTTCTGAGACCCTTCTCTTTCTTCGGCACAGTGTTGACTTCTTATGGAAGGTCTAGTGGGTGTATTTTTAACTCCCATTTTCCCCTAATTTGAACTGCTCTGATCACAGGCAGGCCAAGGTGCCCACAGACTTCAACGCTTTCCTTGTAGGTTTCTCTGACGAATTCCGTGTTTTACATCCTCTGAGTGGTGTCCTTGCCCTATTCCAAATTACGCCCCTTTGCATCCCGTGTTTCCACTGTCTGGGTGTGTGTGTGTGGTGGTGGTCTGCAAGGTGATGTACCAACTGAAGTGGGTCGTGCCCTCCGCCTACTCTTCCAAGTGCATGGAGGTGAGCTCTGTTCCCAGCTGGGGCCTCTCCCCAGCCATACAGGAGGGCCCTGAGCAAAGGCAGGGACGGAGTGCCCATCTCCCCAGCATCTGCCTTCCTCTCTCTAAGGAGAGCTGTCGAAGGAACCGTCACAACACTGCGGTCCGGGAAAAGCCATCTAGTGCGATCTTGACCATTTCAAGGATGAGACAGTTGAGGCCCGGGTGGGAGGGGCTTGAAGGACTCATCTAAGAGCCACACTATGTCCATTTATTCATTCAACAAACACCGATGGCGGGCCTGCTCCGTGACAGGCACTGTGCTGGGGCGAGCACTTGGGAGACCCTGCGGATGAGATTCCAAAGGGACAGACTGCCACGTGCAGGGACACAGACACGCCGGGACTGGAGGTGGTGGGAGGAGGGTGGGGAAGCTGTCGCTGGATCTGGGAACGGAAGAGTCGTGGCGGGGCGGGCACGGGGAGGGGACAGGGGACCCTGTGGGTGAGATTCCAAAGGGACAGACAGCCACGTGCAGGGACACAGACACGCCGGGACTGGAGGTGGTGGGAGGAGGGTGGGGAAGCTGTCGCTGGATCTGGGAACGGAAGAGTCGTGGCAGGGCGGGCACGGGGAGGGGACAGGGCAGGTAGGAGAGTCCCGGGCCTCACGCCACAGGCCGGCCCTCCTTCTGCGCCCCCTGTGCCTGGCCTGTTGACAGCACCGTGCAAGAGGCAAGGTGAGAAGCGCAGCTGCCTGAGGGCCAGGACCTCTGGGCCCAAGAGAGCCTGTGGCCCCTCCGTAGTGGAGGTGGGGGGAAGCCTAGCAGTCAGCCTCGAGGGCTCGCAAAGAAGAATGAAGGTGCCGGAAGGGCTGTCTGGTCCATCCAGGTCTTTTACAGATGGGGAAACTGAAGCTCGGGGGCCTGCCTGGGGTCTTTCAGCTGAAGTCTTTCCTAGGCAACCCTGCAGCCTGAGTCACTTCTGGGGTCCACACCACCCAGTGCCCCAGCATCATTTCTGCCTCCCCCAAGGTGTGGCAAGGAAACAGAATGCGCCCACCAGCCCAGCTCGCTGGGGGATCGATGGTCTTCCTGTGGCTCGTGGACCTGGCAGAGTGGCTCGGAGCACTAAGGAAATGTGATGGCCGAGTGGTGCCTTGTCTGAAGATAGGGTTGAAATAATGGCCTGTGGTTAGTGGGCGAAGACAAATGGGGATGTCAGAGCCGCGCAAACCTCCGGGATCTGAGCGCCAGGGAGGGCAGGACAAGATAGAGTGCCTGGCCAGGCCTGGCACGTGGTGGGCACCACCCCCTGTAAGCTCAGCATCCCCTTCTCTTCCCAGGGAACTTTACATTAAGTAATTGCCTTGGTGGCCAAATTATATATTACCGAGATGAACCTGGCTCTGACTTATTCTCTTTTACTGTTTTGCCTAAAGAGGTTTCCGTGGCAGCTCGGAAAGCCAGGAGTGAATAAGGACAGAGGTGACATTAAAGACAGGCTGTTAGCAGAAGTGAAAATTAAACAACTGAGCCAAAATCGCAGTCTGGTAGCACCTTGACTGTGTGAGTGGGGAGATTAATTGTTCCCCTTCTGGAGCCTCTTCCAAAGGGCTGGGAGTTCGCAACTTGTGGTCCTAACTCTTTCAGCTCAACCTTGTGACTTAAGGGTGGTGGTCTGTTTTCCAGAGGAGGATCCTGAAGCTCAGAGAGGCAGAATCACTTGTCTGAGGTCACCCAGAGCAGGAACAGCGGGACCTGATGGAGATCCCACCTCAGGGTCGCCCTTTGGCTGGAGCAGCCCATCTTGCCAGGTCACGCCTGAGAAGCGTGAAGTAGGGGAGGCCCCACCCCAAGTGGTAGGAGTCCAGGTAGCAACCACAGGTGCATGGAGGGAGGGGGCGTGCAAGACCCTTCCCTCCAGCTCGTCAAGCGTTCCAGGCCTCAGCCTGGAACAAAGAGGACTTAAACAGCAAATGAAAGCAGGCTCCAGTCACTGTCCAAGCAGGTAGGGAGCCAAAGTGCCTGACAAACGTCTCTACTGCAAGAAGTTGGGGTGATGGGCTTCCGTGGTGGTGCAATGGTTAAGAAGCCGCCTGCCAATGCAGGGGACACAAGTTCGAGCCCTGGTCCGGGAGGATCCCACATGCCGCGGAGCAGCTAAGCCCATGCGCCACAATTACTGAGGCTGCGCTCTTGAGCCCGTGAGCCACAACTACTGAGCCTGCGAGCCACAACTACTGAAGTCCGTGCGCCTAGACCCCGTGCTCCGCAACAAGAGAAGCCACCGCAATGAAGCCTGCGCACCGTGACGAAGAGTAACCCCCTCTCGCTGCAACTAGAGAAAGCCCGCGTGCAGCAATGAAGACCCAACACAGCCAAAAATAAATAAAAATAAAATAAATTAATTTAAAAAATATTAAAAGAAAAAAAGTTGGGGTGCTGATGATACAGAGCTATGCCCGGAGTCCTGCTCCCCGGCGCCCTCCCAAAATGACCCTGCATTTGCCCCTGGCCCTCCACCAAGGGCACTTCTCAGAGGAGGACTGGGATCCAGAGGGCTCGGGTCACCCCTCCAGCCCCACAGAAAGAGGAGGCCACGTCAGCCCGGCTCTAGAGCCTGTTCCCAGAATGAGGCCAGGGGCGAGAAGCCCCGTGATCCGTGGGCCAGCTGCGCCCCAGAAGGCAGGGGAGGCTGACCTCGCTCTTCAGGGCAGGAGGAATAGCGTTTGGTACGCATGGTTACAGGAAGGCAGGGAAGAGCAGAACCGGTTTATTTCAACAAGCCACCCGAGGAGACCAAGGGCAAACTCTGTGGTGCTGCGGCCCCCGCCCCCATCCACTTCCTGGGAGCACAGGGAGCAGAGGTTGTATCGTCAGACACTTTATTTTAAGAAGTGTCAGCCTCCGTCGGTTACCACGCAACTCCAGACCCTGCCCCCAAAAGCTTATGGAAAGGGACTAGCTGGCCATCCAGACCCTCAGACAGAAGTCCTATTGATTCTCATCTCCTAATTTGTGGAGAGGATGCACGGTGGGTCTCCGCACAGCCACGGGAGGCTGCTCAGAACAGAGAATCTCTATGAAGTGCATGAGGGCGGTGAGGAGTCCAGCCACATCTGCATAGGAACGGGGCACGCTCGGACCGTCTGGGGCATCGAACAGACCTCTCTCTTCATCTGGAATAATTGGTTAGTCTCTCGCAAGTGGCCCCGAGTTGTAGCACACAGGGCACACTTATGGCTAAATATGATCTAATAAGGTAATTCTTTTCACTTGAGCGTCACATAATCAATAGGGAAAATACAGCATATTTATAACCAACAATTAGGCTTTCACTGCATCCCCCCCCCATAGCTCATCAACAAACACCCTGTTATAAACCCCATCCCCGCATCTGAGTGGTCCTCCCTCCATCCATCAAGTCTTCCTGGGTGCAGGAAAGATTCCTAGCATGGCTATCATATTAAAAAAGAAAAGAAAAAAAGGCTAAGATGTAGCCCACTAAGCATGATTTTTAAATTCACACATCTCTTTCTGACTTACTTCACTCTGTATGACATGGACATATATACAGTACCAAACGTAAGGTAGATAGATAGTGGGAAGCAGCCACATAGCACAGGGAGATCAGCTCGGTGCTTTGTGACCGCCTGGAGGGGTGGGATAGGAAGGGTGGGAGGGAGGGAGACGCAAGAGGGAAGGGATGTGGGAACAGATGTATATGTATGACTGATTCACTTTGTTATAAAGCAGAAACTAATAATAAAAAATAAAATAAAATAAATTCACACATCATGCCACAAGATGAATTTCAGCACAAACCAACAGCATTGTTAAGAGCCGGCAGCTAAGAAGGGAAGCCGTCCTTGGAAGGGGCTGTTGGTGTGCGCATCGTGTTATAAAGTAATAAAATCAGGCAAAGTAAATGAACTCATTATGATCGGCTTTTTATTCCCAGCTTGTCAAGAGTCATAACTGTATGAAGATTGCCCACCTCAATCACTTGGAAAAATCAATACCTTGGTATTTGTAGAGAGCATCTCTGATAGGGAGAAATGAGAGGAAATATTTGGGAAACGGGGTTGGGGGATGTTATCTAGTCCTTCTGACAGTCTGGGTCTTGAATCAGGCCCCCCTCTTTGTAAGAGCTGGTGCGGACACCAGCCCTTTCTCTTGGGAGCAGGCGGCCTGGCCGGGATGGTAAATTGTCCTGATCATCCAAACCCCAATTTTATTGGAGAACTGAGGGTGGAGGGTCTGGGTGTCCATCTCGGTGGTCTGCCTAGCGGTCAGCCCTGGGAAGCAGGACTTCTGCCCCAGGCAGCGCTGACTCGTGTTTGCCGTGTTTGGCAGGGCCAGCTGGCTGCCTTGGCCCTCGTGACTTTGGAGGTGACAGTGAGCCTGCACCAGAGATTCCACCGGCTTCGGGACGGGCTGCTGGAGCCCCTCACCAGCACTGCCTCGGACACCGCCACCCGAGAGCACCTGGACAATGGGCCGCTGTGCGCTTTGCGGGTTTTCGTCAACTTTGGATTTTGCAAGTTTGGGCTTGAGGTGACGTCTCTGCATTTGCTCCTGTTTATAGACTCCTGCTTTTTAATTTTTTTAAAAAAACAAGGGAAACATCAAACATATACAAAAGTAGAGAGAATCGTATCATAAACCCCCATGCATTCCTCACCATCTTTGGCAATTATCAGCTCAGGGCCCATCTTCTTTCCTTCTGTTCCCTCAACTTCTCCTGGCTCGGGGATTATTTTGAAGGAAGTTTTTATTTTTATTCATTCACTTATTTATTTATTTATTTATTTATTGGCTGCGTTGGGTCTTCATTGCTGCACGTGGGCTTTCTCTAGTTGCGGCGGGCGGGGGCTACTCTTTGTTACAGGGCACGGGTTTCTCACTGAGGTGTCTTCTCTTGTTGCAAGCATGGGCTCTAGGCGCGCGGGCTTCAGTAGTTGTGGCGCACAGGCTTAGGTGCTCCGCGGCACGTGGAATCTTCCCGGAATCGAACCCGTGTCCCCTGCACTGGCAGGAAGATTCTTAACCACTGTGTCACCAGGGAAGTCCCTTATTTTTTTTTTTAAGTCAAGAAAAATGCTTAATATTTTAAAATAGGGAGTTTGTTTTACAGGACCCTTCCAAGCTGCCCAGTGAGTTTTCAACATTTCAGTCCATTGCCACTGTTATCCCATCAACGCTCAGACTGCCCCATCTGTGGCCGGTGGGAACGCCTCGCTTTCATGGCCAGGGGTCTTTACAATGGGCCCTGCCTTTTGCCTTCCCTTCTTGTTAAACCTCCGACCCACTGGGAGCCCTGTGGGGCTACAACGCTCACCTCAGAGTGTCCCCCAGCCTCCTTGTCCCCTTGTGGTTGGCAGCTTCTGCTCTGTTTTCTCTGAGTCTTTAACAAACTGGGTCTTGTAATTTATCCAATTTGTTAACACATCAAATGGTTGTAATGAATTTCTGAGCAATGCGGGTGCTTCGTAAAAGCAATAAAGCAAAAACAAATGAATGAGCCCAACTCCCCACCATCCCCAAATCCCAACTACCTTCAAGAGTCCCAGGGGCGTGACAGCCATTGCTGCCCCTGAAGTGCACTTGTTCGTGGGCATCGTCTGCATCACTCGCCCGGCATTACAGCTGAGTTTCGTGGCCGCCCTCCACGCCGTAGGGCAGTGCGTGGATTTCTACGCCCTGGTCCAGATCATCTGGCTGATTTATCTGCTGAACCTTCACGGAGAACAGCAGTGGCTGAGGTCTGGCCCAGCTACTCTGGTTTCCTGGTCAGTCTGATGATCTTCCAGTATTTTCTGTGTCTCGGGCTGCCTACTGCTCTCTGCAAAGGTAAGCCTCCTGCCCGCCACGGGCCTCTTCAGGGGAAACGCCAAGTTTTGGCAAATGCCGACTTTGCCCTGGACGAATCGGGCCCTCAGGTAGAGGAGCTAGGATTTCGTGCCTTGGTTCCTTTTTGCAGGGAATTTGCTGCCCTGAGGACTCACAGGGTCTCGGAGATGATTTGGTCCAATACCTGGGCCATCTAATTCTAGGGGATGACCAACCACCACTGACTTGGACCGAGAACAGAGACCGACCCACCAAGCTAACCCAGGCTTGCCTCAAGAGGAAGAGTTGATCCAACTCTGCCCGAAAAAGCAAATTAAAATGAAATGAGAAGGAAATAGGAGGAAAGACGCCCTTGCCACTTGTGTACCCCCTTCGCTTCCCACCTCTTTCCCCACAGCAGCCCTGTTAGCCTAAGCCAATCAGACGCCAGCATCCCCATCACACAGGTGAGGAAGCTGAGGTTGCACAGAAAGGGAGCAAATGTTGCTCCCCAGGCTGCGGCCACCTCTGGACTAAGGGGAATGGCCCTTGTGGGCCCAGGCCCAAGGAGGACCCAGTCTGCAGACTTAGGCCTGGGTCATCTTTTCCTTGGATCATCTCGTCCCCATGCAGTAAAGGGTCGAAACCCTTGCCCTGAGTAGAATTGACAGCCTCTGTTCTCTTCCTGGGTACCATCTTCTGGGCTTGCGCGAGTGTTGTCCGCTAGTGACCCTTCCTAAGAACATCTCCACCGTCTCCACCCTGTTCTCTCCGCTGAGTTCCCCTGGCCTCTCTCCGCTCCTCCTGTCCCCTCTCCCTCACTCCCCTCTCTCTCTCCTCCTCGACTCTTCCCAGCACTCGACTCTTTTCTTCTTCGCATCCCCCTCTTCTCCTTTCTCTACCCCTTGCCCTCAATCTCCACCTTCCCCTCTCTTTTTCTCTCTGGTTCCCCCCTCAGCTCCCCGTTCCTTACCTTCCCCTCTTTGCACAGTCTCATCACCCCCCTCCTGGCTTCACCCCCTCTCTTTTTCTCCCAGATCAAGGCTGAGGGTTTTAGCCCATCCACACACTCCTCTCATCCCACAGCCTTGCCCAGCCCCTGCCCCTGACACCCAAAGTGGGGAGTCCACCCGGGTCTGCCCCCTGCAGATGGAGCCCGGGTGGGCAGTTGTCTCCAGGAAGGACCCCCAGCACCACGCGGCAGACCCGATTAAGTCAACCGTCAGGGGTTAGGGGGTTGAAGCAGTTCCCAGCATCCTCTGAACTTAAAGTCCTCCTCTTGACCCCGAAATCATATCCAACATCTTATTATGTCATATAACTTGAAAGAAGCATTAATAGAACACAGACTCAATGATCTGTAGAAAAATAATGAAGACAAAAAGACAATTGCTCCTTCCTATACAGATTACCCATGGAGAACCATAAGTACAGAAATACATTCAAATCTCATTAAGTGGTTGTATCTCCCAGACTTTGCCAAGAAGCCAGATGCCAATTTGTTACTCTGTGAGTACCGAGGGTGTCTGAGCACCTCTTCGCTCGGGAAACTTCAGAGCGGGCAGGCAACTGAGAACTTGGGACCTGCCAAGTGTCATTTCCGTCTTCCTTCTTTGCCAAACTTCTTTCCAATATTTCTCCATTTCATCTTCTTGTAATCACCCAGACAGTACTCAGCGAAGAAATATAGTTACCAGGTTCCAAGGTCTCAATCTAATTAAAAAATGCTTGCATCGGAGAGAATTTTAATCCATAAGCATTATTCTGATGGGGTTGGGGGGGTGGAGGAGGATTTTTCAATAGATGATTTAAAATCCACAGATCCAATTAGATACTAAATCCAAAGTGGATGGCTGATTTGCAAATCAGATTTCCAAGGGTTGCCTCAAAGAAAGCCCTTCCAAAATTTGGATTTTGTCAGATAGCCCTTACCCATCCCAAAGTGAGCACTCTGTGTGCTTTTCGGGGTTTGCCCTTCTTGGTCTAGAAAATGTCCATCTTCTTGAAAACAGGCTGAGTCTTATACGAGAGGATGTAAGCGTAAGTTGTGGCAATAGTCCATGTTTTCGTTACCTTCATCCACCTCTTGCCTTTTCCTTGAATTCCGTCCCGTGCAAAATCCATTTTTTCATTCATCCATCCATCCATCAAATGCTGATAGACCCAGACTTTGTGCCTCTCCCCAACCTTGGATTCCAGAGTTCCACTGGGAGAGCGGCTCTCTCACCACCTGTGGCTTGGATTCGCGATTTGAGTGGGTGAGGGGGCCCCAGGAGGCACAGCACACTCTGTGACCTTTGAGGGTGCCTAGTGACCCCTGGAAACTCACACAGTGTTCCTGTCCTAAGTGCCTTGCCAAAAAGATGGGGGCAGGGAAGATCCCCTGTGATGCTGGAGGAGGACAAGCCTCCCAAGCGCTCAGCCTCACTGGCCTCAGGGGGCTCCTCGTGGACACCCATGACCGCGGGTGGGCAGCCCTGCTGAGGACCACGACCCCTTCCTCCCGTCTTTGCAGTTGACTTCCTGCTCCTCCTTGTGGTCTCCCTGCAGTGACAAGTGTTTGTGGACGAGAACACAGCATCAGTGAGCCTGCAGGCAGGGGACAATGTGGACATCAGCCGAGAGCTCAGGCCTGCCGACCTCACCCAGCTTGGCCCCATTCCCAACTTCATCTTCTGCCAGTGAGATCTGGGCTCCTGGTCCTGGGCGCCTGGTGGGTAGGCAGTCTCCCTTCCCGCCCAGCATCGCGGGCCCAAGAATTCCTTCCTTTGGAGATGAAGTTACTATGATTTTCTTTTTTTTAATAAAAAAATTAAATTGATGTATAATTTACATATAGTGAAACGTCCAGATTGTAATTATAATATTCAATCAGCATTGGTGGGTGTGTATCAGGGCACAAAACACTTCCATCACCCCAGAAATATCCCTTATTCCTCTTCCCAGTAACTTATTTCCCCAGGCAGCCACTGACCTGATTTCTGCATTGCAGGGTAGTTTTACCTGTTCTAGAATTGCATCTGAATGGAATCGTATGGTATGTACTTTTTTCGTGTCTGGCTTCCTTTTACTCATCGTAGTATTTTTTAGATCCATCCATTTTTTAGCATGTTTCGGTAAATCATTCATTTTTATGGCTGAGTAGCATTCCCTTGTATGAATATTCCACATTTTGATTACCCATTGAGGAGTTGATGAACATCTGGGTTGTTTCCATCTCGGAGCTAATATGAATAAAGCGTCCGTGAACATTTTTGCACAGGGTTTTGTGGACATATGTCTTCATTTCTTTGGATAAGTATTTAGGAGTGGGATTGCTGGGTCATGAGGTAAATGCACATCTAGTGATTTAAGAAACTGCCAAGTAGTTTTCCCAAGTGGTTGTATCATCTTCTCTGAATTCCTGAGTGTACCCCCTCCTAGAAATATACCATATGTTGACCGGGTCCCTGCCACGTGCTACCCACTCATTCTCGCATTTGAAATTATTTATTGAGCACCTATTATGTACCAGGCACTGTTCAAAGCACTAGGAATTCAACAGGAAGAAAAATCCCTGCTGTTATCCCAGCAGGCTCTTTAAAAAAAAAAAAAGAAATTAATAAATTTATATGGACAAGCAAAGGATGTAGGATATCCAAAACAATTATGAAAAAAGAAGAACAGAATTGGAGTTGAAGACTTTTTGCTATTGGTAAAAGGCTAGATACCTGGTTCAATGGAACAGATGGTTCAGAAAGGATAATCTTTTCATCCAAGGTGCTGGAACGTTTTTGGATATGTCCATATCCAACCCCCTCCCAATACACAAAGAAACCCTTTATCTGTACTTTGTATCATATACAAAAATCAACTTGAAATGGATTGTAGACCCAAATGTAAAACCCAAAACGTCTATTAAAAAAGTAGGAGAAACTCTTTGTGACCTTGGGTTGGAGAAAGATTTCTTAAATAGTACACAAAAAGCAGGAGCCACCATAGGAAAAAGTCAATAAATTGTACTTCATCAAAATATAAAATATTCTGCTCTTCAAAAGACACTGTTAAGATCATGAAAAGATAAACCACTGACTGAGAGGAAAGGTTTGCAAAACAAGGGTCTGATAAGGACTTGTATCCAGAATATATAAAGAATGTCTGTAGCTCAATATGAAGGAGGCAATTTTTAAAATGGGCAAAAGAGTTGAACAAACACTTAACCCAAAAAGATAAGAGAATAAGAATATTTTGAAACAATGCTCAACATCATTAGTCATTAGGGAAATTCAAATTAAAAATTAAAGTGAGATGCCACTAATACACTTATTAGAACAGTAAAGATTTTTAAAAGCCCCAAACACCAAAAACCTGACAATACCAAGTCCTGGAAAGGATGCAGATCAATAGGAACCCTCACACGTAGCTGGGGGGAAGGCAGCATGGTAGAGCCACTTTGGAAGACAGTTGGGCAGTTTCTTTTTACTTTTTTTCAGCAATAACATTTAACTTCTATTCTGATCCTACAAATGACACTTACTTGCTGTAATTTGTAAAAATAAGAAAATCATAAACAGAAAAAAGATTGTTGCAATTTCAGACATAATCTGTTAAAATTTTAGCATATTTTCTTCCAGTCTCTTAAAATAATTTTTATATAGTAGAGATCATGTCCTATAAGCAATTTTGTATCCTGGTTTCTTGCTAGTAAGAGCCACCATGGATTGATCATTTACCATTGACTTGTTTGTAAGCATTTTCTCATGACTTCAAAATGCTTTGTAATCATAATTTTAAATGGCTACTTTATATTCCATCATTTGAATATGTCCTAATTTGCTTAATCAGCAATGACCTAGACATGTAATTATTTCCATTGTTTTGACTATTATAAAGTGTATATATAAAAAAGTGTATATATATATATTTATTGAAGTATTGATTTACAATGATGTGTTAGTTTCAGGTGTATAACAAACTGATTCAATTATATATATACAAACACACACATATATATATAAATGTCTTTATATATTCTTTTATTGAACTATAGTTGATTTACAGTGTTGTGTTAATTACTGCTATACAGCAAAGTAATTCAGTTATACATATATATACATTCCTTTTTTATGTTTATTATTTTTTAATTAATTTATTTTATTTATTTTTGCTGTGTTGGGTCTTCGTTTCTGTGCGAGGGCTTTCTCTAGTTGCGGCAAGCGGGGGCCACTCTTCATCGCCGTGCGCGGGCCTCTCACTATCGCAGCCTCTGTTGTTGCGGAGCACAGGCTCCAGACGCGCAGGCTCAGTAGTTGTGGCTCACGGGCCTAGTTGCTCCGTGGCATGTGGGATCTTCCCAGACCAGGGCTCGAACCCATGTCCCCTGCATTAGCAGGCATATTCTCAACCACTGCGCCACCAGGGAAGCCCTACATTCCTTTTTTAAAAAAATATTCTTTTCCATTATGGTTTATCATAGGATATTGAATATGGTCCTCTGTGCTATACAGTAGGATCTTGTTTATCCATTCTATACATAAAAGCTTACATCTGCTAATCCCAACCTCCCACTCCATCCCTCCCCCAACCCCCTCCCCCTTGGCAACCTATATATTCTTTTTTAGAAGGTATTGAATATAGTTCCATGTGCTATTCATTAAGACCTTGTTGTTTGGCAGGTTTCTTCTAACGTTAAATGTACGTTTGCCATGTGATCCAGCCATTCCACTCCTAGGTATTTACCAAGGGAAATGGAAACTTAGTTCCACACAAAAACCTGCCCATGAAAGTTTATGGCAGCTTTGCCTATAATCCCTGAAAACTGGAAACAACCCAAATGTCCATTAACTGATGAGTGGCTATGTCATGGTGCATCCATACCTTGAGACATCACTCAGCAATAAAAAGGAATGACTGACACATGTGACCACACGGGGGACTCTCAACAGCATCATGCCCCCCACAAAAGATGACACGCTGCCCGGTGCCATTTGCATGGTATTTTGGGAAAGACAAAGCTATAGGGACAGAAAACAGATCGTTGGTTGCCTGGAGGTGGGGTAGGGGATTGCTACAAAGGGCACAGGAAACTTCGAGGATGATGGGAGTATTCTGTATCTTAATTGGGGTGGTGGTTACAGGACTGTATGCATTTGTCAAACCTCAAAGAACTACACCCTTAAAAAAGGGGGTGGTCGCCTACTCGGCACTGATGTTTGCTGTGAAGACTTTCCTGTCGGTACGGGATAGGCCTTCTTTCAAGGTGGCTCTTTGTTTTCCTAGCCTGACTGTCTTAATACCCTAAAAAAGGTACTGCCCAAATCAACAGTCATCTAACAGCCCCTTTTCAAAGATCTGTTTACCAAAGGTGGAAAGATGTAAAACGATCCCCCACGTGTCACACACGATGCAGGCTGTGCTTCGTGGTGTAGCTTTTGATGTTGAAGAGCTCTGAACCCAAGGAAATCAAGAGGGAAAGGGAGGATGTGCAATAGAAAACACGTTTTATGATCTAGCTAATCACCCAGAGATGATACCCCAGCGATCCTGGGGTGTGTTCATGGTGCTAGACCGTGGTAGCGTGCATTTTTCAAAGGGCAAAGTAGAATAACACGGAACCGAGTAGATTAATGCAGCAGTTTGAAGGCTAGGAAAGTCATGGGTCTGAAACTGGAAGGGGTCTCGAGAGATTATTTGGTGCCTCCCTCCCTACCCCCGTCTTGTGTTGGTAGGACTTAAGATTTCCACTTAAGATTTCCACATGAGAGATGCAGACAGAGAAGTACCAGAAGAGGCCAGCCCAGTACCACCTGCTAGTCTAGGAGACATTTGGGACGCCCCCCCACCCCCCATCTCCAGACCCAAGTGCTGGTTCTTTGCCTGATTGGCCATGCCTTGGGCACAACTTGCAACCCAGCTACACATTAAGACTCTACTCAGCATAATGGAGTCACTCTTTAGAGGTCTCCAAGCCTCAGGTCATCATTCAGAATATTGGTCCTCACTGGCCCAAAAGCTTCTGAGTGATTGCCTGTCCAATAAACTAGCTTGTACTGTAATGGTGACAATCGTATCCCCAGTTTATCTTATTGCATCTCCATGGGCGGGGATACCACCGTGTCCTTTCATATCATACGTCTTAGGACTTCATCTTCTTTTTTTTTTTTTTTTTGCGGTACGCGGGCCTCTCACTGCTGTGGCCTCTCCCGTTGCGGAGCACAGGCTCCGGACGCGCAGGCGCAGCGGCCATGGCTCACGGGCCCAGCGGATCTTCCCGGACCGGGGCACGAACCCGCATCCCCCGCATCGGCAGGCGGACTCCCAACCACTGCGCCACCAGGGAAGCCAGGACTTCATCTTCTAATGGCTAATAGGTCTTCCTTTATAAAAATCACAGATCGTGAGAGCAGGAAGGAGTCTTCGGAGATGGCGTGGTGACTTTGCTGATGAGAACGTTAGGAACGAGGGGAGGGAAGGGCAATAACCCTCTGGGGGCCACACTTTTGCTCGTGGCCACTCAATTGCTGATGCTCGGTTCCTCTCGACATGGAAGATTCTTCCATGGCCTCTGGGTAAACCCCTCCTTATGTTCTTGGGGAGGGGCATGATGAGACCTCTTAGGCTGAGCAGCCAAAATGCTGCTCTTCTGGGGGACCAGCACACTCGATGTTACAAATATGGAGACAAATGAAAGATGCCACTGAACAGCAAGGCCACGCTGGGGACGGTGCAGACAGGGGCACAGCGAATCTTCCACACTCTTCCTCTCTTGCAGGTCGGCGCATGTGTGTACCTGGAGGCTTTACTCATCTCCCACTGCTGGCTGGTCCACAGTTTCGGCCTGGACTGCACGGTCCCAGGGTACCAGTCAGGTAAGTCCCCCAGTTCAGCACAGCCAAGGCAGAGCCCATGTGTGTCATTAGGAAAATAAGATTAAAGGCACAGAAGAGTGGAAAGAATCGTACAATGGTCACCCCCACTCCCCCCTTGATTTACAGTTAATTTTGCCGTCTTTTGCTCTTCCTGTACTTGGGTGTGTGGACGTATTTTTGTGAAATCACCAGAAGGAAAGGTGCAAACACCAAGACGTTCTCCTACATAACCACGTTTTTTTTTTTTAACATCTTTATTAGAGTATAATTGCTTTACAATGTGTGTTAGTTTCTGCTGTATAACAAATTGAATCAGTTATACATATACATATGTCCCCATATCTCTACCCTCTTGTGTCTCCCTCTAACCACTTTCTTATCAGCTCATCCTGAGAAAACCAACTCCAGCTCCCCACTCGCCTAATAGTCTGCGTGCTAATGCTCCCAGTTGCTCCTAAATGGGTCATGACAGCTATTTCTATCATTATTATTATTATTATTATTTGGACTCAGAATCCAGTCCGAGTTCACGGGCTGCATTTGACCGTGTTGCCAGACCACTCTCTCATGTGACATGGAGGGAAGCCCCGGTAGAAATTAAGAGACCTCCATTCTCTCGGAGAAAATCCAGGGACCAAATGTAAAGAAGAGAGAGAGTGAGACTCTGCCTTGTGACCCAATGTCAAGTCAAGGGCGCGGCACCCTCCAGCCAACGGCCTCTGGGCTTTAGGCAGTTTCCCACTCTGTGCCAAGAGCCCTTCACCGGAGCTGGCGAAACTCCAGCCACGCCGCTGACTCCCGGGCTTCGGGCCTGTTTAGAGAGGGAAGAGCCCTGGGTTCTGCCTGACTGGAGCTGTCGGCGGCTTCCTCTCATGAAGGAGGCAGAGGAGAAATGGGTTTGTTTTAACTCTTGCCTCTGAGCGACATCTTCGGCTCCGCTCTCCCTCTCTCTCTTGGTTTGTCAAGAAAACACGTGAGCTCACATCTCTCATCTTTCACAACCAAGTCTGGAGCTCCGGGGCTTAATGCTGTGGCCACGGAGACAAGGTTCCTGAACATCCCAGCGAGACTGAGGTGGAAGGTTCTCAAGCCCCTTGGATTACCTCTCCCCCCACCCCCAGGCATCAGTTCCCTGTTTACCCCGGGCTCTGCCTGAGTCGCCCCGCAAGAAGCCTGGAAGGGGATGCTGCGGCTCCAGGGAGGTGCTGGTGCAGTTGGGGGGGGCCTCACCTCCTGGTGAGGAGACCCAGCTCTCCCCATCCGGAGCAGTGGCCACACCCCAGGCGCTGGCCACAAGACTCCCGGTTTCTCCTGTCTTCTATGCAGCCGTCCCTGAGGATGAAGCCTGTGAACCCCCAGAAAAGGAAGCAGGGGTCCTGTGGGGTGCCATGTGTTTAACCTTCCTGCTAATACAGCGACGGATATTCCTGAGTTATTACCACCTTTACGTGGTAGCTGATCTGGAGGCTGCCAAAGCCTTAGCGTCCAGGTACCAGGAAACCCAGGAGAAAGGCATCAGGTGTCAGGGGCTCGATTAGACACGAAGGAACTTTTAGTTGAAAGATCACCCTTTAGAACTCTCAGAGACCTCAGGCCATCCCATCTCACCCCTCCCCTCGGCAGAGGAAGAGATGACACTCAGAGTGGGTCACCTGCCTGGGGTTGTCCAGCTGGCCAGGACCAGAGCAGGACTGATGCAGCCCCTCCAACATACGCTGCTTCCTCCCAAGTCTGGGATCCGGTCCTGGTCATTTCCTTGGGGCCTCAAATTGTGTAGGGCCGTGAGCTCCTAAGAGGTACTGACTTGTAAACACAGAGGAAGGGCAAGGGCAAAGGACCAGCTTCTCTCTTTGCCGACAGTAACCCCATGGCCGTGAGGGGCCAGGCTCAGCTCAGAGTCGAAGGGGAGGTTGGCCGACTTCTGGGCAGAACCCTCCCAGCCCTGCAGAGGTCCGAGGCTTTGGGAACCTCTCTAGGTAGCCCTGCCCATCCCAGTCTCAGGCTTCTGTCGCTGTTTACATACCTGCTTGACCAGCTTGCCTGATGGCCCCTTCTGATGACAGCTCCTCATCTGACATAAACCGATCATCCACCAGCCCTGGGGGCTGATCGCCTTCATTGATGGGAGTGACACCTGTGCCAAAGGGAAGGCACAGGCTCAGCCCCAATGGGTCCCACCCTCCGTTTCCAGAGTGCAGGCTAGCATTCCAGAACGCAGATGTGCCGCTGAGCACACGGTCCCCTCAAACTCCACTGCCTCTCACCCTAAGACCCGCCCAAGCGCGGCCAGTCTTCAGGCAAGTTGCAAGCATCCAGTCCTATACAAAGTTTCCGCGGTTTGTTGGGTGTCCTGTCCTCAATCTGTTGAGCTAAACTTCGTCTTGATATTCTGGAGGTTTATGCTCTTTGGGGAGAAAGGAGAAAAGAATTCATTTTGAGCCGGCTCGAGCTGTCTTGTTATACGAACTGATGTATGATTGACGCATTTCATCTTGACTTTTAGTGCAAAACCAGATAGTGATGTTTTGCCAACAGAATGTACAAAGACTTTCCCTAGATGTTCCTTATAAGATACATATAAGACACATATGTAAGATACTTAAAATACACATAAGATGATTTCTTAAATGTATTTTTTTGCCCACACAGGGGTTCTGGGCACTGTCCTTGAGGGAGACATTGGAATGCCATGAGGAAGACAAGAAAAAATAAGACAAGAAAAAATCCCGATGGGTCATCACGAAGCAGTTATGTTGGCTTTTCTTTCTTCACCCTGGAAGCATGGCCCTTGCAAAGGAGCTGCCACCTTATCACTTATTTCTTTCTTTGTTATAGACTTCCCCCTTTTCTTTCTTTTTCTTATTTTTGAATTTCACCAAGAGTAAAAGCCTCAGACGGGCAATGCGTCATTGCTCAGAGTATGGAGCACTAACAAGCTGTGAATGTGGGTCAATCAGGGGATGGAGGTGGCAGAAATTGCAGGCTGATTCTTCCAACCCTGAAAACAAAGGCCGGCCTCTTGAGTGTGATGGGAACATGAGCTTCCCGTAGAATGATCCATCCCCTGATGTAATTCTTAGATGAGGAGGTGATGCTTTCTTTAAGCTCTTGATGGCTCAGACTTTCTTCTTTGGCTAAAGTCACTGTTCCCCCAAAAGGCCATTTGCCTTCTTTGGTCTGAGCCTTGGTTCAGGCTGTCCCTGGCTAAGAGGGGACACCCCCTACTCTACTTAGCCCAGACCATGCTGCATCTTCCAATGTGCTACAATGCATGCACCCCAAGTGGTACCCAGGAAGGTTTTCAGTGGTCATGCATGTATGAATTTTTCGCTTAAAGTTTACATTATTTATCTTAATGCACTTTGGAGGGGGGAATATCTAGACCATCCAGTGAGTGACTTTAAGGATATTATTGCTTAGGATGAGATGAAGTTGTAAAAGTGAATGGACTGTAATCAACTTTAAAAGTTAATTAACATTGGAGAAATCACGATGTGTGCATGATGAAGTTGATGGAGCTCTGTCTTGTTGCCTGCTTAAGTCTAAATTCTCAAACTATCTGAGACCACCGAGACCCCCAACTCCAGCCCCTCAGCTGCCCGGCCGTCACCTGGGGTTAGCGAACTCCGCTTGTGAAGCCACTCTGCCTTCTGAAGCAGAGAGCAGTCACCCTCGTGCTCCTCCCACCATGGACCCCACGCACACCTGGAAGAGGATCCCATCCACGTGGGCGCCCGAGACACTGGTTGTTCGGCAGGGGCTGGGGGGTGTCGCCCTCTTAACTAAGGGAAAGGTAGGAGGGGATATCGAGGCATCTCTTCCTCTGCCTCGGGTTTAGGGGAAAAGGTAAGCACGGAAACCAACAAAATGGCAAAGGTGTTTTGACCGCAGGAGAAGAGAATGGTTTTCTCTGTTTGTCTTCAATAGCCAGGATGGAGAAAATCAAAGCGAAGCAAAAGAAAATTGCTGCTCTGAAGCGAACCCGCAGGAGTCCTGCCCACCTGGCGGTTAGCGCGAGCAGCCTTCCTTGAGAGGAAGGGGCCACTGGGCCCTGCGCCCCAGATGAGCTGCGGGATGTGACCTGCCCCGGGGCTTGACACAGGGACAGTAACCCAAGCCCTCTGCCACCAACACCTTCCCCCTGAAGCCAACAAGAAAATGGGTCTCTGCCTTCAGAACTAGGGTATAGAGGTGCCTTTTTGTCTGATGCATCTGAAGAGGTTAGATTTAGAACAGTGCTTTGAGGTGAAATTCTGAACCCCAACTGAAGTCCCAGAAAGGACCCCTCCCCTTTTGCAAAACAGAAACACACCTCGCCCAGAAATTGTTCTGTCTGATCGGGCCCTGGATCTCTGGAAATCCATGGATTACTTAAACGGCATTTTCTTCCTTTCAGTTTTGAGATTTTCTTCAGAAAACATGACTTTCCCAAAGGGCCAGGTGACTAAAGATGAAAGGCGTTTCATTTTTTACTGGTCACGAATTAGATAAAATATCTTTCAAAAAGCTCTTCCTTTTCAATTGGACAGGATTTGCTCTTTCTTTCGGTTGAACAAGTTGAAGAGAATAATGTCACCCCTTGGCTACCAACCACTAAGACAATTCGGTTTCATCTGGCAATTTATATGCAGAGTGTGATCTATGGTTTAACCTTCCTAACTGGGGGAGACACTGTCTGAATTAGTGACAAGACTGAATTATGGTGCTTTTAAGAAAAGAGATTCCGTTTTAGTACTTTCGAGTCCTGAAACCATTAGAACTGGTCTCCCCAGGTACCACCCAGCACAGACCTCCCTGGGAATCTCGTCAGCTTACGTGCCAGGCAGACTGGAAACCACATATTCTTAAACATTTCCTTTTCAAATCTTATTTGCACTAAATGATTCATCCAAATGAATCATTTTGTAGGTTGGGGGTGGGGAGCAGTTAGTAGACATTCGATGAGCTGCTTTCTTCAGTAGACGATTCAGCCCTGGTCCCTTTTTAGAACAATCACAAAGTGGTCCAGGGTGAGAATGGCTGATGAATTTGAGTTCCATCTTTATTTAGATGATCTCAGTAAGAAAGAAAATGAAGAGGAGAAAAAATAGTGGCAGCCTTGGATGAAGCATCCTTCCGGGAAGTTGGGACCGTTAACAGCTGCCTAGAGCAAGGCCCTTTGGGAGACCGAGAATTAGGGGCCCATTGGAACCCTCCTCAGTTCCAGGGTTCCCTAAAATAGGCCCATTCTCTAGGAAATGCCCGTCATTCTAGGCAGCAAGGCTGTGGTAAGGAGGCAGGCAGAGGGCTCATGCCTGCTGCCCCACCAGGACGCAAGAAGCCGTGCATGTGCCTTTGGGGACAGTGGAGGAGCCGGGTCCTCTCCATCTGCCAGGGCATCATGGGGCCGATCCGTAGATGATACGGGACCAGGGACGTGGAGCATCTGCAGCCAAGGAAGACGGGGGTTTGGGGATTCCGTGCTAACGAGGTAGATTGATAGTGAGGGGAGACGGAAATCCACAGGCATCTAATGTGAAATGTCAATACAAATCCATAATTTAAATCCAGTTAGGGAACCAGGTAGACCTGTTTTGACAGAGTTCCCTTCCGTTGTAGAAGGTGCTGGAAGGGAGGAAACCCCACACATAAAATAACGTGCCCACCAGGTCGAGGCACCCAGCGTGTCTCCGACGGGGCCAGGCTTGTCCTGAGGTCTGTGGGCAAAGGGGCGGAAGGGCACGTGTTCCAGGCTCTTTCTGTGGACGTGTTTCCCAGTGATCCAGGTTGGCAGCTATGGCTTCCCTGAGACTGACAGCGAGGAAGAAGAGCCAGAACAAGGAAGCGAGGCAGAAATAACAGATCATCAGCCAAAGCCCGGAACAGCTTTCCAGGTAACTTTTCTTTGAATTGGATTTGAGCTAATGCGGGCACAGTAGACGCCTCCTGTGGGTTGAATGGTCCTCACAGAGGATGCTCTTTCCTTAGAAGCTTCCATGTGTGCCAAAGGCATGGCTGGATCCGCCCGCAGTGGACCAGACTTTGTAGAACAACGGCCTAGAACCTAACTTGATCCCGAGTTTGTTTGGATCCCTCTGGGGGATTTCTAATTATCAAAAGAACAATGAGTGCTTTGGAGGCCCACCTCCGTGGATGCTGGGTGCTTGTTTATGTGTGATCAGGGTGTGATCCTGAGGGTATCTTCCCCACCGAAGGGGCTCCCTGCTGACTATTGGGGAAAAGTGGTGGAATCATGAGGAAGCCAGTTAACTAGTCCTTCTGTATCAAGTTGGTCAACTAGTCTTCTTGGTATAAATTACTCCCATTGTCATGGGCACATGCAAAACCAAGTGGAGAACAGGGGTGCTTATCTGGAGATGTCAACCAATATCTTTGGGGTATTTCAGGCAAAAGGATAAGTTATTTGAAGGTGTGTCTTAATCTCCTTTACCATGCCTATGCATGTGTGTCTCTGTTGCATTCTATTATTTAGGGGTTTTTTTTAAGTGTACATTTTAGCTGAAATTAATTAATTACTCCAAAAAATATTGAAGGAAGAGAAAAAAATCCCATATATTACTTACTCTTTGCTCCTGTCTTAAGGGATCCATTTTTCAATGTTTTTGCTTTGTTTTGTTTTGTTTTGTTTTTTGGCAAAGCCAGAACTACTTAAAGCAGACACGAGAAAGACTGTCACCCGTTTTAGCCTTTATACCAAGCAGCACTGACTTTTCCGGGAATGAGGAGAGAGATCATCCAGTGAAATTCCGTTTGGGTTTGACTTTGATGTTCCGATGTCTAGATGCAACTTTAAACATCTTTTAAATTCACAAACCGCTCCTAAGAGCCTTTTCTCTTCTGAAAGGAAATTACTTGGAACAAATATGACATCGATTTCCCATCTCCCTTGATGAGTCTCATTCGGTCTGATTTTTATTTTTTCGGGCTTACCAACAACGAGAATATACAGTTAGTGATGGTTCTAATTAGATTTTGTGACCTTTAAGGAAGAAAAGGAGGGTCTGGGCCCGGCGGTGCCTGAAGTTGCCGGAGAACAGAACCGGGTTTACGATTGTCTCCCTGCAGCTCGCACATGACGCCTGGAGCTATAGAGCCACGTCTGCTCTCAGGATGGAGGAGGGATGGGGAACCCTGGTGGGGAGGAAGAGGGGGCCTGGCGGTGCCCCCCTGGAGGTACTGTCGACGGCAAAGCGGGGCTTGTGTGGTAACTTGGATCAACAGATGGTCGACTAGGAAGCACTGGCGTCAATCATTCTGGCTGGTGACTGGGTCCATTGACAGCAAGTGGAGTGTGGAGGGAAGATGAGGACATGGGTGCATGTAGGAAGCATGGGGGATCTTTTATACACGCTGATGGCTGGGTTGGGGTGCCTCAGGGAGGTGTCCTTGCCGCTCGGACAATGGGACATTTGCTGACGGGCCAACTTGTTATTCTGAGATATTGGGGGGGAAATATGCATTTTTCCAAGCCTGTTTTCCGTAATGGCTTGAACTTTGGAATGCATTGACCAGACCCAGGGAGAGAGAAATATGTGGTCTGTCAGGTGTCCAATCTTTCCTAAGTGAGGCATTCACTGGAGGTAAGCCCTGGACCCTGACAAGTAGTGGTCAGGAGCCAGTACAAATTTGAAAGGCTTTCCTCTTTAGATGGACCTGCTTTGGGGAGTGTCTGCAACGAAGATCAGGTGATTAGATACTAGTGCCTGTAGCTTACTGGCGACACCAGTAAGGGGTCTGTAATTTCCATGACCCCATCATCACGCCCGCCTTAGACACACAGACACCCCTATGGGGATGTAACGAACATTTACAAAAAAAGGTCAGTCGAAAACAGACTGGAATTTCCAACCGCCGTCTATTTTGTTTTTCTTTGGTGATTCAGGAGGTGAGAGACTAGCAACTTGTGAGGCCGAAGCTGAGGCCGGAGCAGAGAATTCAGATGAATCCGGAAGGTGCCCTGCTGTGTCCAAAACAGAAAAAAAAAAAACTACAGGAGGCAAACCACGTCACTGATCAGGGCAGATGTCTGACAAGCTCACTCGGAGATGAAAGTGGGTGGAGTTCAGAGACGAGAAAAAGTAAAACTTGACCTTCAAGAGGAAATGCTGGACTTCACAAAGGCTTTTTTACACACGTCCTGCAGTGTCACTGAAGTGAGTAGGAAAAGGGGGTTTCACTGTGGGCTCCTGCAGCCCCGACCCTTCTCAGCGTCAGGTGGAGCCTTCATTTCCATGGAGAGGTAGCATTTAGAGGCTAGAGTGGGCGCTGGTCCCCTCAAAGGGCTTCTCCCCCTTGAAAAGTCATAATCGAGAAATGTGAATAGGCCTGAATCTTTGGGCTTGGGGAAGATAGGCGCATATTCACCCCAAGGTGACACCAGTAATCCCATAATCCCAACCTCGGGTCCCCACCCAGGCCCTACCGTGTGCCAGGCACAACCCGCGTACCCCCAACGCCGATGGCCAGTTAAAGAGGGGAACAGATGGCTTCAGTGCCTTGCTCGAGGCCCCTCACCTGGATCGGGGCTGGGACCTCCCCGGCACAAAGCCAGCCCCCCCGAGGGCTGCGCTGCTCTTCTCGCTCATCCCTGCCTGCGGGCCGAGCACCTTTTCCAGAGTCCTCCCCGTCCCTCATCTCAGATGACCCTTCCTTCAGTGCAAGTCCGGGCGGCCTGCAGTCAGGCCCGCTCCCATCCCCACCGGCTGGTGTGATCTGGGGCGAATCCCTTCTCTCCTCTGGCCCTCGGTCTCTCCATTTGCAATAGGAGGACAGTAAGAGGACCTGAGTGAGAGGGTAGCTGTAGGATTAAAGGGCCAAACCATAAGATCACACCAGGGCCTGGTAAACAGTAAGTGCCTAATTCGTGTTAGCTATTCAGAAGGCAAACAATAACAAGGCGGTCCTCTCCTCCGAGGGGGGAGGGGTGGAGGCTGGCTGAGGGTGCTCAGATGCAAAGGCTGTCTCTGGGGCTTGCCCCGGCGCCCGTCGGCACAACCCGGAGGCCCCACTGCGGACAGGACCGGTGCGTCTAGGGAAATTCTTCCCACGCGGCAGCCCCTCCAGACTCGGCTGGTGGACTGGATGGAGCTCACTGTCTTGTCGCCATGAGGCAAGTTGACGAAAAGAAAGAGGGACACTCCCGGTGGGCTTTCACAGGCTGTCTGGTTCTTGCAGTCTCCCCACAGGAGGCCCGGCCCAGAGGCTTATCACCGCGGCCTGGTTGTCCTGAGGGCTGGGACACGTGCTGCTGGACGATGTCACCGTGGCCCCGCGCGCACTCAGCGGGGACAGCACCCCCGTGTCCGAGGCCCTGCGGCGGGGAGCGCCACGGCTGGTGGCGAGCTGTCACTCAGGCAAGCTGGCACCTCTTGCCATATCAATTGCTTTTAATTATGCCACGCCGACAGCCCTGAAAGTCACCCGGTCTGCTGACGCGTGATTTATGCCCCGCATTAGCTCCTGGCGAGATGGCTGGAGGCCTCACTACCCGCCCCGGCCCTGCCACCCAACCTCCCTGCAGGTTCGGACCGTGGTGGCCGGCAGGGGGTTGCAGGCTTCACCACCTGCGTCCAGAACTCCCGCAGGGGACTCGGGCCCCAGTGGGACAGCCCCTCGCGATCCTAGCTTGAGTCTTGAGTCTTGCAAGTTGCGAGGCACTGTGTTCCATCTGTTTTCTGTCATGGAAAGTAGACCCACCCGCTCTCTCCCTGCCTTCCCCGCCCTTATCTGCATCTGCTTCTCCCACTCTCTCTTTTTTTTCTTAATGTAACGATGATCTGAAATTTCTCTGTAGGGGAAAAAGGCCACCACAGAACATTCTGAGATGCTGCCACGCGCCATTGCGAGAGTCCCCACGAGCTGCCCCGGCCAGGAGGGAAGAGAGGCAAGAGAGGCATCCGGACAGCAAAGGGTTACCTGGGACACCACAGCTGCTCCAGGAAGACATCCCATTGCCTGGTGAAATGGCAAAGGAAACGGCCACAGAGAATCAGCACAGAAACACCCGCAGCTCCAGGCAGGACCCCCTGAGGAGGAGCTGGAGGACCTCCCAAGGCGGGGAACAGGTCGCCCTCAGCTCCCAGGAGCCTCCCTGCCCCGGGACGACCTCAGGTGCCAAGGGCCGCCGGGAAACCGCGGTCTCTCTGAAGGTCAAGACTGCGTTTTGTGGGCCAAGGACGTTTACAGAGCTGTAAAAGGGACCATTTTTGCTAATGCCATGAAATTATACTCTGAGTCCGAATAACCAGTGGCCCGCGGCAGGTAGAGATGTAATTTTTCTCGAATGTGAAATCTGGCTTTTAGAGAAGTTGGAGGCTGCCCCAGTGGGTGTTGACGGGGCCCCTTTTTCTGGGCACGTTAAGTGAGCCGCACGGGAGCTGTGACCTTGTAAATGGGTCCCGTTATAAAAGGTCACCTGGGAGGCCTGAGTGGAGCAGTTGCCACCTGCAGACGTGACGGGACAGGGGAGCGTGGGAGGGATGCTTGGCGAGGAACCCGAGGACGCTTGTCCCCGGACCATCCAGCTACTCAGCGGTGGCTGCACGTGTCCTAGACACTGTGGGACACAGGAGCACAGAGCCGTGGTGGTGGCCGTGTGGGCGGGACGGTGGCCTTTCCCCGTGCTGATCCCTTGCTGGGCTGGTCCTGAGCAGTTTTGTGTCGATTAACCCCCTTAGCCAGCAAGAACCCAGGGAGGAAGGTAAGGATATTATCGGCATTTGACACAAGCGGAAACTGAGGCCAGACAGTCGGTGGCTCAGGGTCACACTGCGGCCGCATTCTGCCGTCTCAGTGCCGCTGCGTCGTGGACGTCCAGGTGCTGTGGACGCAGCCCTGGCTGCGTCCTCCATCCCAGAAGGAACATCCCATCTTCCCTGCCAGAAATCTGCCACCTTGACCCCTCCCTGTGTCCCAGGAGCCGTGGCTTCTCTCGCCCACCTTCTCCCCTTTCTCCGTGGCTTCTGTTCCCAGCCTGTCCCCTCCTCTCCCCTTAGTGACCCAGCAGCCTGGGGTCTTCTTGGGTCTGCAGAGCTCGTGCCCTCCGCCCCCTCCTCCCTTCCCCACCAGACTTCTTGCCAAGGGCGGAAGGGCAGTGGGAGCCTCACGCTTCCTCTCCACCAGAGCTGCCCCATGTGCCCCTCGCGTTTGTACGGGACCTCCTGGCTTTGGCAGCCTCTGCTCTGCTGGCCCCTCTCCCGCTGCCCCCTTCTTGTTCCTTCTTGCTCTTCCCCAGCGCATGTCCTGAGCTCCAAGCCAGGGCTTCTACCCACTTAGGAGCCCTCTCTGACCTTGCAAACCCCAAGCGCATTACTTCCCTCTCCCCACGGGCTGGTGCCCCCTGTGCTCCCAGCATGGTCTCTGTTGGCCAAAGCACTACCCCAAAACCCATGCAAAGCCTTCACAGGCTGTCCAGCTCCTAGTGAAGAGTCCTGGGAGGAGACGCTAGCTTCGTTCTTTTCCTTCTTCATCGCATCCTGTTGGTAGGGGGGTGGGGGCGTGGCACCCAGGGCTCTATTTTGAAAATGTCTGTGGATCCCACCCGCATCCCCCCACCCTGTGCCCACGGCCCTGCTCAGACGGTCGCTGCCTCTCGCCTGATCTACCAGCCCCTCCTCCCCGCCACCACCTCCTTATGGCTCCCTCTCCACGCCCACCTCAACTCACCCCAGCCTGCCCTTGTCACCCACTTTTTTAACCCTTCCAGGTCTTTCCTGGCTCTCCAGAATGAAATCCAAATCCTCAGCCTGGCTTGCGAGGCCCCTCGTGACCTGATGGGCTCTCTAGTCCCTGGGCTCCATGTTCTTTGCGTTGCACAGGATCTAACAGTGTATGCCCAGAATGCCCATTCTCCGGGCCTCTCCGTCTGGGGGCGATACCATTCGTCTTTCCAGAGCCAGCTGAGCCGCCACTCTGGGAAGCTACCTGGCCCCCTGTCCTCCTCTGGACTTCCTTGCCACTTCAGAAGTGGCTCTCACCCAGACCCCAGGCCCCAGACCCGTCCTCAGGACGCCCCTGCCCCCTGCAACATGAGCGCTGTGAGGACAGGGGCCTACTGTGTCCATCTCTGTGCGCCTGCAGCCCAGCTCAAGGTCTAGAACACAACAGCCTTTCAGTGTCTGCTGCTGGCTTGTTCGACAAAGTAATGAACTCTTCATCAATGATGCAGGAATAAATCTCAGACCGTCCCAAGTGATTGCAAATTCCAGATGAGAGGAGTCTGGAATCAAAATTCATGAGGCTCTTAAAAAATTTTAGAATGTCCTTTGATGCAAATGCCATCGATTGGTCATCAAAGGTTTTTAAAAATGATGTCTTTGGGGTCTAGAGACGTCACAGAGATGGTAATGCACAGTTGCTGGGGGTCAGCCGGGAGGGGGGAAGAGTGAAGGAGGAAGATGAGGAGGACGCCACCCTGGCAGGTTGTCCCTCGCAGCCAGTGGGCTGGCGAGTCCAAGAGATGCTCCCGCCCCCGCCCAACAGCTGCCAACCTTCCTGTTCTATGCCACCCATTCAGAGAATCAAACAGACCAGCAGCTCCAGCAGAAAAGCTCCTTTTAGGATGTTGCCAGCTAGGGATCTGTAACTTAAAAGGCAAGAATTATCTGTGACCCAAGTCAGGAACCAGCACGTTTTTCCTGTTCAATGCAGCGGCCCAAATTGCTGTCCAGGTTAGCAAGTTGAGCCCGAAGGTGTTACACTACACACGCTAGGAGGCAAAGCAAGTGGTTCTTTGAACTTGATTACTTGTTTGAAAATACTTTACTCAGTAGAGAAATTGTGAGCAATGGAGCTTTCTTTGCAAATCTTTGCAAATCAAAATCATATTTTTTAAAATGCATCTGGGGAGTGCCTGTTCAATAGAAAACTTTGTGGCTGAGTGCTCCAGGAAAGTGGAAAATTGCTCCCTGTGTAGAGTTTGGGGAAACACAGTTATTTTTACCTACTGGGTTTTCTCCAGGCCAGGCCACGCCCGCCCCATCCAGGGCCGTGGGCCTGTCTTTCCTGGACTTAATGGCAAGGTGTCTTCCTCCCTCCAGGCTGCAATGAGCTGGAGCAGTCGGACGGGATTTACCGGAGCCTGTGGCGCCTGGTGAAGCCGACCCTCACCTTGCACCAGGCAGCCTTGCACCAGGCGCCACGGCCAGCTCTGACACACTGTGCTATGATCATCCTCAATCATCCTCGACCACACGCTCTGTGCTTCCATCCTCTCCATGGTTCTCCCCATCTTGTCTTTCTTGTGGGCCATGTTCTCTGTCCCCAGGCCCTCCAGACGATTTTGGATGGCAGCGATCCATGACACAGAGGTAGGTGCCAAGGAGGCCCCCTCGCAGACCCAGCTCCTGCCAACAGGTGGGCACCCGCCCACCCGTCTCCACCCCCCCTACCCCACACACCTTCAATGCAACCTCAGGGCAACCTCAGGGCAACACTGAGTGCTCACGTCCAGTGATGATGGGGCCGGGTGACCCAGAGAACGGAACCCCTAATGTTTCCCCTCCACACTCACGCCCTCCCGAGGGCAAGGTAGCTTTCAAGAGTCAGATACAGCGATGAACGGTGCTCCCATGGCACCTTGCACATAGTAGGTGCACGATAAACATGAGTGGATTTATCCCACATCATCTCTGGCAAGGCATGTCTGTATTATTTTCATTTTATTTTGTTTTTTGGCATCTTGGACATAATTTACCAGCAGCCCTTGCTCTCTGTGGCTCTTTCTGACTCAGGTGCAACATTTGTAAACTTGAAGACAGCCTGTCCGTGAAATTAGTTAGTGTAAAAGTTAAGTACCACTCCTTAGGTTGTTTCTCCCATCACATCATTTTTATCAGCCTGGGGGGATGAATCATGGCTCCCCTGCCCCCCCAGAGACCTGGACAGGGGGGAGGGGAGCCTCCTGGCTCTGGGTTCCCTCCTTCTGAGTCACTGAAGACACCCCCAGGGGAAGCAGCAGCCAGTCTGGGCTCTCTCTGGTCAGTCTTCTTAAGCTCTGCTATCCTAGCGTTTCTGAGCTAGGAAGAAAAATTTCGTTTAAACAAATGAATAAACACCATTATAAAGAATATTTTAATCCACTGGAAGGAATATGCCTTTAAAAATCTGTGTTACATTTTGTATATATAAGTAGCTCCTCCTAATTACAAGTGAAACCGATCTCTTTTGATTTACTGCTTGTAACTGAGTCCAATAAAATTTAATTTCCCTAGAAGTCTTCCAACAATTTTGACTTTTAGTTAGTACCATCTTGCACTGGAAGGGCTTAGTCTGGATAATCTGTGTGGTTCCACCGGGGCCTCTGGTTAGGCTGTTTGGAAGGCAAGCCAGGCCTTGTCTCTGATTGTAGTAAGAGGAGACACTGGGTCTAGAATGACAGGTCTGAGGTCACTGACTGGGGTCCACCCCTCCTCCCTCCATGTTTATCGGCATTTGCACTATAGCAGAAAGGACCATACTCTTCAATGTGCACGTGGCCTTTTCCTAATCCACCGTGGGTGGGGAGGTCTCCCCCATGATACCCCGTTACTGCCCCGGAATCACCTTCACCTCCTATGAATCCAAGGTGGTTCTCACAGGGCAACCCCTCCCTTCCTACCCCGGGTCCTTGAAGCTCCAGCTGCCACCTGCAGGGCATAGCTTTCGATGGCCTTCCAACGCAGGGCACTTAATGGAGAGACAATCACAGACGCCGGAGCCTGAACTTGTCCTCACAATGAACCGGGTTTCATCGGCCTAGGATCGGCTGAGGCCGCCTCATGGGCACTCTTATCGACAGGGCTGATTCTGTCTCTCGGTTCAGATGGACTCTAACAAAAATATGTTTTTCTGCTCAGGGAATTACCGAGGGCCAAACTGGAAAGTGCCTTAAAGACGTTCTAAACCAGCCCCTTAATTTTACAGACAAGGAAACCAAGAGGGCATTGGGTCCAAGGCAGAATTTAAGACAAGGGCTGGAGTCCACACCACGTTTTGTCCATTGAATGGCGTGCGGGGGGTCCTCATCCACGGTTCTGCCCCTGGCTGCCCGCGTTCCTGGGACAGACGAGTAGCGGCCACCCCCAGGAGAGAGGACGCGCCTCTCCACTTCCTCCCCTTCCAAACAGAAGCATCACCACCCAGCCACTCCATCAAGGCGGGGGGCCCTCGAGGCACGAGGCTGTTTACCTGGCTGAAGAGCCTGACTTTTAGAAGTTTGTGAAACAGAAGCATTCAAGAAACTCTGCCTGGCATGATGGATGCTTGATAACATAGCAGCACTGAAAGGATGGGAGCTTCGGGTGACCTTTCCTTCTTGCCAAAGGAAACAAAGCCATTTTTGAGCATTTTCAGCATAAAAAAGTCTCTAAAAATCACTACTCAACTACTGGCTTGTGAGAGGGGGCAGGCTGGGATAGCCGTCTTAATCTGCCTGCCATGCATCAAATTGATTTAGCAGGCAACAAGTGTCAGGAGAAATTAGAAAGGGAGTAATAGCTCAAAGAAATTAAAAAAGGTTGACCAGCCTTCAGCAGTGTCACATGGGGCCAACTTATGTATTCACGGTGGTTTCTGGTTTTTTATTTCCTTTAATCTCTAGCCTCTGCTGATGACCAGACAATTCCTTACATTTGTGAAGCCTGGCAGCCTATATAAAGAGCTTTCCTGGGCATTCACTTGTTTTAGGTGTGTGTGTGTGTGGTGTGTGTGTGTGGTGTGTTTTCAGGCCAGTTGCAATGACCTTGCCTCTTTTTCTTTCCCTTATTCAGGCCACTGTTGTGGTCAAATACTTTTCGCAGTTTGGACTCTTTCCCTGGACCACAAAACACTATGCTGGCATCAACAGGGAAAAGCCGTTTGCTCTGCCCAGCATCTTGGGGGCTGAGAAGCAGGCCGGGCGGTGCTGTGCGACCTCCTGCAGCTGCTGGCCCTGCTCTTCCATCGCTCCACCGTGAAGGTGCGTCCACCTCGAGAAGGGGGCTGTGACCTTTGGCTCCACCCTCCACATTTTTTTTTTTTTTTTGCGGTACGCAGGCCTCTCACTGCTGTGGCCTCTCCCGTTGCGGAGCACAGGCTCCGGACGCGCAGGCTCAGCGGCCATGGCTCAAGGACCCAGCCGCTCCGCGGCATGTGGGATCCTCCCGGACCGGGGCACGAACCCGTGTCCCCTGCATCGGCAGGCGGACTCTCAACCACTGCGCCACCAGGGAAGACCCCAGTGAAGTTTTAAATCATTTGGTTTGAGACTTGCCTGTTCCCGGTAACCTCCCGCAGGAGCCTGCGCTGCAGCGTACGCCTGCCTCCTGGCTGCACTCGCAGACCCTTCTCCCCACGCCTTAGCCTCCCCGCGGCCTCAGAGCCCCTCGCCCCTTCCCCTGCTCTCCCCATCTGGAGCCTTCTCCCTGGCACCTTCCTGGCCTTCCCTGGAAACTTGTTCCCCTCTTCCTGCAGGGACTTACTCCCTCCTCTCCACGGAAGGCTGGACGGGACGGGAGCGCAGTCTGCTCCACAGAAGGCCGTGCCCTCCTTTTCTGAAGCTGCCCCGGGGAAGCGACCCCTTTGCCGTGTCCTCTTCCCTCCTGCCCCTCATCTTTGCTGCCCCCCCGGGCCCCCGCCCCCCGCCGGCTCCTGCATGCGGGCCCCACCCATGGCGCAGGGATGCTGCCCTGAGCACAGCCGAACCTCCACTCTTCGGTGGCTGGAATCCAGACGCCGGGCCCCAGGACCGGAGTCAGGAGAGGAGGATCAGGACTCGGGGGGGATCCTGCCCGTCCCATGCCCTGCTCACAGCCCAGGGACCCTCCCGTGGCCCAGGTCCTCTGTCTGCCTTTGGAGACGCCCCAGATCAACTGTCTTCAGGGAACTTCGGGGGCCTCTGCTGACTGCCAGGCTAACTGATCATTGGCTCCATGGGTGGCCAGAATAGAGAAGACGGCCGACCCCTTGGACCCTCTGGGCCCCCGGGCTGAGGCCCCGCTGCCTTGTGAGGTCTGCCTCAGAGAGGGGGTCAGTGCCCGCTCCCTCCTGGCCCTTCCCCCTCCCTCCTACAGACACTCCTCCCCGCCCCCTCCACAGCTCCGCCCCCGCCTCTCCCTGGTCCCTCCAGGGCTTGGGGCTGTGGGACCAGCTGCCGTGGGACCAGGCTCATTGCAACGGGGAGAAGAGCAGGAGGGAGAGAAGAAAAGCCAGCAGAGAGGCTCCAGGCAGTGGGCACCTCCAGAGACAGGCCGAGCTGGACCCCTCCTCCCAGGAGCTGCCATTGCCACTGCCAGCCCCCTGTTGGGCCTTCTGGAGGCATTGGTGGGGCATGGGATGTAGAGGTAGGCTGCACCCCACTTGCCCTGGGCCCCAAGGCCCCCAAGGTCTGGCCCAAGGAGGAGTCCTCATTGGTCTCAACCCAGCTGCAGAGCCTGGGAAAGTGTAGGCCATTGGGGTCCCTAAATCCCTGGGCTGGGAGAGGGTCTGCAGTCCCCTCATCCTTGCCCAGTGCCCAGCCCTCCCCATAAGCTTCCTCACCCAGCCAGGCCTTCCTCTCTGCAGCGTGGGGTCCAGACCAGGGCCCTTGGTATCGGGGAGGCAACAGCGGGAGCCCCTGGCCCGGGCCCAGATGCTGGTGGCAACCACATGGCACC